>NC_084835.1:53759447-54121947 GCF_033115175.1 Lepus europaeus
GCCCTTCCCCCAAGGAAAATTCTCTCTCCTCAGGACCAAAGGGGAAGCCCCCCTACTCTGCCTGGGTGCCAGCAAATCTGGGGAGGAATTTGCTAGTTTTCACCCACAAACCGGGACTCCCCACCCTTTGTCCTGGAGGAGAGAGGGAGGTGGGTAAACAAACTCCCTTAAAAACTTAAGGAGTCCAAACGGACTGTGGGCTCAGCCCTCTGTCTCTCAGCCCTCTGCCTCTCTGCTGAGCTGCCTGCCTGGCCTGCCCAGGTGTATTCCCTCCACTCAACCATGTGACCTCGCTCTCCCCCAGCCCCTCCCCCCCCCATCAGAGTGACCAGGCGCTCTTTCTCTGTCCTTTCCGTCCTGGCGGATGTCCTGTCCCCAGTAAAGCCTTATCAGTCTGCTCTCTTTCTCACGCCTGAATTCTTTCTTGTGTAAAGACAAGGTCCCCGTGGCTTCCACGGCCTTCCCTCTGGTAACAAAAACAGCTCACATAATCAATATCAGTGTACATATGAGCACCTCTGTGGCCTTGGTGTGTCCAACCCAATTATATCTAACCATATATGTAAAGGAAAACAAGTTGTTTGTTAGGGAGTATATAAGGCAACACCCTGCTTTATTCAAAGTCCAGACTTTGCATAAATATCCTCTGGGCTTGCCTGCATAAAAATACAGCGGTTTCCCGCTGAAAGCCTTGGTGTTCAGCCTTTCTGTCTGAGATCCCGCTACAATAGTAGGAATAAAAGTGGCAGTTAAATACATCTCATATCTAGCCTGGTGCCATACACAAAAATAAGTATGAAATAATAGGCAGAGTACAGGTACACCTAAGCCTCAACGGTAGAAAATTCAGAACAAAATATGAAATAATGTCAGTTGTTATCAAAGAAATGTCAATGCCCAGAAGAGTTTTAATAGCTTCTATCAGCCCCCTGGGGTCTTTTGGTATTTGTAATTAGTTTCCTGAGTCTCCTTTTGATTCACTTAAATTAGCTGTCATCCAGTTGTGTACTAGAGACAACTTTAAAATAAATCCAATCCCCAGGATTGTGGCATAATCGGTTAAGTTGCTGCCTGCAATGCCAGCATCTTATGTGGACGCCAGTTTGAGTTCTGGCTGCTCCACTCTGGATCTAGCTCACTGCTAATGTGCCTGGGGAAGCAGTGAAAGATGGCCCAAATACTTGGGCTCCTGTGCTACTTGGGAGATCCAGATGAAGCTCCTGGCTCCTGGCTCCAGACTGGCCCAGCCCTGGCCACTGTGGCCATTTTGATAGTAAACCAGTTGATGGATAATTTCGCTTCTTCCCCTCCCTTTCTCGCTCTACAACTCTGCCCTTCAAATAAATAAAATAAATCTTAAAAAAGTGAATTCAATCCCCCAGATCCCTAAAACTAATGTATTTCTATTATTTTAAAAAGAAAAGGAAAATATTATCAACAGTATTATATGAAATAGCTGTATCAGTTTTAACTTCTACATTAGAAGTGCATTTTGTGCATTTAATTAATTTTATAAGGATATCCAATCAGATGATGGTTTTAGAATTGGTACTATAATTGGCAATCTGGAGAGATTTTAACTATTTTATTTGTATTTCACTGAAAATTAAAGTCCAATTGTATACCTAATGCTTTGTAGAACATCATCATTTGGAAGTATTTTTTTTTTCAGTGTGTATTTTCTGTTTATAGTTAGCTAAGTGAGCACCTTTCCCATAAACCCATTTAAGTTTTGTATATGTAAGTGGATCTAACAGGCCCTTTTGGTTCATATTTTTAAATTAAGAATAGAGGATGACGATTGTTACTGGAGGGAAGGCCTTGGAAGCCATGGGGTTCTTGGCTTCATGCAAGAAAGAATTCAGGCATGAGACAGAGAACAGAAGTGATAAGGTTTTATTGGGGACAGGGCATCTGCCAGGACGGGACAGAGAGAGAGTGCCCAGTCACTCAGGCTGAGGGACAGTAAGGTTTCTCATACTGGTTAACAGTTCATGTTTAAAATCATTAATCATGATTGGGGCTGGTGCTGTAGTGTAGCAGGTAAAGCCGCAGCCTGCAGCACCGGCATCCCATATGGGCACCAATTCAAGTCCTGGCTGATCCAGTTCTGATCCAGCTCCCTGCTAATGTTCCTGGGAAAGCAGCAGAAGATGGCCAAGAGCTTGGGCCCCTGCACCCATGTGGGAGACCTGGAAGTAGCTACAGGCTTCTTCAATTTCCTTTGCTCTCAGGCTCCACTAGGGCAATACATTGTGGCACATGCGAATGCTACATTCACAGTAGACTGGTGTTGCCAAAAAGAAATAAGGAGCTTGGGAAACTCACTCCTTTTAAAACAAGCAGTGAGCAAACCTGCTCTTTGACTGGAGAGGATTATCAGTACCTTTCTCAAAGTTACCAGCTGCATAAAAAGCCATGAAAAATTTGTCCTTAGGGAAGTATTCAGGGCTTTGCAGTCACATCATACTCAGTAAGACATGTCCAAGCACAAGGTGCACTGTCTCTCCATATATCATGGATGGATGACAGGAGCCTATATGTAAAACCCCTAAGAAATCTATTAGAATCTTCTAAGAAAATTGTGCACTAATAAATTAATTTAGCAAGATAACAAGATACAAGATCAATATACAAAACTCAACTTTATTTTGTGTACTAGTAACAAATGATCTGATAATCGAATAAGGAAAAAGTATGGGGATGAGCATTGGCCTTCCAGTTGGATGCCCACAGCTCATATCAGAGAGCCTAGGTTAGAGTTCCAGCTCCACTCTCATTTCTAGCTTCCAGCTAATGCACACTCTGAGAAGTGGCAATAATAACTCAAGTAATTAAGTTCTTGCCACTCATGTTGGAGACCTGGATTGAGTTCCCAGCTGCAGACATCTCTGTCACCCAAATAAATAAAACAAATAAATATTTCTTAAAATCCCCTCTAAAGAAATAAAACAATTTTACTCACAGTGGTACTAAAAAAATAAAATACTTAGGATTAAATCTTATATAAAGTGTGTATTACCCGCACATAGAAAACTGTAAAACAAAACTGGTTAAATTAAAGCAGACATAAATAAATATACAACTATGTTTATAGATGGTAAGAAATTGCAAATCTTATGGTTTGTTTGTATGAATGTAAATGCTACTACCACTTTGGAAAATATTTTGGCATTTTCTTAAAAAGTGAGACATACACATATTATGTACCCTAAGACTTCCATTCTATGAAAATATATATCCACTCTAAGACTGAAATGTGAATCTCAACCTCATTCCCACAAGAAAAATTCATATACTACTCAGATGGGCATTATCTAGTAAATACATAATGCAATATAGCAGATCCATACAATTAATTACTACTGAGCAGTAATATTAAAAAAAAATATAGAAGCCCCCTGATGTCTTTATGTATTTACTTGCTTTTTAATGTTATAAATCGTTGTTCTGGAAGAATGCCATCACACTCCTTTCTTGGAATTTCACCCCACTCTCTTACAGTTGCATTATGCCTTCCAATTTTTGGCACTTCACATTTCCCTGTTCAGAATTTCCAGTGATACATGTAATAGCCCAAGCTCCTTGCAATACTTGGCAGGGGTGTGATTGAGCAGGAGACTTTCTCTTTACCAGAGGTGACAGGAATCATTCAGTGGTAAATGGACCCTATTTAGTGCCATGCAGCTGACTTCTGCTTCTGAAAAGACGAAGTATGTATCTCCGTGTCTTAGTTCTGATAAGTACATTGAAGAGGGGCAGATTCTGTGTTAAACAATCGTAAGAATTAAGAAAATGGAGAGAAGAAGGCAGATCACCTACAGACCTGAGGATCTCAGGAAGTTACAGAGATGGGAAACATTCGTGGCTCTCTGTATAACTGTTATGACTGGAATCTTGGACAGAGAGGTGGGACACCAAGGCTTTCAGCAGGAAGCAGGTTTATTCCCTATGCTAGCAGGCCCAGAGGATTTTTATCCAGAGCCTGAGCTCCAAACAAAACAGGTCATTATCGTATATGCCCTGGCACAAACATCTATAAGCTACACATATTTTGTTTGAATATTTTAGCACTGCTTACATAATTGTTACAAGGCTGTACGTGCGTAAACAAAACAGCTTAGGTTGCAAGGTGGCTTTTCTTATAAAGTCCTCTTTGTCCTCTTGTCCTCATCAAACCCCTGCTGGAAAACCCCTACCATATCTGCCCCTAGCCAGTTCCCCTTTACAGCTTAATTTTTTTTTGGCTGGGGGAGAATGGGTCCCTGTTACCCTGTGAAGGGTAACAGTGAGGAAGATCGTGTTGGCAAAGGAATTGCTCTTTCTGGAGATAGCTACAGGACCGTCAGCAGGTCTCAAAGTGACACAGAACTCTGTGCTGTTCTGCTATGATCGTAGAAGGTAAGACACTTAGGGGCACTAGGTGAGGAGTCCACATCACCTCCCTGTGCTAACTGCACTATTGCCTGTGAAGCTCCTTGTTTCAATATTTATATGCATTTTAAATTACATTGACTTTCTGGCTGGCAGTTTAATTTGTGCCACAAAAATTGATGCAAAAGTACCAGGACCAGTAACAGAGCTGGTAAAATATAGCAGCGAGTCCTTTAACCAACACTGCTACCTTGGTTATTAAAGTCTGTGGTAAGGCAGATGTGCCTGCCATCCTGCAGCGCATGATGGAGATGACTCTGTTTCCTTTCACAGTCATCGCTGGCAGCTAGATTCTTCTGAAGTTGTTGTATTGTTGCCAGAAAATTCTGTGGAATTCTAATGCCACATTTTTCCCTAATGTACACTTACCTCTAAAAATATTTATCTGTCAATAGCACTTAGATTATTGAAATGTTTAGAGCACATTTCTTTTGCATTCATACTTCTTACTATCATATTATACATAATAATAAATGCATGTGTTTTTTCAATTAGGTTTTCACAATCATTATACAAGCCATAATTAATAAACTAATAAACTATGCACTGTCCTCAGGGAAAATGTAAATATCACCATTTGGTGGGGGTAGGGGAAGAGTGATCTGGGGATTTGAGGTTGATTTTGTAATTCACAGGCTCTGAGGATAGTCAGTATAGGCTGGGCTATCTGAAACAATTCCTGCTGAGTGCAGTCAGGACCTTTAGATAGCTCAGGGGCAGTGTCATGCCAGAAGGCCCAGGAAGGAGGGAGAAGGGGAATAGACAGTTTGCTGTAGGGACGAAGTGCTGGGATGAGACACTGTGTCCCCTGAAAGCTCTCCAGGCCTCTGCCAACTTCCAAAGCTGCCTTTAGTAAAGGCAGATAAGCAAATGCTGTCCAGCAGAGCCTGGTCAGTGACTTTCCCAGCATCACCATTTCTGCATGTTATTAAATCATGTGCATAGCAGCACATCCATTGTAGGTTTCCAGAAACCACAACATCCTGAGGAAATTCTCTGCTAATGGCAGTGTTTCTTTACTTCATCAGACTCATTTGCATATAAATACTGCCTCTTTATCACAGGTAAAATCGAGTAACTAAAATGTGTTAGCAGGAGTGCAGCTATTAGCACAACTTGACTAATAAAAATGTGAGTGACACAGAGAAGGCATGGTGAGAATCCATGATCCCAGGGTAGCACACCACAAATGGGCTGGTCCGTTTCTCTTTATTGTGTTTCTATACCTGTGTTTCCATGGACCTGCGTGAGAGTGAGTGAAAATATCAAAGAAAAATGAGAAATAGCCAAGGTGTGAGCCATCAAATTTGACAAATAATGATGAGGGGAAAAATTCAAAATATTTAGTGTTAGGTAGGAAGTCAGATATGAGCTTATGTGTGTATGACAGGCCTAAAGAGAAGAAATCTATGTCCAGCATATGCATCTGTATCTGAAAGTCATCCCAATAATGTTTCAGGGGCAGCCCCGCATTCACATCCTGCCCTGCCCCCTTCTACCTGATAACCTGCCAGGTGGAGGTTCCCGCCCCTTCTGCCTGATAAATCTTCCACAATCTCCCAGATGCAGCCCAGTATCTGCATTTCAAACACCCTGCTCCAGATCCCTGTTCTCTAGGGGGTCCTGCTCACCCTTCCTCTGAACCCATGATGGCAGGAGGAAGAAGGTATAACAGCAGTTTCCACTGAGGGATAAAGAAATCCATGCGCTGCATCTGCCTGGGGCTAATGTAGATACTACTGTAGATCATTTCAAAAATAAATCTTTCTCTATGTAGACAACCATGCTGTTTGATTGGAGGATGCTCTGGCTTAGCAAAATACCCAACTTTATTTATTTATTTTTAACTTATTTGAAAACATAGACAAAGGAAAATCTTTAACTTGCTGGACCCATTCCAAATGTCTATAATAGCCAGTTTTTGTGCCAGGCCAAGACTAAGAGTTAGGAACTCATGTGAGTTTAGTAAGGATCCTCATACTTGAGCTATCACCTGCTCTTTGCCAAGGTGTGAATTAGCAGGAGGCTGAAATTGGGAACTGGATCTAGAACCCAGGAATGCCAACATGGAATTGAAGCATCTCAAGTGGCATCCTAACTGCTCTGCCAAATACCTTCCATTAGACACCTAACTTAGAGCAGCAGCTTTGCCTGCCTTTAGCTATCCAGATTAAGATTGTATGGGCCATTTTTGTGTCAATCAAATGGGCAGTGTTGGTCATCAGTAATTCTCCATCCTGTCTACAATTGATTTCAAGACATACTACATGGCAAATGCAACCAAGACAGCATGATACTGACATAAAAATGGCACATTCACCACAGGAACAGAATAGACCCTCCAAAAATAAATATATACATCTGTAACCAACTTATCTTTTACAAAGGTGCTAAAAACAACTCCTTGGAAGAAAGTCTCTTCAATAAACTGGATTTTTAAATGCAAAAGTTTGAAACAAGACCCATAACTTATAGCCTATATAAAAACCAACTCAAAGTAGATCAAAGATATAAATCAAAACATAAAACTACTACAGGAACATATAGGGGAAACTTGATAAGACATTGGTTAAGCAATGATTTTTGGATAATATTTCAGAAACACAGGCAATAAAAGCCAAAATAAATTAATAGGATTATATCAAACTGAGAAGCTTCTGCACAGCAAAAGGAGTGATCAACACAATGAAGAGACAACTGACAGAATAAGAGAATTTGTTTTCAAACTACACATCTGATAATGTGTTAATGTCCAGAGTATAAAAGAGGTAAAAAGAAATTCAACAACAAAATAGACAAGCAGATTATGAATAGACCAAGGATCTGAGTAGATTTTTTTTTCAAAAGGAGAAATACAAATGGCCATTAAATAATATGGTTATCAGGGAAATACAAGTAAAAACCACAATGAGGTATTATCTCCAGTTATAGTTATTATCAAAATATCAAAAAATAACAAATGCTTACATGGATATTGAGGAAAAGGGAACTTTAACACACTGTTGGTGGTAATGAAAATCAGTACAGCAATTATGGAAAACAGTATGGAGTTTCCTTTAAAAAACTAATAATAAAGATCTGTAAAACCCAACTATCCAACACCATGGAATATATCTAAAGGAAAGTAAATCAGCCTATGAAAGATATGCCTGCACTCCCATGTTTATTGCAGCACTATTCATAATAGCAAAGATATGGCATCCACCTAGATGTCTATCAATGGATGAATGAATAAATAAAATATGATATATATACACAATGGAGTGCTGTTCAGCTATAAAAAATAAGTCTTAATATTTACAACAAAATGGATGAATTAGAGGTCATTATACCATATGAAATAAGCCAGACACAGAAAGATAAACACCAGATGTTTTCTCTCATATGTGGAAGTTAATTAAAAAAGAAAGTGCATGTCATATTATTTGTTATATAGATATGTATAACATCTTCACTGAATTGTATCTCTTTCACAATGAGATAGTCTTCTTCCCTCATTTAATGATCTGTCATTTATCCTATATTATATGATCCTAATACATGCACCTGATAAAAAAAGTATGTTTATGTATGTGTATATATATATATATGTATATAATATTTACCTATGAGGGGCCTGTGTAGCACAGTAGGTTAATCCTCCAGCTGTGGTGCCAGCATCCCATATGGGTGCTGGTTCCATTCCTGGCTGCTCCTCTTTCCATCCATCTCTCTGCTATGGCCTGGGAAAGCAGTAGAGGATGGCCCAGTTCTTGGGCCCCTGCACTCGCGTGGAAGACCTGGAAGAAGCTCCTGGCTCTGGGCTTCGGATCAATGCAGCGCCGCCTGTTGTTGCTATCTGGGGAGTGAACCAGCAGATGGAAGACCTCTCTCCCTGTCTTTACCTCTCTCTGTAACTCTTTCAAATAAATAAAATAAATCTTTTAAAAAAAATTTACCTATGAGGCAAATATGACCAAATGTTAAATCTGTGTGTGCTTCTGGCCTCAGAATCAGCCCTTAAGGCATTTGGATCCGGCTGAAAAGCCCATGGAGTATTTCAGACATGGAAAGCAAAGACACTCTGTCAAAAAAAAAAAAAAATGACCTAAATGAAAGATCTCTGAGAGTGAGATCCCAGTGGAAAGAACAGGTCATCAAAGAAGGAGGTACCTTTCTCTGAAGGGAGGAGAGAACTTCCACTTTCACTATGACCTTGTCTAAATATGATCAGAGTTGATGAACTCAAAAGACTTCCATAGCCTTGGCAACTCATGACAAGAGCCTATGGTGATTACTGATGCCATAAACAAGAGTGTCAATTTGTTAAGTCAACAACAGGAGTCACTGTGCACTTACTTCTCATGTAGGATCTCTGTCCTTAATGTGCTGTACATTGTGATTTAATGCTATAACTAGTACTCAAACAGTATTTTTCACTTTGTGTTTCTATGTGGGTGCAAACTGTTGAAATCTTTACTTAATATATACTAAACTGACCTTCTGTATATAAAGAGAATTGAAAATGAATCTTGATGTGAATGGAAGGGGAGACGGAGTGGGAAAGGGGAGGGTTGCTGGTGGGAGGGAAGTTATGGGGGGAAAGCCATTGTAATCCATAAGCTGTACTTTCGAAATTTATATTCATTAAATAAAAGTTTAAAAAAAGAGATCAATAAAAGAAAGACAAAAAAAATCTATGTGTGCTCACTGAACTCAAATTCTTTTCTGTATAATTTGAAATTTTAAAATAAAAAGATGAAAAATAATTTCCTGACTGTTCAAGTCAAAATATAAAATGATAAAATCAGGAATCACCTAGCTAAAAATGAAAGCAATTTAGAGTCTATTCATTTATGCAATGAATGTCTTCTTTTTTCTAATATGAATCAATAATTATCTTATATTTAATATATTTATAATCATAGTTTGTAATTTAGTAACAGCTATGTTAAATAATTTCCCCTTTTTCTTTTCTACTTTTTTTGTTTCAACAAGGTGCTGGTGGCTGGACCCCACTTGTATCTGATAAATACCAGTGGCTGCAGATTGACCTTGAAGAGAGAATGAAGGTCACTTCTGTGGCAACCCAGGGAGGATATGGGAGCTCAAACTGGGTGAGCAGCTACCTCCTGATGTTCAGTGATGGTGGGAGGAACTGGAAGCAGTATCGACGAGAAGAAAGCATCTGGGTAAGTTTTCTAATAATAATTGTTACATTTTGCTGCAAATCATTAGATCAAGAGTCCTAATAATTTGGAAAAATTTTTCTGAGAAAAAGTAAGACGTCTTACTAATAAATTGCTTAGTAGTGTGGAACTTAAGAAGAACAAGTCATATTAAGGTAACTTCACAAAAATTTGTGGAAAAATGGAATTGAAAGGTAAGTTTATTTTGACATAGAATGGTTTTTAAATCCATGCAGTTTTTTCACAACTGAAATTTTCCATGAGCTTGTTGAAGACCCCTTGTGTGTAACTTATTTTCTCTAGTTTAAATTTGCCTCTGTGTCATTTTATATTAACAAATTCTTTTTCTCTGATTTAGTCTTATATTTCTAGAAGACATGGACATTTTAAACTGTAAGAAATAAGCTTCCCTTGTTTGAAAAGTTTAGATACTTGGGACTTGAATACTCATGTGTCCTTAATAGTTGTAGGCACATTTTGTAATTCATAGGTAATAGATCTCTGTTAGAATCTCTGGAATCTTAGAATTTCCTTACGGCAATGACATCATTTCTATTTTTGATCAGATGTCAGTGCCTCTTTGGGGGAATATTTTTTTGTTTAACTTTTTAGTGAATATTATAATTTTATTTGTTATTTAAATATATTTATTACATAATGTTTGGAGGTAACCCATTTCAGTTTAAAATCTTGTTCTGTATTGATTAATAATGTTTAAAATGTTGTGGTTAGTTTACCTATAAAAGAGATGCTATAAAAAGGAGCTCTTTTAAAAAAAAATATGTATTTGTTTACTTGAGGGATAGTGACAGAGAGAGAGAGAGAGAGAGAGAGAGAGAATACCAGACAGATACAGAGAGCTCCCATTTGTTGGTTCACTCCCCAAATGCTGTCACTTGCCAAGGCTGGGCCAGGGCCAGAGCTAGGAGCCAGGGGCACATTCTGAAGGTCTGCATAAGCAGGAAGCTGGAGTCAGGAGCCAGAGCCAGAGCCAGAAATCAAACCTAGGCCCTCGGAAGTGGGACATGGATGGCTTAACCGCTAGGCTGAACCCTCCCCCAAGGGGCATCTTATAAAATATGCTTAGTGTTTGTCATTTGACTCTGCTTCTCCCACCCACAGAATCCATAAATGTTGGTGGAATCCTGAAAATTTTGTTATTAACATCAGCAAAACTTGGAAGCCATAGCAAGGCACCACCATCTGTGTTTTTGTTTTGTTTACATGCCCAGGGGAAAATAGGGTAAAGAATAAGGTCCATATCAATCCAGAACAACAAACATAGCAGAAGATGTAATTCCCATAATCCCTTTCAAGGCCCATATTAATCCAGAGTAATAAAAAATAACAGAGGATTCAACTGTCATAATCCTGCAGGAGCATGCTGTAATTTGCTGGAATTACTTTACTTTCCTGATGCCTGTCATAATGAGAACTTCATCTCTGCACCTCCATTATGGATTAAATTGTATTTCTTTTTTTTTAAGATTTATTTATTTACTTGAAAGTCAGAGTCATACAGAGAGAGAGAGAGGGAGAGAGAGAAAGAAAGAGAGACTCTTCCATCCACTGGTTCACTCCCCAGCCACTCCAACAGCCGGAACTGTGCCGATCCGAAGCCAGGAGCCAGGAGCTTTTTCCTGGTCTCCCACGCAGGTGCAGGGGCCCAAGGACTTGGGCCATCCTCCACTGCTTTCCCAGGCCATAGCAGAGAGATGGATCAGAAACGGAGCAGCCAGGACCTGAACCGGTGCCCATGTGGAATGCCAGCACTGCAGGTTGCAGCTTTGTGCACTACACCACAGCGTCAGCCCCAAATTGTATTTCTTTAACAAAAAATAAGTTGGGTTCCTAACATTGCCAACCCCTACCTCCTCCCTATACCTTGACATGTGACATCTTTAGAAATAAGATATTTACGGAGAAAATCAAGTAAAAATGAAATCAGTAGTGTTGGTAGTAATCCGATATGACTGGGGTCGTTTGGACACATACAGACACACACAGAGGGAAAACAACTGGAGACACACAGGGAGAACCTATGAAATGGGACTGTTGAAGTACTATGAGCCATGGAACATGTGAGGCAACCAGAAGCTAGCAAACCACAGGGCGGAGCCTCCCCAGGTCTACGGAGGTGGCAGGCCCTGGGTACACCTTGATTTTGGCAGGAGTTTCCCTGCCCAGTTCATAATTCTTTGTTACAACAGCTCAAGAAAGTCTGAAATTCAGTTGTGCCTTGTGGGACTTGGCTATTGGAAAAAGTTTGCTGAATGAATGTATAAAACTCATCATTTTCCAGGGTGCCTTTCTTGAACAATCACATTGAAAGTGATCCCTCCCAACACTGTACATATCTATAACTTGTTTTGAACTAACGCAATGAATACAATACTGTATTCGAAACTCTCCCCTCCACTATTCTAAGCTAAAAGATTTTTGAGGGTAAAGATTGATTCTTGCATCTCCTTCATCCTCTATCACTGTGACTGCCAAATATGAGTGGACATCAAAAAAATCATGGAAAATGAAATTAAAAGATAAGTTTACTTAGCTGCAAAAATTTTGAAATCCATGCATATTATTTTCATAATATGCATTTTTGGAAAAATCTTTCAAGACTCTTCTTATGCTTGGATTTAAAAAATATCCGTGGCCGGCGCTGTGGCACAGTGGGTAAAGCCGCCGCCTGCAATGCCGGCATCCCACATGGGCGCCAGTTCGAGTCCCGGCTGCTCCACTTCCAATCCCGCTCTCTGCTATGGCCTGGAAAAGCAGTAGAAGATGGCCCAAGTTCTTGGGCCCCTGCACCCATGTGGGAAACCAGGAAGAGGCTCCTGGCTCCTGGCTTTGGATCGGTGCAGCTCCAGGCATTGCGGCCAACTGGGGAGCGAACCAGCAGATGGAAGACCTATCTCTCTCTCTGCCTCTCCTTCTCTCTGTGTGTAACTCTTTCAAATAAAATAAATAAATCTTTTAAAAAAAATGCTTTGAACCAAAATCATCTTTCAATTCTGTTTTCTACAAACTTTTAGCTCTTGGATGTCAAGAGCCTCAAGTGGTCACTGAAGTCAAAAATAAGAGTGTTAAATGTTAAATCAACAACAGGACTCACTGTGCACTTACTCCCCATATAGGACCTCTATCCTTAATGAGATGTACTATGAGAATTAACGGTAAAACTTATCTTCAAACAGCCAGGGCTGGGCCAGCCAATACCCAAGAGGCAGAATTCTACCCACATGGGAGGCAGGAGCCCAAATACTTGAGCCATCATATGCTGCCTTTACAGGCACATCAGCAGGGAGCTGGATTGGAAGCAGAGCAGCTTAGTCTCAAACCAGCCACTCTGCAGGTGTCACAAGCAGCAGCTTAACTTGCTGTACCACACACAGGCCCCTCTACAGACTTTTTGAATTACCCTTATTGTCACCATTTAATGAATTCAGTACTCTAACTATAGAATTTTTTTTTATTGTGAACAAATGGCTAATGCTACTGAATAGTTAGAATCCACTAAATAAACCAGAGATGATTATTATTGAGCTTCCTGTGACAAGATATTCACCCCTAAGAGACTTGAGAATGAAGAGGTGCTTTGATGGACCTTGATGAAGGCATTATAATTTGGATTGTTGGAAAATGAATAAGGACAACATTCCAGAAAGCAAAAGTAATGTGAACCAGATACGTAGTAATATACAACATACACAAAATAATACATAAGATCCACATTAAAGAAACAGAAAGCAGTGAGATATGCAGTGGCTTTGACTGAAATGGAGAGGATAGCGTGAATTTTGTGAATGTTGTAAAATTTCAGAGTGAAGTCTCAAGTTTGAATTCAAAGTACCTAATAAATATATCAATTCAAAGTGCCTAATGGATATATGAATTACTCAAACTGCTTATATAAGTAACTCAGGGACCTTGCTTTAAATCATTCACTCTTTCTTTTAGTAAATAAGACAACAAGTTTGGTTAGGGTTAGTGATGTGCTTTTTGAAAATATGTGCTACGGGCCGGCACTGTGGCTTAGCAGGTAAAGCCGCCACCTGCAGTGCTGACATCCCATAGGGGTGCCAGTTGAGGTCCCGGCTGCTCCACTTACAATTTAGCTCTCTGCTATAGTCTGGAAAAGCAGTAGAAGATGGCCCAAGTCCTTGGGCCCCTGCACCCCCGTGGGAGACCTGGAAGAAACCCCTGGCTCCTGACTTCAGATCAGCCCAGCTCTGACCATTGCAGCCATCTGGGGAGTGAACCAATAGGTGGAAGACTCTCTCTCTCTCTCTCTCTCTCTCTCTCTCTCTCTCTCTCTCTCTGCCTCTGCCTCTCTGCAACTCTACCTTTCAAATAAATACATACATCTTTTAAAAAAAGAAAGAAAATATGTGCTGAATCATAATAATCACGTTCTTGACTACAGATTGCCCTCTGTAACTAGCAGTTTTCCTAGCAGAGCTCTTTTTTTCAGAAATAAAGTTAACTATTGATTGTCTACTATTTCTCTTATTCTTACAAAGATGAGCCAGTACTGCTGTACTCATATGGACACTGCAGCTTTCATAATAAATTACATATTTTATTAGAGGTTATGCCCCTTACCTGGGCATTAGTTTTAGATATGATTAGATGCAGTTAACTTAAAGAGATTTAATTTTTATTACCTAAGATATTATGACTTTTGTATTTTATATATTTCCAGGGAGGTACTTTTTATTTTTCATTTTTATACTACTATATTGATTCAGTTAATCAAACGGCAAAGAGACAGACACAGAGAGAGTGACAGATTTATAGAGAAACAAATAGAGCTGCTAGGCACTGGATGTCTTAACCAGTGTTTTAACCTGTAGGTCAAGCACAAGTCACCAATATTAGCTAACATTCTTGATAAAGAAAAAGTTACATGTTTTTTAGCTTGTTATTATCTTTTCCAGGACAAATTCAGTCAAACTGTATCACCTACTTTAAGGTCATTGTATTAACTTTCCTCCACTAAGGGAGTAGAATGCATTTCCACCTCTCTCCTAAGCCTGCTTCCTTTTCTTTTATGTTGAAGGCACATTAAAAATTTATTCTTCAACATCATATTTCTTAAATGCTCTCATTATCCTATTCTTGTTGGCTTTTGCATATTTTTGGTCTGAGTCTATCCATTATCCATGCTAATATTTTTTATTATTAAAAAATCCCAGTTCTTTGTCTGCAATTTCTGATTCCTAAAACAAAATTATTAAAATGTTAAACCAAGGCTGGCGCCGTGGCTCACTTGGCTAATCCTCTGCCTGCGGTGCTGGCACACCGGGTTCTAGTTCCAGTTGGGGCACCGGATTCTGTCCCAGTTGCTCCTCCTCCAGTCCAGCTCTCTGCTGTGGCCCAGGAAGGCAGTGGAGGATGGCCCAAGTGCTTGGGCCCTGCACCTGCATGGGAGACCAGGAAGAAGCACCTGGCTCCTGATCGGCGCAGCACGCCTGCCGTAGCAGCCATTTTTGGGGGTGAACCAATGGAAGGAAGACCTTTTTCTCTGTCTCTCTCTCTCTCTCACTGTCTAACTCTGCCTGTCCAAATTAAAAAAAAAAAAAAAAGTTAAGCCAAAAGCAGACACAAACTCCTTTAGCAGAAAAAGCTGAGTTTTAGAAAATATACATTTTATTTACCCTTCTTGATGTGAATATTTTAAGCTTTATTGAAGAAATAGTAACATGCATAATTACCATCCAGTTGTGAATGTTTAGTGTATACATAATATGGCCTTTCCAAAATCTGAAAATCATTTGAATCTGAAACAAATATTGCCAAGGCTATAGATGAAAGATTGTGCACCTGTCATGACAAACATTGTCACTTGATTGTCTGAATAGATTCATGTCTTAATCCACACTCTTACTGACTGTATGCCTCACATTGATTCCTTCAAGGGCTGGACCAGGTTTGTACTGGGAAATCTTGAGTCATAAAAGCTATTTCAAAAGAGAAAAACCCTAATACTCATACAGCATTTTAAAATACTTTTTGATGATAGAAAAGATTCCACTCTATTATATTTTCAGTTAACAACTGTAATTTGGGATACTCATTTGGGGTGAATAGTAAATATCCTCATCTGAGACATCATTTGTAAGTGTACCATTATTCAAACACTGTCAAAAGAGTTACATAAGAGGAGGGGCAAATCCGATAAAAGATAATTTTCTGGTACAAGCGTGCACTTTTTTTTTCTTCTAGTAGTACTACTAGTAGGAATACCTTAAGAAACAACTTGACCTCATATGAAGACATATTCAGGAATAGGAAGAAGAAAAAACAATGTTCGGAAATCCAGGTTTGTTTTTCCAGCAAAATATTCTTGGTTGTGGTGAGAGATAATATGATCTCATTCTGCTGACTCAAGTACTGGAGGAGTGATCACTGATGAGCCATCTCCCCCCGTGTTGAGTTTTTCACTCATTTCTATGACAATAAAGAAGCAAACCTGCCTTGCTAAGATTTGTTTCATTTTATATTTTGGAAGGACCATACACACCAAATAAAGAGTAACTGGGGCCGGTGCCATGGCTCACTAGGCTAATCCTCCGCCTGCGGCGCCGGCACACCAGGTTCTAGTCCCGGTCGAGTCGCCAGATTCTGTCCCGGTTGCCCCTCTTCCAGGCCAGCTCTCTGCTGTGGCCCGGGAGTGCAGTGGAGGATGGCCCAGGTCCTTGGGCCCTGCAACCCATGGGAGACCAGGAGAAGCACCTGGCTCCTGCCTTGGGATCAGCGCAGTACGCTGGCCGCAGCAGCCATTGGAGGGTAACCCAATGGCAAAGAAAGACCTTTCTCTCTGTCTCTCTCTCTCTCTCACACTATCCACTCTGCCTGTCCAAAAAAAAAAAAAAAAAAGAGTAACTGGGAGGTGATCATGCATGTCACTATTTCGGCATTAAAACATACAGAGCCTCGCATTACAAAGGGTAAATAAGAGTGTAAGTGGCCTCAAAGTCAGGTTTGCAGAATTTCACAGGATTCATTGTGGGGTTCTGCAGGCTGAGTTGGATATATTTAGATTATTATCTGGCCCTGACAGTCTTCAGGTTGTCCTCTGAGCACCAGATTCTGTTTCGATTTGGACGTCAGACAGGAAAGTTAGCATGTGGAAAACTAAATTCTTTATTTCCACACGTTCCCACCCCCAACCAATCCACACCAGGCTTCCACATCTCAATGAATATCACAGCATCCATTAGGAGCTTGAACCAAACTCCAAGGAGTCACCTATGACTTCAACACTCGGCCCACCAACCTGTGCTATCAACTCATAATCCTTCACCCTATGGTATCAGATATGTCTTCAGTGTCTCTGTGGTGTGTGGTTACCTTCCATCCTCTCCACCATCGCCACTGCAGTCCTGTTGATCATCAACCCTCACCTGGGCCATTGCCACAGCTTCACACACTTTCTGCTTTCATCTTTGTAACTGGCTTGCAATGATAAAGTCTGTGGAATTTTAATTCCTGCTGTAAATTACCACATATTTTATGCAACATATTAATCAAATTGTTCCATTTAAAGGACTTGAATGACTTAGATAAAAAAGAAGCAACACTGACTGCATTGTCGGCTTATCTCTGGCTTCATGATATTTGGGCTACATTTTCCTTCTAGCTGCTGTTTAAAAATGTCAGGTGAGGGGACTGGTGTTGTGGTGCAGTGGCTTTAGTCTACTATCTGCAATGCCGGCATCCCATACGGGCACCACTTTGAGTCCTGAATGCTCATCTTCCAACCCAACTCCTTGCTAGTGTGCCTGGGAAAACAGTCAAAGGTGGCCCAAGTCCTTGGGCCCCTGAACACATGTGGAAGAACTGGATAGGGTTCCAGGCTCCTCCTGGCCCAGACCCAGCCGTTGCAGCCATTTGGGGTGTGAACTGTTAGATGGAAGATCTCTCTCTCTCTCCCTCTCTCTGTAACTATGCCTTTCAAATAAATAAATCTTAAAAAAATGTCAGGTAAAGTCTGTCTTTTCAGTCCCTCTGAAGCTTTCTGCTTAGGTAGCATACATGACTTCCTTCATTTCTGGGATAGATTCTTCCTCATAGAACTGTTCTAAGACAACAGCCCTAAATGCACACACACACGCTTCCATCTGCCTCCTACTCCACCCATCCTTCAGCCCTGCTTCTTCCCTTGCTTTGTGTTTCTTTTTTTTTTTATTAAACTTTTATTTAATGAATATAAATTTCCAAAGTACAGCTTATGTGTTACAATGGCTTCCCCCTCCCAAAACTTAACCTCCCACCCACAACCCTCCCCTTTCCCGCTCCCACTCCCCTTCCAATCACATCATGATTCATTTTCAATTCTCTTTATATACAGAAGATCAGTTTAGTATATATTAGGTAACGATTTCAACAGTTTGCCCCCATTTGTGTTTCTTAATGGGACTTTCCAATTGTTGCTGCTATATATGGGATTTCATTTGTTTTCTGTGTATATCTACCCACTAGAATACTTGTATGCAAAGAAAACGTTCTCTGAATAATATTGTGTGAAATTTTTATTTTTTTATTTTTTAAGGTGAACAAATTTCAAGTATTTCATTATACAGATTTAGGAGCATAATGATGCTTCCCATCCTACCCTCTCCTGCCCATGCCCCCACCTTTTCTCCTCCTTCTTTTCCCATTCCTTTAATTTTTACAATGATTTGCTCTCAGTCTACTCTATTGTTGAAAACTTTTCTGTCAGCATGCATGCATTCTGCTATAAATAATTATATCACAAGTTTTTATTACTTTATAAGTATTTATGATGTAAGAATTCCCTTAATCTACACTGAAACACATCTGAAATATTTCTAAGTGTCAGACATTATTACAATCATTTTACTTGTGGATACAAATAACATTCATAAATAAATAATATTTCTCAATGGTAAAAGTTACTATTCTATGAAAATACTCATTTTTAAGTCATTAGGATTTTTTAAGTATATTAAGAAGATTTATTCTGTCATGTATTTCAACCATTATCATGTATTATAAGTATCTTTCTATTCAGTTTAGAATTTGGGATCCAAAATATGTAATCATTCAAACTGGGGTATCCAAAATTTAAAACAAATCAAAACACCAAGTGTAAGGTGTTATATTTGGATATAGTAGAGAAAAATACATTGGTAGCTCCTATACAGTCTATGTGTGTTTTCTCTAATTTTCTCCTAATTGAAGCATAAGTGAGGATAGCTCTTGGAAGGCACAAAATGAAGGCCAGAGATTGAAGATCCTCAGATCACCAGTGCATCCAGAGGAATCAGCTGTGTGAGCACATGCTATGAGAGCAGAGACTGGGCAGGCACTGCACTTGACACCAGACAGAGAGAGTTCGTATAGCAGGTGATCTCAGTGAGAAGAGGGGCTGGTGGTATGGACACAATGGTCAGAGGGAAGTGGGTCCAGAGGACACATCCATGACTCTGCTCTCTCGCAGAAGTGCAGTGCCAGAAGATGACTGCTCCCTCTGGACTCAGAGGTGATGGAGCAGCTTCTGGCTGTGATAGCCCTTGAGTTACTGAAGTCAGAGATGGTTTTCTCCTGTCTCTTCACATCTTCACATAGAGCTTTCCTTAATCCAATTTGGAGTCACACCAATTTATCATTGTAAGGCAGATTGCACATGGGCAGATAAAAGTACAGAGACAACACACTATTCCCTAGAAGAAAGGAATTTCCTAAGTAGGAAGCAAGGGCAAAAAGCAAATATTTGGGTTAAATTTGAAGCTAACGCTGTTTCCCACTTATGCTATTAGTTAGTTCATCAGACTCCATGTTCTTGGCTTTGCAACACTTTTTTAATCTTAGCACTATTCCCTCAATGGTTACAATTTCTAAGAAAATGAAGACATGGAGCCTCCTGGTGGTTAAAGGGCTCTTTATCACTGTGTTTCCTGACTAGATTTCTTCTTCATCTTTTTTTTTTTTTTTTTAAGATTTATTTATTTATTTGAAAGTCAGAGGTACACAGAGAGAGAAGGAGAGGCAGAGAGAGAGAGAGAGGGGTTTTCTATCCACTGGTTCACTCCCCAATTGCCTGCTACAGTTGGAGCTGAACTGATCTGAAGCCAGGAGCCAGGAGCTTCCTCTGGGTCTCCCACGCGGATGCAGGGGCCCAAGGACTTGCGCCATCTTCCAATGCTTTCCCAGGCCATAGCAGAGAGCTGGTTTGGAAATGGAGCAGCTAGGACTCAAACCGGTGCCCATATGGAATGCCAGCAGTGCAGGCGGTAGCTTTACCCACTATACCACAGTGCTGGCCCCGATTTCTTCTTTTTTTAATTAATGCGTTTTATGGGGTACAATGTGCTATTCCAGCACATGAATATAGCACAAACTGATCAAATCAGTTCATTAGCATTTCTGTTTTCTTATTGTCTTTTTGTGTTTGGAGTCTATGAGCTCTTTTATTCCTGTTATTCGTACACAATATAATACATTACTATAGCCACAGCACTGTGTTATGAAACACTAGAACTTACCACTTTTATCCGTGTTTTAGTTCCCTTTCTCCACCTTCTTCTATTCTACCTTCCCCAACTTCCCAATTTCCAGAAGTCACAATTCTAGTTCCAGATTGACTGTTTTTAACTTGAAGATATGAGAGAGAACATACAGTGTTTGTCTTTCTGTGTCAGACTTATTTCATTTAACATAATGGCCTCCAGTTCCATCTATCTTACTAAAAATGACAGAATTTAATACCTTCTTGGCTTAATAGTTTTTGTTGTGTATATATATCAAATTTTCTTTATCCATTCATGTATCAGTGGACATCTGGGTTGATTCCATATCATGGCTGTTGTAAATAGTGCTGCGATGAACATGGGCGTGTAGGGATCACCTTGATATACTAATTTCACTTCCATCAGATTGACTCCCAGAAGTGAGACAGCTGGGACATATGGCAGATTTATTTTTAGTTTTATGAGTGACATTCATGCTGTTCTCCATAATGGCTGTACTAATTTGAACTCCCAACAGTTGTATGTAAAGATTCCCTTTTCTCCAAATCTTCATTAGCATTTGTTATTTTTTGTCTTTTTCATAATAGCTAATCTGAGGTGAGATAGTATCTCATTGTGGTTCTGATTTGTATAACCCTAATGGCTAATGATATCGAGCATTTTTTTTCACAAATGTATTGGCTGTTTATAAGTTTTCTTTTGAGAAATGTGTATTCATATCCTTTGCTGATTATGTAAGTTATATAAGTTTCTTATACTGTATTAATCCTTTGTCTGATGAATAATTTGTAATATTTTCTCCCATTCTGTCACTGTCTCTTTAATCTGTTTACTGTTTCCTTTGCTTTGCAGAATTTCTTGGTTGAGTATAATCCCATTTATCTATTTTTGCTTTTGTTGCCTATGTTTTCTGAGTTTTATCCAAAAAAAAAAAAAAAAAACCACAAATAATTGCTTGTCCTGATGTCTTGAAGTACTTTCCCTGTAGTTCTTTTAGTAGTTTAATAGTTTTAGGTCTTACATTTAGGTACTTGAACCATTTGAGTTTATTTTTGCATAGGTTGAGACATGGGGGAAAAGGTCAGTTTTCTGCATATGAATATCCAATTTTCCCAAAACATTTTTAAAGAGAATGCCCTCCCTCCAGCATATGTTTTAAACACATTTGTGGAGAATTTATTGGCTTTAGATGCATGGATTAATTTCTGAGATAACTATTCTATTCCACTGATCTATGTGTCTGTACTATGTGCTAGTACTCTGCTCTTTTCGCTATGTGGCTCTGAGAGAATGTCTTAAAATCAGGTATTATGATGCATCCAACTTTGATCTTTTTGTTCAAATTGCTTTGTCATTTCAGGTTCTTTTGTTCTTCCATGTGAATTTTAGGATTTTTTTCTAGTTCTGTGAAGAATCTCATTGATGTTTTGATAGAGATTGCATTGAATGTGTAAATCACTTTGGAGAATAGGGACATTTTAAGGACATTATTTCTTCCAAGAAATGAATGTAGGTTATCTTTTCACTTTTTTCTATCTTCTTCAATTTCTTTCATTAATATTTTATAATTTTCATTGAAGAAGTCTTTTACTTCCTTGGTAAATTTTATTCTGATACAGTTTTGTATATGTTGTGAAGGGCGTTACTCTTATAATTTCTTTTTTTAGGAAATCCATTCTAGTGTATAAAAACATTGCTGATTGTGTGTGTTAATTTTCTACCCTGCAACTTTACCGAATTTTCTTATCAATTCTAAGAGTTTTTTTTTCCTTTTTTGTCGAGTCTAGGTTTTTCTTATATTATATATATTATTCATATTATCTGTAAAAAAGGCATTCTTCTATGCCTTTTGTCTTTCTCCTGCCAGATTGCTCTTGGTAAAACTTCTGGTACAATGTTGAATAAGAGTGCTGAGAGTGAACCTCCTAGTCCGGTGTTAGATCTTCAAGGAAATGCTTGCTGCTTTTCCCCAATCAGTATGATGTTGGCTGTGGATTTGTCATATACAGCCTTCATTATATTGAAGTATAATCTTTTTACACACAATATTTGCAGAGAGTTTATTTTGAATGAATTACATTTTATTAAATGCTTTTTTCCACATCAGTTGAGAGGATTGTGTGATTTTTGTCCTTCATTCTGTTGATGTAGAATATTATGTTTATTGACTTCCATGTTAAACCATCCCTTTATTTTTTATTTTTAAAAGATTTTTAACATTTGGTAATTTTAGGCTGGCGCCGCGGCTCAATAGGCTAATCCTTCACCTGCAGCACCGGCACACCGGGTTCTAGTCCCAGTCGGGGTGCTGGATTCTGTCCCGGTCACTCCTCTTCCTGTCCAGCTCTCTGCTGTGGCCCGGGAGTGCAGTGGAGGATGGCCCAAGTGCTTGGGCCCTGCACCCGTATGGGAGACCAGGAGAAGCACCTGGCTCCTGGCTTCGGATCAGCATGGTGCACTGATTGGAGGGTGAACCAACAGCAGAAGGAAGACCTTTCTCTCTTTCTCTCTCTCACACTGTCCACTCCGCCTGTCAAAGAAAAAAAAAATTAGTTATTTTAAAGAGATACACAGAGAGAGTGAGAGATAAAGTGAAAGAAAGAGAGAGAGATCTTTCATTTGTTGGTCTGCTCCCTGGATGGCCACAAGAGCCAGGTCTGGGCCAGGCAAAAACTGGGAGCCGGGAGCTTCTTCAGGGTCTCCTGCATAGGTGGCAGGGGCGCAAACACTTGAGTCATATTCTTCTGCTTTTTCCCAGGCCATTAGCAGCGAGCTGGATCAGAAGGGGAGCAGCCAGGACAGGAACTGGTACCATAGAGGATGCCAGTGTCGCAGGCAGTGGCTTTAGCTGTTATGCCACAATGCCAGCACCTGAACCATCCCTTTAAATCCTTCATTCTGTCGATATAGTGTATTTTGTTTATTAACTTGTATATATTGTGTCATCCCTTTAAACCACCCATGGGATGAGTCCCATGTGATCCTGGTGAATGTTCCTTTCCATGCACTGTTGGATTTGAATTACTTGGGGAAATTTTTGCATCTATATCCATCATGGATATTCATCTGAAATGAATGAAAAAAAGTTTTCATTTTTCATTGTGTCCTTATCTGGTTTAGGTTTCAAGGCAATTCTAGGCTCATGGAATGAGTTTGGAATGGTTCCCTTCCTTTAGGTGTTTTGGAATAGTTTGAAAAGAATTAGTGCTATTTTTTCCTTAGATAATTAATATAATTCAGTAGTGAATTATTTGATCCTGGACTTTTCTTTGTTGGGGGACTTTTTACTATTGACTGAATCTCATTGTTCATTATTGGTGTGTTCAGAATTTTTTGTATCTTCATGATTTGATTTTGGTAGGTTTATATGTTTCCAGAAATTTATCAATTTCTTCTAGTTTTTCAACTTGTCAACATACATTTGTTCATAATAGTCTCTAATGAACCCTTTTATTTCTGTAATAGTATTTGTAATATCTTTTTAATTCCTCATTTATATTTGAGTTTTCTCTTTTTTTCATTAGCCTTGGCTAGACATTTATTGATTTTATTTACTTTTTAAAAAAAAGAAACCACAATTGATCTTTTGTATTATTAAAGCCTCCTTTTATTTATTTATGCTCTAATATTTGTGTTTTTTTCTTTTGTTGCTTAACTTCGAGTTTGTTTTATTCTTGATTTTTAGGTTCATGAGATATACTAGTTAGGTTGTTTATTTGTTAACTTTATATTTCTTTATTTAGGCACTAATTGCTAAAAACTTCCCTCTTTTGCTGTATCATAATTTTTTTTACATTGTACTACCATTTTTATTTATTTCAAGAAATTGTTAAATTTCCCTTTTGAGGTCCTCAGTGACCACTATTCATTCAGAAGTATGTTGTTCATGTATTTGTATTTGTTTAATACATGTATTTGGTTAATTCCTAAAATTTCTTCTGTTGTTGATTTCTGGGTTTACTCCATTATGGTTAGGAAAATATATATGTAAAAAATATAATGATATTCATTGTTTTGG
Source organism: Lepus europaeus (assembly GCF_033115175.1). Classification (NCBI taxonomy): domain Eukaryota; kingdom Metazoa; phylum Chordata; class Mammalia; order Lagomorpha; family Leporidae; genus Lepus; species Lepus europaeus. Next base: position 53,783,567 of record NC_084835.1, read on the forward strand.
ATTTATTAAGACTGGCTTTGCATCCTAATACATGAGCTATTCCAGAAAATGTTCCATGTGCTGATGAGAAGAGTGTGTATTCCTCAGCTGTTCAAGGAATGTTATTTTCAAAGTTTTTATTAATATAAAGAGGGCAGATTTCAAGCATTCCATAGGTACCGTGCCAAGAAGACAACCACACTTTTCTCACTACCCTGCCCTCAGCAACCCACTTCCTCTCTCTCCCTCCCCTCTCTTCATCAGTTATTGCAAAGGCACAATTTTATCTACTCTATTCACAGGCTTAATTTGCCACTAATCATAATAGTCAACAAGTAACAAATAGAAAGACCACAGTTCCGCAGGTATATAAATAACAGCTAAAACAGACAATCACTGGTCTGGTGTTGTAGCATAGTAGGTGAAAACATGCTGGTATCCCACATGGGCTCTGGTTCAAGTCCTGGCTGCTCCATTTCCAGTCCAACTCCCTTCTAATGTACCTGGGAATGCATTGGAGGATGGCCCAAGTACTTATGCCCTGGCACCCACGTGGGAGAACCAGAAGAAGCTTCTGGCCTGTGGCTCTGGACTATCCTAGCCCTGGCCATTGAAGCCATTTGGGGGATTGAACCAGGGGATGAAAGAGATACCTATCACTCTCTCTCTGTCTCCCTCTCTCTCTCTCTCCATCTCTCTCTGCAACCCAACCATTCAAATAAATAAATAAACCTTTAAAAAAAAAAAACAATCAAAATGTCCCCAAAATCCATTTCATTTCTACACATTTCTTGAACTTTATATTAACTACCACATATCAGAGAAATCGTATTTGTCTTTTTAAGATTGGTTTATTTCACTAAATGTAATGGATTCCAGTTTCATTAACTTTGTTGCGAAACACAGGATTTCATTATTTTTTATGGTTGAGTGGTACTCCATAGTGTGTATATAACACATTTTCTTTAACTAGTCATCAGTTGATGGACATCTGGATTGATTCCATTCCTTAGCTATTGTGAATTGAAATACAATAAACATTGGGTACAAATAACTCTTTTACTGATTTAATTTCATTTGGGTAAATTCGTAAGAATAGGATGTCTGGGTCATATGGTAGATTTGTTTTCAGATCTCAGAAGAATTTCTATACTGTTTTCCACATGGTTGTACTAGTTTATGTTCCCACAAACAGTGGATTAGGCTACCTCCTCCCCACCCCATCCTCACCAGCATTTATTATTCTTTGATTTTTGGATGATAGTCATTCTAACTGGGGTTAGGTGAAACCTCATTTTGGCTTTTATTTGCATTTCACTGAAGGCTAGTGATCCCAAGCATTTTTTCATGTTTGTAGGCCATTTGTATTTCAGCCTTTGAAAAATGCCTGTTCATGTCCTTTTCCCCTTTCTGGTTTTTCTAGATTTATTTTTTTATTTGAAAGGCAGAGTTAGATAGAGAGGGGGAGAGAAAGAGAGAGAGAGGGGGATTTTCCATCTTATGGTTCACTCCCCAAATGGCTGCAATTGCCTAGGCTGGGCTGGTCCAGAGCCAGGTGTCAAGAGCGTCATCTGGATCTCCCACATAGGTGCATGGGCCTAAGCACTTGGGCCATCCTCTGCTGCTGTCTCAGGTACATTAGCAGGGAGCTGGATCAGAAATGTAGCAGTCAGGACTCAATCCTGCACCCATATGGGATGCCAGCACCACAGGTGGCGACTTTACTTGGTAAACCACAGAGCCTGCCCCATTTTCTCCATTCTGTTTTTCTTTTTAAAGATTTATTTATTTATTTGAGAGGCAGAGTTATGGAGAGGCAGAGGCAGGAGCGGGGAGAGGAGAGAGAAAGAGAGAGGTGTTCCATCTGCTAGTTCACTCCTGAAATGTCCACAGCAGCCACAACTGGGAACATCTGAGGCCAGGAGCCAGGAGCTTCTTTCCTGTCTCCCAAGCAGGTGCAGGGATCCAAGGAGTTGGGCCATCTTTTACAGCTTTCCTAGGTCATAGTAGAGAGCTAGATTGGAAGTGGAGCAGCCAGGATTCGAACTGGTGTTCATATGAGATTCCAGCACTACAGGCAGCAGCTTTACCCACTATGCCTCAGCGCCCATTTTCCCCATTTCTTAGCTAGATTGTTTTGTTTTGTTGTTGTTTAAATTATTGAGCTTTTTATGAATCCTGGATATTAATCTTGTGTCAGTAGCATAGTTTACAAATATTTCTCCCATTCTGTCTGTTGCCTCTTCATTTATTGAGTGTTTACTTGTACTTTAGCTTAGTGTAATCCAAGCTAAAACCAAGCATTTTAGTTTGGTGTAATCCCATTTGTCTGTTTTTGTCTTTATGGCCTGTGTTTCTGGAGTCTTTTCAAGAATTCTTTGCCTATGCAGATGTCTTACAGAGTTTTGCTGCTATTTTTATCTAGTAATTTGATAGTATCAGATTATATATTTAGAACTCTGACGCATTTTCAGTTGATTCTTGTAAAGGTGTAAGGTAGGGATTTTGTTTTACACTTTTGCACAGGAGATCCAGTTTTCTCAGCATCATTTACTGAAGAGCCTGCCCTTTCTCTACGCATTGATTTTAGCTCATTTGTCACAGATTAGTTAGTTTTAACTGTGTGGATTGATTTCTGGGGTTTCTATTCTGTTCCATTTGTCTCCAAGTCTATTCATGTCTATTTTTGTGCCAGGTTCTTTTGATTATACTTGCCCTGTATTATATCTTGATGTGTGATATTGCAATGCTTCCAGCTTTGTCTTTGTTGTTTAAGATTATTGTAGCTATTTGGGGTCTCTTGTGTTTCCATATGAATTTTAGCATTGTTCTTTTTTAGTTCCTAGAAGGATGTTGTTAATATTTTGATTGGGATAGCATTCAATCTGTAAATTGCTTTGGACGGTATGGAAATTTTGATTATATTATTTATTCTATCAATACACACAACAGAAGATTTTCCCGTTTCTGTGTTTCTCCTTCTAATATTTCTTTAATTTTTTGTAATTTTCATTGTAGAGATCTTTCACATCCTTAGTTAAATTTATTCCAAGCTATTTAATTTTTGTAGCTCTTGTGAATGGTACTGATCTTACAAATTCTTTCTCAGCCATGGCATTTTTAGTGTATACAAAGGCTATTGATTTTTGAGTGTTTATTCTGTATCCTAAACTTTACCAAACTATTTTATGAGTTCCAGTAATTTCTTTTTTTTTCTTTTTTTTCTTTTTTTTATTATTTTTTTTAACTTTTATTTAATGAATATAAATTTCCAGTGTACAGCTTATGGATTACAATGGCTTCCCCCTCCCATAACTTCCCTCCCACCCACAACCCTCCCCTCTCCTGCTCTCTCTCCCCTTCCAATCACATCAAGATTCATTTTCAATTCTCTTTATATACAGAAGATCAATTTAGTATAAAGATTTCAACAGTTTGCACCCACATAGAAACACAAAGTGAAACATACTGTTTGAGTATTAGTTATAGCATCAAATCAAAATGTACAGCACATTAAGGACAGAGATCCCACATGAGGAGCAAGTGCACAATGGCTCCTGTTGTTGACCCAACACATTGACACTCTAGTTTATGGCACCAGTAACCACCCTAGGCTGTCGTCATGAGTTGCCAAGGCTATGGAAGCCTTCCAAGTTTGCCGACTCTGATCATATTTAGACAAGGTCATAAAAGACAGGGTGAGGATAGTACCCAATGATCCTAAGAGTGGCATTGACCAGGTTTGAACAATTATACAGCTTTAAGTGGGGAAGAGGACCATCAGGACACACAGGTTGGGAGTAGAGCCATTGGTGGTAGAGTAGAGGTTATGATTACAAAGGAATGAGGCCCAAGTACGCTAGACAGGGTCTAGAACAAAGGACAGAGTCATTATTAGAGGAGCTAAGAAAGGTGCTAAGCTACAATTAAGTTTTCTGATTGAGAGGCAAATAGAACCTGATAGAAGGGGCTTGATAATAATCTGGTGGGCTTTAGGCCTTGTAAGTTAAGAGGCCCAGACCTATCTATCTCTTCACATGGGGTATATCCTAAGGGAGGTGTGAACCTCCTAGGGGAAGGCACTCTGTTGACTTTCATTACTTGGCTGGCCTGGGAGGAGAGCTGGCCAGGTAAAGGCCCAGTAATTTCTTAATGGAGTCTTTTGAACCCGTATAGATAGAATCATGTCACTTGCAAACAGGAATAATTTGATTTCCTCCTTTCCAATTTGCATCCCTTTGATTTCTTTTTCTTACCTAATGTCTCTGGCTACAACTCAGAACTATATTGAAAGGCAATGGTAAAAGTGGGCATCCTTGTCTGGTTGTGGATTTAGTGAAATTCTTCCAACATTTCCTCCTTCAAAATGATGTTGGCTGTAGGTTTTTTGTATATTCCCTTGATTGTGTGAGGAATATTCCTTCTATACCTAATTTGGTTAAGGTTTTTATCATAAGAATATGTTTTATTTTATCAAATGCTTTTTCTGCATTGCTTAAGATAATCATATGGTTTTTATTCCTTGATTTGTGAATGTGATGTATCAAATTTATTGATTTGCGTATGTTGAACTATACCTGCATACCAAGGATAAATCCCACTTTGCCTGGTTGAATGATCCCTTTGGTGTATTGTTGGATCTGATTAACTAGCATTAATGAGAATTTTGACATCTAAGTTCATCAGGGATATCAGCCTGTAGTTCTCTTTCTTTGTTGTATCTTTTTCAAGTTTTGGAAGTAAATTGATGTAGGCCTCATATAAGATGTTTGGGAAGATTTTCTCCCTTTAACTTATTTTGAATAGTTTGAGAAGAATCAGAATTAGTTCTTCTTTATAAGTTTAGTGGAATTCAGCAGTGAAGCTGTTTGGTCCTTTGCTTTTCTTTGTTGGGATGGTCTTTATTATTGATTTAATCTGTCTTGGTTTTTTGGTCTACTCAGGTTTTCTATGTATTCATAATTCTTTTTTTTTAACTTTTATTTAATGAATATAAATTTCCAGTGTACAGCTTATGGATTACAATGGCTTTCCCCTCCCATAACTTCCCTCCCACCCACAACCCTCCCCTCTCCCGCTCCCTCTCCCCTTCCATTCACATCAAGATTCATTTTCAATTCTCTTTATATACAGAAGATCAATTTAGTATAAAGATTTCAACAGTTTGCACCCACATAGAAACACAAAGTGAAACATACTGTTTCAGTACTAGTTATAGCATTAAATCACAATGTACAGCACATTAAGGACAGAGATCCCACATGAGGAGCAAGTGCACAGTGGCTCCTGTTGTTGACCCAACAAATTGACACTCTAGTTTATGGCGCCAGTAACCACCCTAGGCTGTCGTCATGAGTTGCCAAGGCTATGGAAGCCTTCCAAGTTTGCCGACTCTGATCATATTTAGACAAGGTCATAAAAGACAGAGTGAGGATAGTAACCAATGATCCTAAGAGTGGCATTTACCAGGTTTGAACAATTATACAGCTTTAAGTGGGGAAGAGGACCATCAGTACACACAGGTTGGGAGTAGAGCCATCGGTGGTAGAGTAGAGGTTATGATTACAAAGGAATGAGGCCCAAGTGCACTAGACAGGGTCTAGAACAAAGGACAGAGTCATTATTAGAGGAGCTAAGAAAGGTGCTGTCTAAGTTACAATTAAGTTTTCTGACTGAGAGGCAAATAGAACCTGACAGAAGGGGCTTGATAATAATCTGGTGGGCTTTAGGCCTTGTAAGTTAAGAGGCCCAGACCTATCTATCTCTTCACATGGGGTATATCCTAAGGGAGGTGTGAACCTCCTAGGGGAAGGCACTCTGTTGACTTTCATTACTTGGCTGGGCTGGGAGGAGAGCTGGCCAGGTAAAGGCAGGGGGCATCTCTAACAAGAAATGTACAGTTCTGCCTGCAATGTTGCTGACCCTACTTGACCATCCCCTCAGCTGCAGTGGTCACTTTGGAAGTTGGGCTGAGTGAAGGGCTTTTCAGCTTAGAGCCAATAAGATCTGTGGCTCTGACCTGGGCATCCTTCGATTCCAGGGCAGGTCCATTTCCAGTGATCCAACTCTTGGCAGAGCTGCCAGGGCTCTTCACAAGCTGACTTCTGCTGAAGCCCAGGCTTACCACATTGAAAGCCACTGCAGTGGACTGGCCTGTGGGGTCTCCTTGAGGGCAGATCACTGTACAGATCAGCCATTAATAGGCCTGCCACCCATTGCTTCTGATGCCGAGCTTTCTTTTCCTCCTGATTTGTGTTAAAGCAGACCAGAGGATGCAAGTCAAGGGAGTGCCCGTGTCCCATCTCTAATCTTCGGTGGCCTGAACTACAAGTCTATAGTCACAGGCATGTTCTATAGTAGTTTTTCTAAGGTAGACAATGCCCATGAGGAAAATTATATTCTCACTTTAAAACTTTCTTTCCCTTTGGTCTGAAAGGGAGGTGTTTTCTACTTACTGTATACTTCACTGATGGCGAAGTGAATCTAGCTATGAGATTATTATTTAAGTTCTTATTTTGGCTATGCTATTACAGAAAAATGTTAGCCATCTCTTTTATAAGGTCTAAAGATTAAATTGTACGTCCTACAGATTCCTTCATAATAGAATTAGTTTCCTACCTTGAAGAGAATAGAGAAATGAAAGAATAAGTTGGGCTTAGAATAGAGAAATGAGGGAGCAAGTCCTAGATCGCTTGCTGACAATAGCAATATCACATGAATACTTAGCAAACCGTTTCAACCATTAGATAACAACTTAAGAAAACATTTACCAGAAGGTCCAATGCCTTCTATAAATTTTAAGAATCATGTATTTGAAAACACCTCTTAAATATCTAACATGGTGTAATTTGTTTAACCAGTAAACTTAAGCACAACCATATAAAATGTTTTTAGTTTCTTTCTACCAACAAGTTTAAAACATGATACACAGATTCAGCTCACACAAATTAAAATGTATCTTTGATTGATTTTCGCAGCTTAAATTTATGGACAATCTTATCTATAAGCCATTTAAAATAAAACTCTTAATAAAATTTCCTATGTGGACATACAATATGTACACACATATAACATAGCATAATAGACCAATATAGCAATTTTAATAATAGCTTTTAAAATCTTTAACTCTTTTTGTAGATTGCCAATTGATTTGAATTGCTTTTTGTTTTTAGATTACTTTAACACATTGCTTTAACAGAGCATCAGAGTTTAATTCTATGTCAAAGAGAAATTGAGCTTCCTGTGATCTTTTGCTGTGAGGTTTCCTTCCTTTACCTTCTTTCATATTGGTGACCATGTTTCTGTGTTTCTGTGTGTAACACATCTTTAAGCATCTTTTGCAGGGCAGGATGAGTGGCAACAAATTCTTTCAGTTTCTGTTTGCTATGAAAAGTCTTAATTTCACCTTCATTCACAAATGAGAGCTTTGCAGGATATAATATTCTGGGCTGGCAGTTTTTCTCTCTTAGTACCTGGGCTATATCTCGCCATTCCCTTCTAGCTTGTAGGGTTTCTGATGAGAAGTCTGCTGTGAGTCTAATTGGAGATCCTCTAAGAGTGATCTGACGTTTCTCTCTTGCACCTTTTAGGATCTTTTCTTTATGTTTCACTGTGGTGAGTTTGATTACAACATGTCGTGGTGAGGATCTCTTTTGGTCATGTTTATTAGGGGTTCTATAAGCTTCCTGTACTAAGATGCCTCTGTCCTTCTCCAAACCTGGGAAATTTTCTGCTAGTATCTCACTGAAAATGCCTTCTAATCCTTTCTTCCTCTCCATGCCTTCAGGAACTCCTAGAACCCGAATATTAGGTTTTTTAATAGTATCCTGTAGATTCCCGACAATATTTTTTAGATTTCTAATTTCTTCTTCTTTTCTTTGGTTTGCCTGTTTCCTTTCCTGTTCTCTGTCTTCTAAGTCTGATATTCTCTCTTCTGCTTTGCCCATTCTGTTTTTAAGGCTCTCTAATGTGTTAATCATTTGATCTATTGAGTTCTTCATTTCATTGTGGTTTTTTGTCACTATCATAGTTTCATGTTCTACTAGTTGTTTCATTTCATTTTGATTCCTCCTTAATATTTCATTTTCACGAGAGAGATTTTCTATCTTGTTCATTAAGGATTTCTGTAGTTCAAGAATTTGTTTTTGAGAACTTCTTAATGTTCTTATCAATTTTTTGAGATCTGCTTCTTGCATTTCTTCTATCTCATCATCTTCATAATCTTGGCTTGGGGTGTCTTTTTCATTTGGGGGCGTCATAGTGTCTTCCTTGTTCTTGTTACCTCGGTTTTTGCGTTTGTTGTATGGCATATTGGAGATATTTGGTTTCTTCACTGTGGTGTTTTTTCTTGTTACACTATGGCTCTATATTAAGTGGACTGTCTGCTTTCGGTGGAGCCTTAGAGGCTTGAGATGAGTGTGGACTGAGAGCTGTGTTTGGTTCCTCAGGGTTGAGGGTGTGTCAAAGATGACACTCCCAGGTTAGGTGTGATAAATCTCTCTTCCTTTCTTTCTTTTTCTTTTTTTTTTTTTTTTTTTTTTTGATTCAAAAGGGAAGTAATTCCGCACAGCTGAACGTAATTGGAGGTAGTTAGCAGGCGAGTGATATACCCACAGGAGCCAGAGATCAGAAGCTCTTTCCCAAGGACCACACAGGGAATCTCTGCTGCCCTGGGTGTGGGCTCCAATTCTCCTGCAGTCTCCCACTGGGTTGCCAAGTTAGATGCTAATCTCCTGTTATTTCACACCCCCCCCCTCAGAGTCAGGTTTTTCTGCTAGGCTCAGGGCCGGTGCAGACCTGAGGTCGCCCTGCTTATGACGTATGTCCAAAATGGCGCCTGCTCTTTGTCTTGCTCGCCTTTGAGGGGTGAGCGGAGAGAGAGAAACTCGTGTCCGTATCGGTCACTTTTTTTTTTTTCCCTCTCTCTCTTCTAGTTAGCCTGGTGAACTTTTCCCCACGGAGTGTCAAGCCTCGTTCCCTCTAGCCTCCTCTTTCCGCTTGCCCGCTGGTGTCTCGGGCTTTTGAGGTTCAGCTCACCTCGCGTTCCAGCGCTGGTGTGTTGAGTCTGCCGCTGGTGTCCCGAACTTGGGCTCCCACGCTCTCCACGCAGGTCCACTGTGAATCACTAGTTCCGGAAGAGTTTCTGTTGCTGTTTCTTCCCCTACTCTTCCTTGACCCTGCAGTATCTCCACTTTTATTAACCTGTGTGTCTTGCTGAACTATCAATGTGCTCCCTTCCTATTCCGCCATCTTGCCGCTCCAGTCACTCTATTCATGATTCTTTAGTAAATTGTATGTGTCCAGAAATCTATCCATGTCTTCTAGAATTCCAATTTGTTGACAAATAGCTGTGTATAGTAGTTCCTGATGATTGTGTTTATTTCTGTGGTGTCCCTTGTCACACCTCCTTTTTCATCTCTGATTTTAGTGATTTCAGTCTTCTCCCTTTTTTATTTTTTTAAAAAAGTTCTTAATTTCACTAATCGTTTATATTGTTTTTAGTTCCAATTTTGTTAATTTCTTCTCTAATTTTAATTATTTATTTCCTAATTTTGGGTTTGGATTGTTGTTGTTTTTCTAGGTCCTTGAGATGCATCGATAGCTCATTTATATAGCACATTTCCAATTTGTTGATGTAGGCACCAATTGCTATGAACTTCCCTCTTTTTAAAAAAAAAATATTTATTTATTTGAAAGTCAGAGTCACACAGAGAGAGGAGAGGCAGAGAGAGAGAGAGGTCTTCCATCTGCTGGTTCACTCCCCAGTTGGCCACAATGGTCGGAGCTGTGCCGATCCAAAGCCAGGAGCCAGGAGCTTCCTCCAGGTCTTCCCACATGGGTGCAGGAGCCCAAGGACTTGGGCCATCTTTTACTGCTTTCCCAGGCCATAGCAGAGAGCTGGATTGAAAGTGGAGCAGCCAGGTCTCAAACTGGCACCCATATGGGATGCTAGCACTGCAGACCAGGGCGTTAACCTGCTGCGCCACAGCACCAGCCCCATGAACTTCCCTCTTAACACTGTTTTTGCCATACCCCATGTATTGTGTTATGATCTTCATTCATTTCCAGAATTTTTTTGATTTTCGTTTTGATTTCTTCTATGAAAGAACATGCTGTTCAGTCTCCATGAGTTTGTATATTTTCTAGAACTTCTTAAGTCATTAATTCTCATCTTTATTCCATTGTAATCCAATAAGACACAGGTTATGATTTCATGCTTTTTAATGTGTTGAAACTTCTTTTATGATTGGCCTAGCCAATTGGTCTATCCTAGAGAAAGTTCCATGCACTGATGAAATGAATGTGTATTATGCAGCTGTGGGATGTTCTATAGATGTCAATTAATTCGATCTAGTCTGTAGTATAGATTAACTCTATTGTTTCTTTGTTGATTTTCTGTCTAATTGATCTGCCCATTGAGGAAAATGGGCTTTGAAGTGCCCCATTTTTATTGTATTGGAGTCTGTATCTCACTTTAGATCCATTAACATTTGGATAACATGGTATCAGCTGCATATACATTTACTATATTCACATATTCCTGTTGAATTGATACCTTAATCATTACATAATGCCCTTATTTGTCTCTTTGAAGAGTTTTTGTCTTAAAGTCTATTTTGTATGATATTAGGATGGCTATGCTTGTTCATTTTTGCTTTCGTTTATCATGGGATATCTTTTTGTCTCCTTTCACTTTAAGTCTGTGTGTTTCTTTGTTGGTGAAGTATGTTTCTTATAGACAGCAAATAGATAGGTCTTGTTTTTTAATCCATTCAGCCAATCTATATCTTTGGAGAATTTAGGCCATTTACATTCAAAGTTATTATTTACATGTAATGACCTAGTCATTGCCATTTTTCTGTAAATATTCCTGTTGTTTGCTATGTACTTTCACTAGGAGGTTTTATTCCTTCACATTATTTCATAATGATGACTTTCATTCTATGTTTCTATGTCAGCACATCCTTAAGAATCATTTGTAAGGTTGGACAAATGGTGACAAATTCTTCCAATTTCTGTTTGGTTTGGAAGATCTTTATTTCACCTTCATTTATAAATGAGAGCTTTGCTAGATACAATATTCTGATTTGAGAGTTTGTTTCTTTTAGACTTGCACTGTGTCTCTCTATTATCTCCTGGCCTGTAGGGTTTCTAATGTGAAATCAACTATTAGACTAATTGGGGTTCCTCTGAAGGTAATGTATTTCTCTCGTGCTCATTTTAGAATCTTTTCTATATGCTTTACTGTTGAAAGTTTGACTATAAAGTGTCACGGTGAAGATCTTTTCTAAATATATTTATTAGGAGTTCTTGTGCTTCCTGTATTTGGATTCCCTTTGTTTCTCCAAAATAGGAAAGATTTTTACTAATATTTCACAGAATAGGTTTGCTAATTCATTATCTCTTTACACACCTTCAGGAACTCCTGAGATACATGTGTTTGGTCATTTGATAGTATCCCATAAATATCAAACACTATTTTCAATTTTTCTAATTTTTTTCTCCTTTTTTTTGTCCAACTTACTGAGACATTTCAATTATTTGTCTTCTGGCTTGGATATTCTTTTTTCTGCCTTGCCATGTCTGCTGTTAAGGCTTTCCACTGTACTTTCTATTTAACATACTGAGTTCTGCATCTCTAATATTTCAGTTTTATTTCTCCTCAATGTGTCTATCTCTTGGCAAAATTTTTCACCCATATCATAAATGGATTTCTTTATCTCCTAAATTTGTTTCTATAAGTTTTTGAGTAATATTATGATCATTCATTTGAATTCTTTTTCAGGAATTTCATCAATCTCTTTGTCTTCACATTCTAATATTGAAGTGTTGTGATCCCTTGGGGGAGTCATATTGTCTTCTGTGTGTTTGTTTCTTATATTGTTTCTGCATTTATATTTAGTCATATGCAGAAACACTTGTTGGTTTTCTCTTCTGATGGCTTTTATCTGTGAACTATGTGGCTTAGGGGAGTGTCTGCTCCTTCAGTAGATATCTAGAAGCTTCTGCTGGGTGGGGCCAGGGAGCTCTGGTCAGTGCTCAAGGGTTGGGCAAAAGTCCACAGTGACACCCAAGTTGGACTTGGTAGATTTCCTCTATTGTCAGCTGGATGTAGGGTATTCTCACTTCTGCTGGCATAATCACTGCCTCATTCCTTCTCTCCAAGGTGAGCAGTGCCCAAGGTTAGCTCACAGTGGCTAGCACCTCTGCCCACACTGGCACGTGAACCACAGAAAGGTTCTGTGTGGTCCTCAGTATGTGCTTAGAGCCATTTGCAATGATCTACCCCAGGCACTCAGGGAACTATGAGCCTCTGAAGTCAGACACAGTGATTGCACAGAGACACAGCTACAGCCCACATCCTATCATGCAGTCACACAATTCCCACAGTTACAGCATGCAAGGCTCTCATAGTCACAGGGTGCAGGGGGCCCACTCTCAGCCCCATGAGCCTACCCCATCCACAGAAAGGGCAGAGGCAGTCCCAGCACAAGCTACCTGAGGGTTCTCCACCTTGGCAGTTCATGGCATGGAGCCTATGATAGAGTGGGGAGCAAGGGAGTGCTTCACAATCCTATGTGGCTGCTCAGCTCCCTGACAATTCCCCAGTCCAGACTCAAAGTCAGTGGGGAATGTATATTTATCCCTCTGACAAAACTCCCTAGTTGTGTAAATGTGTGAGGTGCCGCAGCCTCTTCTTGTGTTAAGATGATGCTCTTTCCCTGCTGGTCACTGGATGCCCTTGTGCAGGGATGGGGAGAAAGAAATGGGCTCTTCCTTCCCAGAGTCAGTTTGGTCCACAGTGTTCACTCTCAGGCATTATCACCAGTGACAGTAGCTGCAGCAGATTACTGTCATCTTGCTTTCAGAATGGCATCTCCTCCAACTCTCAGGAACAGGAATTGCAGGTGGTGTCCCCGTTCACTGCTGTGTGTTTGTCCTGTCCACACTGCTCCATGCTGTCTGTCTTCTTTCTGTAGAGTTTCCATTGCAATCTATGATATTAAAGACATTAAATACTGACTGATGCATTTGTCATTATGAAGAATTCCCAGATATTTTTGTCATCTATAGATGACATCTACAAGACAAAAAGTAAAGAGAACAACAACAAAAAAATCCCTACCTTTGAATGGGAAATGTTTTTTCAAGTGGATTTAGATTCGAATGAGTGACAGACTTAGCTTTAGAAAGTCTTTCTAGAGAATCTGTAATCAGCTGGGTGTGCTACATCAAGTGAGGCCTCTGTAAAGTGACCTTCTTCACAGGCCTTACTCCTTGAAAACTAAAATGTAGTGTGAGGTGTTGCCAAATTTACAAATTTTTTAGAAGGTATCCAGTGAGTTTCAGTTGCATGATGAAAGGAGACCTGGAAACAGTTGGTGCTGATAGTTACACAATGTGAATGCAACTAATGCCTCTGAACTGTACATTTAAAGATAGTTAAGATAATAAATTTCATGTGATGTGTATTTTACAACAATAATAATACCTAAACAACAGATATGTGTTTTTCAGTTGGTCAATGTGCTGTACTAGAAGTGGATGATTCACTGCTTGAATTTTTTCTCTCTGATTTCAATTTACTCTAAATTTTCAAAATAAGCCATTTGAAAACTACTAAGTTTAATATTTGTAGTCTTGTATTGTTGATCCATGTTCACTTAGGTTGAAGGAAGAGCCCTCTGTGCACTATACCACCACAAACACTCAGGTGCTGCCTGTCAAAAAGGATTTAAGTTATTGTTACAGTGACCGAGTGAGGCATCAAGTCCACAAATCCAAGGGCAAATACATGACCTTGGGAGATATCAGAAAGGAATTGATTGTACATTTATGTTAGAGTAAATGAATAATTTTATAGACATTGTAAGAAGACTAAAGATGGAGGTGACATATAATAACGTCCAGCTCTTTTCCCCATTCTGCACCATTATCTTGGTGACATAAGCTTTTGAAAGCATTTGTTCTAATATTAGGGATAATTGAGCTTAATTCAAAATCTGATGTATTCCACAATGAATGATCCTGTTTTGTCAAGTATTTAATATTAATATAGTAGTTTAGAATCATTTTGTCATAGTACCAGTGAAAAATCCTCAGTGGTTTCTTCAGGCTGCTTTTTGTCATAAGAAAACCTCTGCCACAACCCCAAAGGAGATCTTCAGATCTCACCAACCAGCTAAATCTTTGATTTTTCTGTTGATTCCTGATTGACTGTGAATCCTTTCACCTTCTGAAAATGACTGCCCTAGAATTGCACTGACTTCTGAAACAGTAATAGCCTTCATTTTTAATTCAGTGGCATTGACTAATCAGAGCAGCTTGCTGGTCTAAGCACTTTTCTTACACACAGTATAATCAATTTCACTTCTATCCAAGATATTGATGAGCAAGGCTTTTCCTATACTAAAACTTTGGCTCTAATGATAAATTACATCAATAAGAAGCATATTCTTTCATAAAATTATGAAAATTCCAGTTAAACTATAATGAGCTATTCTGGTTTGTTTTAGACAGGATGATGCTTTCCTTTTTATAAAGAGCATCTTTTTATGCCTCTGTAGAAATCCCTGTGCAGTGCTATTTTCTCTCTTTCATTATAGTTATGTTTGTTTTACTTCTTTACTGAATACTCTATCTTAGGTAGCACTTGTACAAGAGAGTTTTTAAAGTCAATTTTACTTTAAAATAGTCTTTCTTCATGGGTCTTAAATACCATACTAAATGTATATGTACTTTTTAGGTCTAAATTGGAGCCTGGGCTATGCCTTGAGAGTCACAAAGACCTGGCTTTGAAAACAAGAACCACTGATAAGCTATTTGAATCTGGGCAATTTAACTTCTCAAAGTTCCAGTTTCCTCATTTATAAAATGAGTATGATTTTTATGAGGAAAAATATGAAAACCATTTAATGAGCTTGGCTCTGTGCTTGGCATATAGTCAACTCCTTTAATAACTCTATTATGGTTTTTCTTCTTATCCCTGTTGCAACTCTCCTGTGCTACTGAAAACCCTTGCTTTCAAGCATATGGTCTATTATTACTTTATACAATTTTGCTCATATGTAGCAAGGGTTTAGAGATTTTACAAACTGTAACAGGAGTAGAAAACTATATAATTTAAAACTATGCACATAATTACAAAATGACTCATTTTTCTTCCAATAGATTGGTCTCTAAAAGACAAAGTAAAAATAATTTGAAGGAAAAATTGTCAAAGCATGTAGACAATTTGATTTGACTCCTTCTTGGGAAAACACACATATTTCAGGAGAGAGACTGGACCAAAATCACTGTCCCGAGATGTCAAATGCTTTGATAGTGAAATCTCACATTACACCATAACTCCCCTTATGTATGGCTTCACTTTCCACAGTTTCAGTTCCCAGCACTCAGATATGATCTGTAAATATTAATGGGAAATGTTAGGAACAAACATTTATAAATGACAGAGTTTTAAGGTGTGCAGTGTTCTGAGTAGCATCCTGAAATCTTGTACCATTCAGCTCTGATTTGTTTATTACCGGTATAGTACTTGGTCATCTCTTCCCTGCTTCCCTCTGAATGTTGTAATGTCATGTGCAAATTCTAGTTCTGACTTTGCTTTATACAACTTCATCTCAGACAAGCTGAATTAAAAGTTTTCCTTGTTTTGTAGCAGTAAAGATTTTTGTGTTATTTCACCACTGCAGCCCTGTAAAATAGCATCTTATGCCTCTCTTCACTAGTGTATACCCATTGTTTTCCTAAGATATAAAGCACATTTCAATTAGAGAAGACAAAACAAGAGAAAGCAAGTCTAATCTGTCATTATTTACTCCTTAAAAACACCTGAAAATGATAAAGAATTCAACAATGCACTTCAAAAACTTATTATTTATTTATTTGAAAGTTATAGCAACAGAGAGAGGGAAGAGACAGACATAGATCTGCTTTCATCCACTGATTCACTCCCCAGATGACCACAATAGCCAGAGCTGGGTCCAGCCAAAGCCAGGAATTCCATCCTGCTCTCCCAGGTGAGCGACAGAACCCAAAGCACTTAAGCCATCTTCCACTGTCTTCCCAGGCACATTAACAGAAAGATGGAAACAGTGCAGCTGGGACTCCCAGCACTCTGGGATGCGATGGAAGCATCACAGTGTCAGCTTTATTCTGTATAACATGATGCCAGTGACAACAGTGCATTTTCTAAATACTATTTTTTAAAACAACTTATTAGTGATATCTTTTTTTGTGTATGTCGTTAGTTAAAATGAAAATAAACAAGGGCTCCATAATAGATTCAGAAATAATAAAATACTAAGAAGGATGGATGGTGTGCTGAATTCCAGAGAGGTTTGGAACTGAGCGTCGAAGAATGGGCAGGGACTACTGTCAGAGCAATAGTCAAATTTTATTAGTTTTACAATGGCTTTTATACTCGCACAAACACAGCATGCTTCTTCACCCAGATTAGTTTAAGGGAATATATATTTTTTTTTTTTAGCAAAGGAAGTAATATCTGTATTTCATATAATCGGAAGAAACAATCTGTATTAAAAGGGTGGTCGAAATATGTGCCTTCAAGGACAGATATAACCTGCAGTTGCATGAGAAAGCAAGTTGAAGTATCCCACCAAGGAACATCCTCAGACTTGTACATGATGCAGTGACTTTTGCCCTTGTTCCCTGAAGTATTCTACAGGCTTCTCATGTGCATCTCAGATTTGACCCCACCCTTTTGCCACAGGATGGTGATAGGAAAAAAGTACAAAATCTTTGTAAAAATCAAAAGTTTAAACCAGTATTATTAGGCCTATAAGGGAATTTGGATAAATCCTTGTTCCTGAATGCAGTGACACAATTGTGTAAATACGCTAATTCTCTCTAATGTGACCCAAAATAAAGTGATAATTAACTATAAATGTTATTTTGAAAAATGCCCATGGATGAATAAGCAAGACAAAGGTCCAAACATCAGTAAGATCACAAATTAGAGCTCTCCCATGCTCATGTCCCAGGGGACACATCGATTTCAGCAAATAGTCACATGGGAAAAATGCCTACACAACAGCCAAGGAAACCACAGGAGAGATTATAGTACCTGGATATAGCACACATACAAGAAAATTATTCACTGAAAAAAAAAAGGTAAATACGGGAACATATGCATATGTCAATCAGTTTAATTTAGACCCCATGTGTTATATACATATTTGAAAACTTCATGCTGTACATAATGACAATATACAATTTTTGTCAAGTTAAAATACAAATTAATTTTTAAAAAAGCAAGATAATTAGTAAAAAAATGTTGTGATAAGGGGAATTATTCCTACAAATTAGAAAAATGCACAATAGAGCTTGATTCTGAACTTTCAAATGCTAGATATTAATACAAAGATTAGTAGAGAAAAATAAATAATATCCATTGATTAATCCAAATACATATGCCAATATACAAAATATAGCATTTTAAATCAGTAAGAAAAGAATTATTCAGCCAGTGATACAGTGACAGACAGGTAATCATCAAGGAAAAAAGAAGCTGGACACTTGCTCACTCCTTATATCAAAATAAACTGTAGGTGGTATAAAGATTTAAAGTAAGGCATCCGGGGGCTGGTGCTGTGGCTCAGTAGGTTAATCATCTGTCTGCAGAGCTGACATCCCATATGGGTGCTTGTTCTAGTCCCGGCTGGTTCATTCCCCAAATGGCTACAACTACCGGAAATGGCCTTGTCTAAAGCCAGGAGCCAGGAGCTTCTTCCAGTTCTCCCATGCAGGTGCAGAGGCCCAAGCATTTGAGCCATCTTCTGCTACTTTCCCAGGCCATAGCAGAGAGTTGGATTGGAAATAGAGTAGCTGGAACTCAAACCTGTGTCTTTACCAGCTGCACCACAGCAAGGGGCCCCAGATTCTGAATTCTTAAGAGATGGGAACTTAGTCTTGTATTTTCTTCACATGGATAGAATCTTAAATCATCTCCACAATGAATATTCTAACACATTATTTTTAATAATAAATATTAATAATACTCTATTCTTAATTACCTGCTTGGGTACAATAGAACACTGTTTCTAGTTATGCCATTGCTGGATTTATTTATAGCAGTTTCTGTTTACAAAGAGACAGCAGCATCCCTCTGACATGTATAAACATGTATAAGAATTCTCTGCCTCAGAAATCACAGGACAAGAGCCGTACAGTTTCTCCCTAGTCTGTATTTCCAAGATCGTTATCTATATATGCTTCTAAATATACTTTGTGTAAAAGCTTTTGCTTATAATAGCACTTTACTACTCTTATAAATGTCCATGTGGAATCACCTCTGGGTGCTGTGGAAAACCATGCATTGGAAAAGATTCAAGCGCCAAGGAAGTAGTTGTAAGCATGGTGAGGAAAGGGTGGGCCTCAGCCTCAGAAGTGTGTCTGTAAAGCAGAAACCATTCAGGCGAACCAGACTGGATCTGCATCCTGAAAGGAGAGGTTTGTTTTTGTAAAGTCCTATGTCTTATTTTGTATTCTTTAATGTCTTTATTAATCATTCAAACAAAAGGACTTGTCCTTCTTTAAGAGCTTTCAATATTCAGAAGACACTATGTCACTCTTTTTTTTTTTTTTTTTTCTGACAGGCAGAGTTAGAGAGAAAGGTCTTCCTTCCATTGGTTCACTCCCCAAATGGCCGCTACGGCCGGTGCACAGCACTGATCCAAAGCCAGGAGCCAAGTGCTTCCTCCTGGTCTCCCATGTGGGTGCAGGGCCCAAGCACTTGGGCCATCCTCCACTGCCTTCCCAGGCCACAGCAGAGAGCTGGACTGGAAGAGGAGCAACCGGGACAGAATACGGCGCCCCAACTGGGACTAGAACCCAGAGTGCCAGTGCCACAGGGGAAGGATTACCTAGTGAGCCGTGGCGCCCAATGTCACTCCTTTTAAAAGAAGGAGAAAAAGGACTTGAGTGGTGGAAAGAGACCCCCCAGGGAGATGTTGTTGCACTCCAGCAAAAGCTTTATTTGCTACACTTCTGACTGAAAGAAAAAATAATTGAGATTCAGGAACTGCTTGCATTTAATATAAGGAAGTTTGCAAAGATGATTGAAAAATATTCCACTGAAAAATAACTCTGGCAGTATATTTCCCATCTTTGCTTCTTAAGATAGTAAAAGCAAGATGATCAATAAATTTACACTGATAATGGATTTTCCACTACTGGAGCAGAATTAATTTCTTAATTTGTTAATTAACTAAGTAAACTCAAGTGAAAACTAGATTCTCTTTTGGAGGTGGCATATCAAGTCACAGTTAAAGCACCTCTGAACTTGCTATGGACAAACATTTGAACACACACATTGGATTCCTGTAAGGACCACTGTCAATTTCTTTTACTGCTGAATTTAGAACCTTATTTTTAAGAAATATTTCTCCATCTGTGCTAAATTCTTTAAGCCACAAGACATCTTAAGAAAATCATTTTTGAAAGGAAAGTAATTTTGTGTGCTGTTATCAGACTGGGCAAGCTCTATGTACATCTGACTTCAGGTTAGGAATATGTGCTTCTTCAATCCTCCCCAGTCTTTGTTGTGGTAAGTGTTTGGGACATTGCCTGCAGCTTCTGGTTGCCAGAGATCCTGTATAGGATCACATATTTGATCAAGGCAGAACTCAGTGCTGGATTGTTTGTCCTCTCCTCTTCCTGTCTCCTCTCCTTCCTTTGACAGCATCCATGCTTCTCAGGTTATGGCTCAGTAAGTATGATTGGATCAGATACTCTAGCTATGTACTAGAGGGAGAAGGTTAGTGAAAATCACCAAGATATTTCCTCTTTCTGGGTATGTGTGAGCATTTTGGCAGTGGGTTTCTAGAGATCATAGTCCAACCTAAACTATCTAATCCAAAACTATTGTCAGTGCTAGGCATGTCAAATCATGTAGGATGACATTATGTTCTCATAGCAAGCATATTTCAAATGAACTGGAAGACAGAGCAGGAAGATAAGTGAAAATGCAGAGCCTAGAGTTGGATCAGTTGGGTTTGAATATTGACTGCTCCACTTACTAGTATGTAAACTGGGGCTAGTTGCTTAATCTTTTTGTACCTTGTTTCTTCATCCATGCTCACTTGTTAGACATATATATAGTATATAATAATATAGACATACTGTACTACATATCCTACAGATTATTGTGAGAATGAACCAAAAATATGTGTAAGTATTAATGATAATTGAGAGATCACCAGTAACTTTCTCAGTTGATGAGTGTAGGTGCTTGACTGCAATGGGTTTAGGAGAGGAAATGGGAACCTGAAAAGGAGACAAGCAAATACTGAAACTCTCTGGAAGCTGGGATGCTAGGGGAAGGCCAGGGGGACAGCAGTAGGTAGCAACAGGGACGTGCCTGAGCAGAAGAAAACCCCAGGTGGAAGCAAGGGAGACTGAGGCTGGATTATCATCTGGCAATGGTGAAGGAAACCCTGTACCCACGACTCCATGGCATGGCTGGAAAGCAAGGCTCCAGGGGAAGGTGGGGAGGGTTCGGGACATAGACACTAAGGCAGCCCACACCTGCAGAACACACAGAAGACGTGCTCCCATCTTAAAACCATGGGCATTTTCTTGGAGATTCAGCTAAGGGAAGTTTTTAAAGGAGAAATGAGGAGGGTTAGATATTTTAATACAATAATCCTTGGCTACAAGGATTAATGGGAAGGGTGGCACCAATCCAAGGTTGAACAGACAGTTGACGGGCAGATGTCCTCCCAGAAGTATTTTTAAATTTTCACCTGTTGGCCAGTGCTGACACTTGGCTAATCCTCCACCTGCTGCGCCAGCACCCCGGGTTCTAGTCCCGGTTGGGGTGCTGGTTCTGTCCCGGTTACTCCTCTTCCAGTCCAGCTCTCTGCTGTGGCTCTGGAGTACAGTGGAGGATGGCCCAAGTGCTTGGGCCCTGCACCCGCTTGGGAGACCAGGAGGAAGTACCTGGCTCCTGGCTTCGGATCGGCGCAACGCACTGGCCATATTGGCCATTTGGAGGGTGAACCAACGGAAAGGAAGACCTTTCTCTCTGTCTCTCTGTGTCACTGTCTAACTCTGCCTGTCAAAAAAAAAAAAAAAAAAAATTCTCACCTGTCTCTAAGGTGGAAGCTGGTGAGCACAAATAGGTTTCTTTTTTCTAATTATAATTTCTTATGGCATTTGAAAATCTTCTATTTTCCCATTTAAACTTGCTTTGGGATTGAATATGCTTTAGTTCTTCTTTCTGCCTTTTTCCTTCTAATTTTCTCTTTATTAATTCCAAATTGTACCTTTTCAGTTACCACTGTT
This sequence comes from Lepus europaeus, assembly GCF_033115175.1. Classification (NCBI taxonomy): domain Eukaryota; kingdom Metazoa; phylum Chordata; class Mammalia; order Lagomorpha; family Leporidae; genus Lepus; species Lepus europaeus. The sequence continues at coordinate 53,804,855 of NC_084835.1, forward strand.
GTTTTTGCCATTTTACTTTGTATTCTGATAGCTAATTTTCTGCTTCCTCTCATAGTAATGCAGAAGATACAGAGAAGTCTGATTATCCTTTATAAAATGACAACAGTTTATCAGTTGAATCATATTCACCTTGAAGGAAAGCATGTGCTCCATAAATCCCAAGCACCACTCTATCCCCAGGGACTTCAAGTGCACATAATTTAGCTGTAATTTCACAGGCATTGCTGATTATGGATTGCATCTCATAAATTACATTTTAAAATGTTACACAGTATTCAAAAAAATACTGCATCTGTTTGCATTTTTATTTTCTTACAACATTTGTAGCTTAAATGTTTCATCTAATACTGCATAGTACAATATTAGAGGGATTAAACTGTGCATTATGGAAATAAGCATTGTGAGGAACAAATATGATGTTGGTATAAAAATGAGGGACAAAATTAACAAAGGGAACCAGGAAGGATTGTGAGTTGATGAGAGCAAATGAACAGCAAACTGACATTTTTCAGACTTTGGTAGGATGAAACACAACTGTTTTTGAAAGACAGACTTACAAAATTCTTTTTCAAATTGTATGTGCTTAGAGCCAAGGAAGATGCATTTTCTTTCAATATCACACCTTTCCATATTCGGTTTTCAGCTTAATTTCCCTTCCCCAGATTGAAAAAAAAAAAAAGACAAGTAATTCTGGGAGAGTTCTGTATAATGTTTTAAATATTTATTTTAATTATTTAAAGGCAGAGTTACAGAGAGAGACAGGAAGAGATACAGAGATCCTCCATCCACTTGTACATTCCTCAAATGGCCTCAATGGCCAGAGCTAAACTGATCTGAAGCCAGGAGCCAGGACCTTCATCCTGGTCTCCCACATGGGTGCAGGGGCCCCAGGGACTTGATCATCTTCTACTGCTCTACCAGACACATTTGCAGGGAGCTGAATCAGAAGTGGAGCATCCAGGACTGGAACCAGAATCCATTGTAATGCAGTGCAGGTGGTAGCTTAACCTGTTACACCACAACACCAGCCCCATAGTATAATTTTTAAAAAATATACTGCCAACTTAAAGTACAATTTTTAAAAATATATTTCCTACTAAATAACAATCAGATAAAGATTTTCTAAAGGTTAATTAAGTTTATTTGGGACTAGAATAGCATTACACTAAAAATACACATGCCACAGTAAATTATGAGCTTATTCAAGGAGCATGAAGCAAAGGAAAGTTTTTAAAGGTGAAATGAGGGTAGAGTAGGGTGGGGTTATGTATTTGGAAACAGTATTCCTTCTATGCAAAGTTTAATACCAAGGAAAGCACTAATCCAGGATTGACCAGGTAATTGCTGGGCAGTTATCCTTGTAGAAGTATTTTTTTGTGGAAAGTTGTACAGTGTTCTTTGTATGGGGTTGTGATTCTGGCAGTCTTTGGTAATAATTACTGTCATAATGTAGGAACCCGTCTTCAGTAACATATCAGATTTATCTACTTGTCATAGTTGACATGTGATTCTAAAATCTTTCACAATATTATATTCACTGAAAGTTCAAAAAGATAAAGGATGTGTTTTAAAACATAACGTTCTGTGGTTTCTTTGGTATCTATAGCCATATTGGCCGTGAAACATTCAGTTGCCATTACCTTTCAAAGTCTAAATTTTTTAACAAAGAAACCAGGAGACAAAACCAAAACCTTTGTCTTTTGCTTTTTATTCTTTTCCTGTTTTCTTTCTACCCTGCTTCATTCTAAAGTGGATTGGAATTGGAAGGCATTTGAAATTTCCATGAGCTGTGCTTCAGGATCTGTGTGCATCTTTTCTCAGGTGGCAGCTTGGGGGATGATCCTTGTTACCGTCTAATGAAGATGTGAACTTTCAAGGAGGACCAGTGAGTCCCATTGTAGCTGGATTTGTGAAAGGTCTTCATCTTTAAATCCTCCAATTTAAAAAACAAGTGTCCCCCAACAAAATCCAGCACTGACTTCCTCAGCTTTTAAGTAGGCACATGTGAGTAGAAAGATCCCTAAAACTCAAGGTTTTTCAGTCATAGCATCTCCTAATAAAAAGCTGATGGTTGTTCCATGGGGTTTGTGAAGTGAGCCCCAGGTACAGCTTGTGGGAGGCAGCGGTGGGAGCGCAACTTGGTGGCACATGAAAGAGCCAGAGAACTCCCTTTGCCCTGAACCCTCTCAGCAGCTTTCTGGAAGCTGCAAGACCCTGAGGGTAGCTGCCATGGCTCCTTAGGCCTAATGGGTCCAACTCAGAAGCCAGGATTTCCATCCAGAGAGCTTGTGAGCTGCCTGTGGCACTGAGGCAGTGGGAAAGTTTCAGTGACAGGAGGGTCTGTCTGACCCCTTAAAGAGGATATTTAAAACATGGTAACTGTCTCATAATTAGTTAAATCCTCAAGATTTGAGTTTCAGGCCAGAAGTACCATGCTTATATTAAGACTTATGATCTGAAAAATTATGCCATAGTTTTATGATAAATTCATCCTTCATGAACATTTTTATTTTTTTCACGTCTTGGCTCTTGTGAATGATTCTGCAGTGAATGTAGGAGTGCTAATACATCTTCCAGATTTGATTTCAGTTCCTTGGGGGTATACACCCAGAAGTAGGATTGCTGGGTCATATAATGATTTTGTTTGTCATCTCTTGGGGAGCCACCACCCTGGTTTCCATAGCATCTACACTATTTTATACCTCCACCAATAGCACACAAGTTCACATCTTTGCCAAATCTCATTATATTTTCACATATAAAATTTCAGTTATACAAGATAATCAAGCTCCAGAGATCTGCTGTATGTTGTGCTTATAATTAACAATATTGTGCACTTGAAAATCTAAGAAGGCATGGATCAGGCGTTATGGAACAGTGGGTTAAGATGCTTCTCAGGATGCCTGCATCCCATATTGGAGTGCTGGTTTGAATCCTGGTTGTCTACTTTCTATCCAGCTTCCTAATGTGGATCTTGGGAGGAAACAAATAATAGTACAAGAACTTAGGCCCCTGCCACCCATGTGAGAGACAGGAATGAAATTCCTAACCCCTGGCTTCAGTCTGGCCCAGCCCTTGCCTCTGTAGATGTTTCAGAACACTCCCAAAACTGGTTGGAGGAGTTGCTGTAGAACTCCAAAACTGTGTCTGCTTGCCCAACACAAAACAAGCCAATCACTGATACCTGGGTGCTGGAGAACCTTAGGTGTTTGATACAAAGAATAGAGCAAGGAGTCGGCCAGTTAACACTCAATTTCTGGACTCCCTAAGGAATTAAAGACAGTGCATCTTATAGTTGAAAGTTTGGGATAAGCAATGTGTGATGAGCTTATGTGGAATCCTCTGCTCTTTTGTTTACGAGTAGTCCTGTGGCCTTCTTTTAGTTGGTGAGTGATAGGAGCCAGTACATTTCCTTTGCAGTGGTCAAGGCAGGCCTAGTCTGTCTAGATCTAAGGATAGATTGGATATTAATTTGATTAGGGCCTGTGAATTGCTGCAAAAAACTCGAGATGCCAACTATAGGGGTAATTGCGTCACTCCCTTCACTTGATGAGTTAATCTTTACAGAAGAATTGCAAGCTGTGGAAGAGATACTGGAGCCCAATAAAAAGCTACATCAAAGATACTAGAGTTCACGGCTGAGCTTCAAGGGCATTTGGGCAGTGAACCATTAGATGGAAGATCTGTCTCTTTCTCTCTCGCTCTCACTCTCACTCTCTGTCTCCTCTGTCTCTCTGTCATTCTACCTTTCAAATAAATAAATAAATTTTAGAAAAAGAAAGTTCAGATCAAGAGTTGGAACAAAAAAATTAAGACAGTATATCTTTTTTAAAAATTTTAAGAAAAAAATTTTAAAATAAAGTGAACAGACTTCATGCTTTTCATAGGTACAATTCCAAGAAGATAATTGTATTTCCCTCCTTCTAGAGGATATATTTTATGAAAATTGCTCTTACCATAATAAAAAAATCCACCATAAAATATATATGAGACTTTTCAATAACTATAACATAAAATATGCCAAGAAAATGCTTAGCAGCAAGGGACCAAGAGGAGAATTATACTCTCTATTACTTTGGCCATTATTTGCAGTGAATATTTAGAATTGAAAACTAGCCAGTGTTTCTGTTCACTGTTTTCATCTGGAGTCACTCCAAAAACAGCTTTAAATTTTTCAAGAAAAATAGGCTCATGCAGAAATATAGAATATAAAGATTACAAACACCCACAAATGAGACCCCTAGCTTATGTGTTAGGAGTATAATTATAAATCATAAAATGTCATTTTTATCACATAATTGTGCATTTATATTGCTTTAACTTGCTCAAAATATTTTATTGCTCAAGATTTTTCCCTGAAGTATGCTTGGAGAAAGGAGCTATATGTTGTACAGCCATCATTCTCAGAGAAACACTCAGTTCTTAGACTTCTTCCACTGGCATGTACTATTTTTCCCCTGGAAAGCGGCAAATTAGTGAGGTGAGCAAAATTTGTCTTTCACAGTGTCCAGTGCTGCTTACCTACTCATTGATGTGGACTTTTTTTTTTTTTTTCCAACTCAGTCTAAGTCAATTCTCAGGCCACACTATAAACTCCCCAAAGCCTACCTTGCTCCTTGGTTGTTTCTTAATCTGTTTCCTAATCTGGTGCCTGCCTTTGTTCTAGCTTAATAAATAGTTTGAACAAATTAATGAACAAGTCAGTAACTAATAAGAGTCCCCCAAAAGGGGAGGATGTGTGTAAACTTGAATAAGGGACTCTATGAACTTTGAAAAGCTTCCTGATCCAAAGCAATGAGTAGTTCGATGATGGGACCTCAAATGTGAGAAATGGAGCGGATATTTTGAGAGAAAGTGATTTCTTCCCTCAAGTTAGCTTTTTTTTTATTAAACTTTTATTTGATGAATATAAATTTCCAAAGTACAGCTTATGGATTACAATGGCTTCCCCCCTCCTATAACTTCCCTCCCACCTGCAACCCTCCCCTTTCCCGCTCCCTATCCCCTTCCAATCACATCAAGATTCATTTTCAACTCTCTTTATATACAGAAGATCAGTTTAGCATATATCAAGTAAACATTTCAACAGTTTGCCCCCATATAGCAACACAAAGTGAAAAAAAATACTGTTGGAGTACTAGTTATAGCATTAAATAACAGTGTACAGCACATTAAAGACAGAGATCCTACATAATAATTTTTTTAAAAAATTAATTAATTTTCTATGCCATTTCCAATTTAACACCAGGTTTTAAGTTAGCTTTTAATATTTGTCAAAGAGTAGGAAAGTTGGCTGTGTTTATTTTTATAAACCTAAGACCAGTTGCAAAATATGCTATACTAAACATTTTATTTGTGAGATTAGCCTTTACTTTAACTATTGTAATGAACACAAAAATACTTTTGCACTTTGAAAATTTGTATTACTTAGCATTACAATAAAGTATAAGAAATCATTTCTATTTTACTAAAATCACTCAAATATAATCTAGAAAAGAAGTAATGAAAAGCCATATTTTCACACCAGAGTACTTCAAAAATCAATGGGAATTGAATAAAAGACATTTGTTTTAGCACAATAAACATTTGAAATTCATGCACCTGAGAGGTCTTCTAAATGTTCATGGAAAATATGTGTTGTGCAAAAACTTTTTGTAGCTTTCAATTATTTTGCACCAAAATAACTTTAATTCCATTTTCCATAAACTTTTTGAAGCACTCTCATATAAACATTTCAGTGAGATTTAGGTGAGCGCAATTACCATTGTCATGACAATTAAATGGGGACCATATCTAAGCAAAGGCCTTAGAGGCTCAATAAACATAAACTCATGATGATGATGATTTGAATTTGGGAATATAACCCTCTTCCTTGGATTACTTAAGTGAACTGGTTTTATTTATCACTCCTTTATACCAACCTGACAGTCTTCGTGGCCTAGAGGAAAAATATGCTGTGAATTATTGTTAGTCACCAACATGGATGGGTGCTAGAGGAGTCACTCAGTGGTGAGCAGCCTTGAATGTTAGAAATATTCTCCTTAGAGATTGGTGTTGTGGCGCAAAGGGTTAAGCCACTACCTGCAATGCAGAATCCCATATGGACGCTGGTTCCTGTCCTGGCTGCTCCACTTCTGATCCAGCTCTCTGATAATATTCTAGGGAAGCAGCGGAAGATGGTCCAAGTGTTTGGGCTCTGGCCACCCACATGAGAGACCCCAGTGAAGCTCCTGATTCCTGGCTTTTGGTGCCCCAGCCCTGGTTGTTGCATTCATTTGGGGAGTTAAAGTAGTGGATGAAAGATCACTCTTTCTGTCTCTTCCTCTCTCTGTAACTCAGCCTTTCAGAAAAATAAACAAAATTTTTAAAAAATGAAATACTATCTTTAGAAACTTGAGACAGAAATAAACAAGGATAATCCTGCCCCTTATTTACAAGGATATTCATTGCAGCAGCATTTATTGTTTTTTAAAGATTTATTTATTATTTTATTATTTGAAAGGCAGAGTTACAGAGGGGTGGGGTGGGGAAAACAGATCTTCCATCTGCTGGTTCACTCACCAAATGATCATAATGAAGTTAGGAGCCTAGAACTCCATCTAGGTCTCTCACATGAGTGGCAGGGGCCCAAGCACTTGGATCATCTTCTGATGCTTTTCCAGATGCATTAGCTGGGAGCCAGATCACCCAAGACTTGACCCAGCATTCATATGGGATGCTGGTGCCATAGGCAGCAGCTTAATGTGCTGTTCCACAATTGTGGTCCCCCACGTTGATTGTTAAGTGTCAAAATTGACAGCTCTGTAGTTTCTAGAGGTTTGTTGATATGGAATGAGTAAAAATTTTAAAATGGGAAAATCATACCATGCCAAACTATGTAATTCTTAAAAGAATGATACCGGAATACATGAGATGAACTTCCAAGACAGAAATTAGTGAAGTGAGGGGCCGGTGCTGTGGCATAGCGGGTGTGTGTCCCATATGGGCTCTGGTTTGAGTCCTGGCTGCTCCACTTCCGATCCAGCTCTCTGATATGGCCTGGTAAATCATAGGAAGGTGGCCCAAGTCCTTGGGCCCCTGTACCTGAATGGGAGACCCAGAAGAAGCTTCTGTCTTCGGATTGGCTCAGCCCTGGCTGTTGCAGCGGGGTGGAAGACCTCTCTCTCTCCATCCCTCTCTCTCTCTCTCTACCTCTGTCTCTCTGTCACTCTTTCTAATAAATAAATCAATCTTAAAAAAAATTGAAATTAGTGAAGTGAAAGTAAAAGTTGGACAACAAAGCAGATTATTATTCCATTGATATTAAAACCCAGACAACAAAGTACAAAAATAAAATGTATGTGAATACGATGTTAAAGAACCTGTACACTGATCTGTTTATTCATAGAGAAGAGAAAGGATAGCTTGGCAAAAGATGGCTCACTCAGTTTACTCCCTGTATTATTTTACTCTACAAAAACACATCCATGCTTATAAATGTAAATAATGATGATAATAATATAAAGATCCTTCCAAAACTTCACAGGAAAATGGAGTTAAACAAGTTTTTTTGGTGTGAAATATGTATATTGTTTTTCATAATATACATTTTTCATGAACTTTTTAAAACCATATGCATGGATTTCAAAAATTTTTGCACCAAAATAAACTTACATTTACTTCCAATTTTTATAATTATTTTGGCATCCCTAATTATTTAAGCATCCCTAATCCAAAAGTCCTAAATCTTTCAAAACCTGAAACTTTTTGAGTGCCTGTATGACATCATAAGTGGAAAATCCCTGACCTGACCTCATGTGACAGGTGGCAGTCAAATGGCACTGAGAATATTGTATAAGTTACCTCAGGATATGTGTATCAGTTATATATGAAACGCAAATGAGTTTCATGCTTAGACTTGGCTGTCATTCCCAAGATATTCTATTTTATATAAGTAAATATTTCATATCAAATCTGAAATTTAAACGCCTATGATCCCAAGGATTTCAGATAAGGGATACTCAATCTGCAAACATAATAATAAACAGTTTGTGCCTACTATGTACCAGCCATGGTTCCTCACAGCTACTTCTGAAATAGGTGCTATGAGTGTAATTTGACAGATGATGAAATTTAAGCACAAATGAGTGAAGGATTTTGCCCAAGGTCTCACATTTACTAAGTGACTTCGTGTCTCATTAATAACTACTAAGCTATAGGACTCTTTAAATTGTAGAAGCTGTCCAGTGTAATAGTAAAGTGTAGGACCCCTCATTCCAAAAGTATTGATAACTTCAAGATGATCAAAGCAGAGAACTAAATCAAGCACTGATACAGACCTTATAAGCAATGCACAGGCTATACACCTTTGGAGCTCAACTGCATATACTTATAAAAATATCAAAAAAGGGAGTTGAACAAAATAAAGGTACTTACAAACATGAAGGGACTTTATCAGATTATTTCTAGAATCTTGAGTGATTTTTTTAAGTTTTTACTTATTTTCATTTTATTTGAAAGGTAGAGAGACAGAGACAGATCCTCCAGCCACTGGTTCACTCTCCAAAGGTACACTGCAAGCAAGGTTCAGCCAGGTCAAAGCCAGGAGCCAAGAACTCAATTCTAGTTTCTCACAATGGTGGCAAAGGCTCCAGTAGCTGAATCCTCATCTTCTGCCTGCCAGGGTGCACATTAGCAGGGTGCTGTATTGGAAGCAGAGATTGGACTTGACCCCAGACACTACAATATGGGGAGGTGGGCATCCCATTTGATGTCTTAACTGCTGTGCTGTATGCCCACCTCTCTTGAGCAAATGTGGTCTTTGAGCTTGCTGAGAATCCAGCTTTGTCACTGACTGGCTGTTGGACTCAGATCAGGCCATACTGAAAATGTTTGATCTAAAAATTGAAACATAGAAAAAGCCAGTCGTGAGGAGTCTTTCTGAGTTTTCTGATCTGTAACACAGTTACAGAAGTTACTGTCATGCCCTCGTAAAAGACTGATTAAATTAGCAGCTCTTGGTTCTTTCTCTAAAGACTATTGGGTTCATGACCAAGTTGTGTTTATTTCTGCTTCTGTTGGGAGGAAAGAAAGCTCTGGGAAAGCTCCACGTGAGAAGGGACAGGAACGTGACTGGATGCCGAAACAATATTTGATGAATGGTAGGAGTAGGCAAAAATCTTTTCATACTTCTCCCATGATCTGACATAGAATTTCTTTAGGGTGTGCTAATGATTGAGGTAAGCCCCCCCCCCGCCCCAGCAAAAGGTGTCAGGTATTACTGTTGCTTGGGCCAGATCTGTCCCACTTTGTTCTGCCTCATATTGTGAGGCTTTCCACCAGACAACCCAAAGGCTGGCTAATGAGGTGAAATTCAGGGGAATTTCTAGAAACATTTTCTTTAGCTTTCCTGCTGCTCAGCTAGAATAGGGAGCCTAGGGCTAGTGACTTCTGTTTCTCCCCCTTTCAGAGTGCTGTGTGTGAATGACATAATTCAAAGGAAGAGCCTCTCAACCACACACCATCTGGAATTCCAATTAGATTTTCATTCAGTTTAATAAGTGAACACATCTGGAAGGTGAAGATGGAAGATATTGCTTACAATTTTATGAAACTTAATTTAAAGAAATATGTTCTCGTGATCCACAAGTTACTAGGCATTGAGGATTCAGGATATATCATGAGAGAAAACTTGGGTGAAAATTGTCCATAAACACATAAACAACCATGCAAATAAAGTAATGTGTTAAGTGCTGTTAGCAAGAACACCTATAAAAGGAAAAATTGTGTAGAGTGAATGGATGGGTTATTGAGAGGGTACTAATCTGAGCCAAGGTGATCAAAGAAGGTCAAACTGAAGAAGTTATACTCAGTTTGAAAACTGAGTGGTAGGAGGAGCCAATCAGAAAAACCTGGGGGGGGGGATGTTAGGAGATAAGGAAAGAATAAGAGAAAAGTTTAGGAAATAGGGAACAGCTGGAAGTTTGTAAGAGGTCTTCTCCAACAACACAACATCAGTAAACAAGTAGGAAGGTTGTGGAAGATGGAACTAAAGAAGGCATGGTGGGAACATCCAGGGTCTTGAAGGCCAGGGGTGATATAGGCTGAGGACTGTTAGCTTTGTCAGAGTGGTGGTGGGGGTCACTGTTACATCAGCACCAGGAGAATTATGGAGAAATCAATCAAGTTGAAAGTGTTTAAAGTTAGTGGAAGAGTACAGAGTAAAAGCAGTGATTTTGTATTTTTCTTTCTTGAAAAAAGTTGCTGAAGGCATTCAAGAGTAGGGAAAAGGAGGCTCGGAAGTTCCACATGGATCACTTCATGAGAAGTGGAGAAGTTTGCTTTGGTTTTTGTGAGTAGATGCATGATAGAGAGACAGATAGACGTATGGTAGACAGATACAAAGAATAAAAAAAATGCTAGTTATTTTTGGTTCTTTTATAATAGAAGTAGCAAGGCCTCTAAAAATAAACAACCTAATACATTTTTGAGCTGCTATCAATATGTAGTATCATATTATTGAGACAGATATTGTAGACAGTTCTTAGGTATTTTTCAAAAAATACATTATCATTGAACATTATCTTTACATTTTTCTATAATTATACAAAATTAGAGTCAGCATTATTTCTGGGCATGCTCCAGAAATTCAGAATACAGCAGACTAGTCAACAATGGAGCAATGGTGTAACCATAGGTGAGGTTTAGGAAGCAGGTGCATATCTGTAGTACTGCTTGAATATCGTTGATTTTGTTTTTTGTGGTAATTCAGAACAAGGTTATTCACAAGTTATTAGGATAATCATCGAATGACTAGTAATTATTATGAAAATAATATCAATTAAAAGGTGAAATTTTCTAGAATAATTTCAACCATGCACCTAATTTTAATTTTTGCATGATTAGGACCCCAGCAGACAATTCTGAGAGAAAATACTGCACACATTTAAAGTTTTCTCCCTAGTTCTTTAGCTCCCTAAGACCCTTCCACCCCATTCTCACCCAGTCCTACCCTTCTCCATGACTAAAAACATCAAATCAGTAACGAAGGTGTGCCTTCTTGACCAGCCAACCTCTTTTGTATATTTCTTCTTCTTGGGTTCCTTTACATCTTCAGGGTTATAGACTGCAGAGTTTGGTGCAGGGTTCATGTTCACTGCTCATAGCATGACAGGACTCAGGTCCACATCAGAGATGAGGTTCAGATATGACATGGGCAATCCCCCAATGAGTGCTGTCCCATGGATGCCATGAGGCTGGAAGCCTGTCTCACTGTTCATGGGGGCCTGCCTCCATTGAGTCTGATGCTGAAGGCATCTGCTCTCTGACTTCTCCAGGCCCAGGGAGCTAGGGTATCCACACACTTATTCTTGATTGGGACCACTGCAATTTGCACCATGTTGCAGAAGCTACCAACTGAGAGATCCCCATGGATTCCCTGGGTTGGGGAACTCATCATCCTCACTGAAAGTCACCTGGGAGTACTTCCTCTTCCTCTTCCTCTTTGATCTCTGAATGTCCAGATCTCCCTCTTCAATGGTGAGCATAGAGATTTGCTTGTTGTCGGCAGTGTTGACCTCTGTCAGGTTATCAACTTGGTTTCCTCCTCTGGAAGCCCCAGTAAGCCCTTGATCTCATCCTCCTCTCCATCCATCTTCTCATCTCTTTTCTCAGCTGATGGCAATATCTGAGGCTTCTCACACAGAATGTATGCCCTGTGGATGCACCAAATGAGACCATGGAATTCGTGGGAATTTGCGGAGGCTTGTAAGGTTCAGCTGATTATGACCCAAGAAAGTGCTGTGTGTACTTTTGAGATCTGTCAGCAGACGTCTTCAGATGCTTGTGGTAGGCTGGTACAGGGTGGACCTTAGAGCAAGACTGATGGTCAGCGGGAAAGTCACAACAAACCAGCGTTTCTCCCAAAAAAGCAATACTTATCCCCATCAATGATCGATTTCTCAATTAGTTTGTCTCCTTTGACTACATCCAGATGTAAACCAGGTGTGGATTCACCTGCCCAGATGGGCCAGTCAAACAGCAGGAGGCTGGAGCTGGAGTTTGTGACTGCCTCCATCTTGTGACTTTCAATTCCCATTTTGAAATTTTTGGTGAAAATTTAGATTGCTTTCCCTCAATTTTGATGAGAATCATATCTTTGTTTATAAAAATGTACATTTAAAACCCAGTTAATGTGGCCGGCGCCGTGGCTTAACAGGCTAATCCTCTGCCTTGCGGTGCTGACACACCGGGTTCTAGTCCCAGTTGGGGCGCCGGATTCTATCCCGGTTGCCCCTCTTCCAGGCCAGCTCTCTGCTATGGCCCAGGAAAGCAGTGGAGGATGGCCCAAGTCCTTGGACCCTGCACCCGCATGGGAGACTGGGAGAAGCGCCTGGCTCCTGGCTTCGGATCAGCACGATGTGCCGGCCGCAGCGGCCATTGGAGGGTGAACCAACGGCAAAAAGGAAGACCTTTCCCTCTGTCTCTCTCTCACTATCCACTCTGCCTGTCAAAAAAAAAAAAAAAAAAAAAAAAAAAAAAAAAAAAACCCAGTTAATCACTACAAAAATCATGCTTGCAGTGAAAATGCAGTCGTGATAGACATGCTACACATACTGAGCACCAGAGAATCCCCTAGAGACCAGTTTGATCAGCATGACAGTTCATGTTGCCCTTGAATTTATGTCACTACAATGGCTCTTCACTAACATATATTTGCTTCTGGTTTGTTACTTAAAGATGAGAGAGAGAGAGAGAGACAGAGAGAGAGAGAGAGAGTTCCCATCCACTAATTTTGTCCTCAAACTCTTGCAAAGGCCAAGACTTGGCTGACGTCAAAACCGGAAGCTGGGAATGCAATCCAGGTCCCCCACAGGGGTGGGAGGGACTCAATTACTTGAGACTTCACTTCTCCCTCCTGGGGTCTGCATTGTCAGGAGCTGCAGTCAGAAATTTGAGCTGAGCATTGAACTAAGGTACTCTTATGTAAGACCTGGGCGTTTTTAAAAAGGATTTGTAAATTTATTTGAAAGAGTTACAAAAAGAGAGAGAATCTTTCATCCACTGATTCATTCCCCAGTTGGCCACAATGGCGAGCACTGAGCCAGGCCAAAGCCAGGAGCCAGGAGATTCATCTGGGTCTCTCACATGGGTGGCAGAGCTCAAACATTTGGGCCTTCCTCCACTGCTTTTCCCAGGCCATTAGCAGGGAGCTGGATAGGAAGAGGAGCAACTGGGACATGAACCGGGGCTCATATGTGGTGCTAGCACAGGTGGTAGCTTTATTGGCAATACCACAATTCTGGCTCCAAGAGACATGGGTATTTCATTTATTAACTGCTAGGCTAAGTGCTCATCCTAATGAATGAAATTTTATCTTAAAATTGCCTTCATAAATTCTGATGGAGAAAGATTAGTGTTTGAAAGTACTAATGGCAAAGTTGCTTTCTTTTTCCCAAAATCTAACTTTAGACAGTTTGTACTGAGAGACACATTTTGATATATTTTTTTAAGATTTGTTTATTTGAAAGGCAGGGTGACACGGAGAGAGGGAGAAACAGAAAGGAGGTGCTGAGAGAGGAAGAGAAAAATCTTCTATATTCAGATTCATTCCTCAAATGCCAGCAACAGCCAGGGCTAGCCCAGGCCAAACCAGGAGCCTGGAACTCAGTCCAGAACTCCCACAGGGGTGGAAGGGACTCAAGTATTTGGCCAACATCCATCACTTTCCCAGGTGTGTTGGCAGGAAGCAGGATTGGAAGGAGAGCAGCCAGGATTTGAACCAGCACTTTGATATGGGATTCAGGCATCCCAAGCTGTAGCTTAATGCACACTGTGCCACAATAATCACTCCCTGATTTTGTTTTTTAAGATATATTTATTTATTTGGAAGTTGGAATTACAGAGAGAGAAAGTGAAGGGGGGGGAGTGAAAGTGGGAAAAGGGGGGAGAGCGAGAGAGAGAGAGACACACACACAGAAAGAGAGAGAGAGCGAGAGAGAGAAAGAGAGAGAGAGATCTTGCATCTGCTGTTTCACTCCCCAAAGGGCTGCAATGGCCACAGCTGGACCATGCTGAAGCTAGCAGCCAGGAGCTTCATCCAGATCTTCCATGGTTTTCAGGGGCACAAGTACTTGGGCCAGCTTCCACTGCTTTTCTAAGGCCATTAGCAGAGAGCTGGATTGGAAGTGGAATAGTCAGGACATGAACCAGCACCCATATGGGATGCCAGCTTTGCAGGTGGAAGCTGCTATGTCACAACCCTGGGGATTTTGTTTTTTATTGCCACAGTTATTAGTTTGTATTTTTTCTTGCTATTTTTTCCTCAAAAAACCATCCAAATGGTGCAGTTTATGTATATGTTTCTCCTAAATGCATACATACTTTGAAGCCTTAAAGTGATTACATCCTGTGTTCTGGTCTTTAGGGAGGCAATGATGGTTAAATGAGGACATAAGTAGGGGACCCTAATCCAGTGAGACTGTGACTATGTATAGGAAGAAGAGAGAAAGAGCTGTATCTCTGTTTGCCCTGAGTGGACACAGTGAGAAGGTAGTTATCTACAAGCCAGGAAGGAAAGCCTCACCATGCTTGCACCTTGATCTTGGGCTTCCGATGTCTAGGACTGTGAGAGGATTAACATCTACAGTTTAAGCCACTTGTCTGTGATATTTTACTGTGGTGACCCAGCAAAGACAGAAATCTGTGGCATCTAGACATTGCCAGCATATTTTTAGAGCTCTTTTTTTTTAACCACAGTCATGATTAATAAATGTCAACATACAGCTTGAAAATATGTGGAAAATAATTTCTTTTTGAAATTAATCCACTAGTACAAGTACATCATTCTCTTAACAAAATTTACTTTTCTTAAGATTCAGGAAGAGTTACAGAGAGAGAGGGAGAGATAGAGAAAGAAATGTTTCATCTTCTGGTTCACTCCCCAAATGGCAGCAAAGGCCAGGGCAGGAGCTTGTTAACTCTATCCAGGTCTCCTAACATATGTAACAAGGGCCCAATAACATATGTATGTATGTATGTATGTATGTAACATATATACATACATACATAACATATATACAATAACATATGTATGTATGTATGTATGTATGTATATATGTAACATATGTAACAAGGTACTTGGAATATCTTCTGCTTTCTCAAGCACATGAGCAGAAAGCTGGATCAAAACTAGAGCAGCCAGGACTCAAACTCACATGGAAGCTCAGCACTATAGGTGGCATTTCAACCTATTGCACCATGCCAACCCCCAAATCTACTATTTTTTTCTATATAAACCATTCACCTGGATATTTTTCATTTTCTACCACATCCTATAATGCGAAGCCATTTATTTTTAATGACTAACATTTCATGTGCTTTAAGCTATTATCATGAGGAGCTAAACTCTCTCTGAATAATAATTGAAGAATTATTTGCTTTCAGAAGGTGTCAGTGTAGGTAATGCATTTCAGCCTTAGATCCAGAAGTTTAAAGCTTAAGATATTGACATAACAAGGTGTGTTTTGGATAAGCTATATAAAACCATTATTTTTCAACTACAGTATTAAGTGACACATACATATGACAACTACAGTGTTAGCAATAAAATTCCTTAGGAAACATGTGTAAGGGAGAATACATATACTGACTAAAAAAATCTAACCAGAAAAAAGACATTGTGCAGGCAGCTCAGATCCACTTCCCACTTCAAGCCACAGTGTGTTCCACTGCTTCAAATAAGCTATTAATTTGAAAAGTTTTCTTCAAATAAATATCTGAATTTGTTGACAAATTCTCAGGATCTTTTTTCCTGAAAATAAACACCATCAATTCAAATTAGGGTCGAAAGAGAATACACCTGGAAAAGAGGAAAAAAGGGAACCATGTTATTGAGTGCATGCTCATGTATCCAGCCTGAAATGTTTTACGTTTATCACACTTAATTTTCTTGAAGACATATGGGAATGGCAGACTTAACAAGGTGAGGAAACTTCACCAAGTTTACTAATGCTAGAGTGCTTTTAAGAGTAATTTATTAGGGCCGCTGCTATGGTGTAGCGGGTAGAGCTGCAACCTCCATTGCCAGCAACCCATATAGGCGCCAGTTCGAGTCCTGGCTGCTCCACTTCCAATCCAGCTCTCTGCTATGGCCTGAGAATGCATTGGAAGATGGCCCAATTCCTTGGGCCCCTGCACCCGTGTGGGAGAACTGGAGGAAGCTCCTGGCTCCTGGCTTTGGAATGGCTCAGCTCCAACCAATGCGACCAATTGGGGAGTGAACCAGCGGATGGAAGACCTCTCTCTCCCTCTCTCTCTGCCTCTCCTTCTGTGTAACACTGACTTTCAAATAAATAATAATTTTTTAAAAAAGAGTAATTTATTATGTTGCAAAGCCATTTTGAAACCGTGCACATGAAGGTCTTCAAAAAGACCACAAAAATGTGTATTAAAGAATTAGGCATAGCAGGTAAAGCCACCACCTACAGTGCCAGCATCCCATATGGGCACTGGTTCGAGTCCTGGCTGCTCCACTTGCAATCCAGCTCTCTGCTATGGCCTGGGAAAGCAATATAAGATGGCCCAAGTCTTTCAGCCCCTGCACCAGTGTGGGAGAACTGGAGGAAGCTCCTGGCTCCTGGCTTCGGATCGGCACAGCTCCAGCCATTGTGGCCAATTGGGGAGTGAACCAGCAGATGGAAGACCTCTCTTTCTTCCTTTCCTTCTCTCTCTGTGTAATTCTGACTTTCAAAAATAATAATAATAATAATAAAAGGATTATGCATGGATTGAAACATTTTTGGCATCAAAAGAAACTCAATTCCATTTCCATAAACTTTTTGAAGTATCAAATTAACTTAGGCTGAATGAAGATAGAATGAATTCTTCTGAGAGTTTTTCAGGCAAGTTAATACGGTGTTTTACCCCAGATGTAGGCAGCCACACATTCTGAATTCTATGGAATAGTCACAACTTTAAAATATTTAGTGTTGTCCATCTTTTCATCTTACTGTCAAGCTCACTGTATCAAGTTTAGAATAGTAAATTTGGACAAATTTCTGGCCAACACTCACTTTGGTTAGCTCATAGTGAAAAGTACTATCACTCAGGAAATATTACCATCAGTGGCAGACCTGGAATTCACGTCTTGGAACATAGTTGAGATTGATGGCTTTGGTGTGAGCATTTGGTCTAGTTGCTAAGATGCTGGTTAGGATGTACACATCCCACATAAGAGTGCCTGGGTTTGCTACTGGACTTAGTCTCCTAACTCTGAGGCAGCAGTGATGGCCCAACTGGGTTCCTGCAACCCATGTGGGAGGCCTGAATTGAGTTCCCAACTTCTGGCTGTGTCTGGTATTGGTTCAGCCATTGTGGGTAGATGGGGAGTGTCTGTGTGTCTCTTTCTGCCTCTCAAAGAAATAAATACAATTTTTTTAACTTAAAAAAGACCAATGGCTTTAATCAGAACTGATGCTAATCCCACTGTACACTGAAGCTAGCAGAAAGTAGAAAGAACAGTGTAGGACAAAAGACATAATAAAAAACAAAGTGTCCAGTTTAGATAGGTGAAAGCTAGAAAGGTGGGGGGCAGCTTTTTTTTTTTTTGCTTTATTTTTTTAAACTTTTATTTAATGAATATAAATTTCCAAAGTACAGCTTATGGATTACAATGGCTTTCCCGCCCATAACTTCCCTCCCACCCACAACCCTCCCCTTTCCCTCTCCCTCTCCCCTTCCATTCACATCAAGATTCATTTTCAATTCTCTTTATATACAGAAGATCAGTTTAGTATATATTAAGTAAAGATTTCAACAGTTCGCACCCACATAGAAACACAAAGTGAAAAATACTGTTTGAGTACTAGTTATAGCATTAAATCACAATGTACAGTACATTAAGGACAGAGATCCTACATGAGAAGTAAGTGCACAGTGACTCCTGTTGTTGACTTAACAAATTGACACTCTTGTTTATGGCATCAGTAATCACCATAGGCTCTTGTCATGAGTTGCCAAGGCTGTGGAAGCCTTTTGAGTTCATCAACTCTGATCATATTTAGACAAGGTCATAGTGAAAGTGGAAGTTCTCTCCTCCCTTGAGAGAAAGGTACATCCTTCTTTGATGACCTCGTGGAGATCTTTCATTTAGGTCATTTTTTTTTCTTGACAGAGTGTCTTGGCTTTCCATGCCTGCAATACTCTCATGGGCTTTTCAGCCGGATCCAAATGCCTTAAGGGCTGATTCTGATGCCAGAGTGCTTTTTAGGACATCCGCCATTCTATGAGTCTGCTGTGTATCCTGCTTCCCATGTTGGATCGTTCTCTCCCTTTTTTGTTCTATCGGTTAGTATTTTCAAACACTAGTCTTGTTTATGTGATCCCTTTGATTCTTAGTCCTATCATTATGATCAATTGTGAACACAAATTGATCAAATGGACTAGTGAGATGGCATTGGTACATGCCACCTTGATGGGATTGAATTGGAATCCCCTGCTATGTTTCTAACTCTACCGTTTGGGGCAAGTCAGCTTGAGCATGTCTCAAATTGTACATCTCTTCCCTCTCTTATTCCCACTCTTATATTTAACAGGGATCACTTTTCAGTAAAGTTTCAACAGTTAAGAATAACTGTGTATTAGTTACAGAATTAAACCAATAGTAGTAAGTAGAACAGACAAAAAAATACTAGGAGGGATAATGTATTAAATTGTTCATCAACAGTCAGGGCAAGGGCTGATCAAGTCACCGTTTCTCATAATGTCCATTTCACTTCAACAGGTTTCCTTTTTGGTACTCAGTTAGTTGTCACCGATCAGGGAGAACATATGATATTTGTCCCTTTTGGACTGGCTTATTTCACTCAGCATAATGCTTTCCAGATTCCTCCATTTTGTTGCAAATGACTAGATTTCATTATTTTTGACTGCTGTATAGTATTCTATAGAGTACATATCCCATAATTTCTTTATCCAGTCTATTGTTGATGGGCATTTAGATTGATCCCAGGTCTTAGCTATTGTCAATTGAGCAGCAATAAACATTAAGGTGCAGACCACTTTTTTTTGCCAATTAAATTTCCTTTGGGTAAATTCCAAGGATTGGGATGGCTGGGTTGAATGGTAGGGTTATGTTCAGGTTTCTGAGGAATCTCCAGACTGACTTCCATAGTGGCTTTACCAGTTTGCATTCCCACCAGCAGTGGGTTAGTGTCCCTTTTTCCCCACATCCTCGCCAGCATCTGTTGTTGGTGGATTTCTGAATGTGAGCCATTCTCACTGGGGTGAGATGAAACCTCATTGTGGTTTTAATTTGCATTTCCCTGATGGCTAGTGATCTTGAACATTTTTTCATGTGTCTGTTGGCCATTTGGATTTCCTCTTTCGAAAAATGTCTATTGAGGTCCTTGGCCCATCTTTTAAGTGGGTTGTTTGTTTTGTCGTTGTGGAGTTTCTTGATCTCTTTGTAGATTCTGGTTATTAATCCTTTATCTGTAGCATAGTTTGCAAATATTTTTTCCCATTCTGTTGGTTGCCTCTTCACTTTCCTTACTGTTTCTTTTGCAGTATAGAAACGTCTCAATTTGATGCAATCCCATTAGTTAATTTTGGCTTTGACTGCCTGCGCCTCCAGGGTCTTTTCCAGGAAGTCTTTGCAGGTGCCTGTATCTTGCAGGGTTTCTCCAATATTCTCAAATAATTTGATGGTGTCGGGTCGTAGATTTCAGTCTTTATTCCATGTTGAGTGGATTTTTGTGTAAGGTGTAATGTAGGGGTCTTGCTTCATGCTTCTGCATATGGAAATCCAGTTTTCCCAGCACCATTTATTGAATAGATTGTCCTTGTTCCAGGAATTGGTTTTAGATCCTTGATCAAATATAAGTTGGCTGTAGATGTTCGGGTTGATTTCTGGTGTTTCTATTCTGTTCCATTGGTCTATCCACCTGTTTCTGTACCAGTACCATGCTGTTTTGATAACAGCTGCCCTATAGTATGTCCTGAAATCTTTTATTGTGATGCCTCTGGCTTTGTTTCTGTTGTACAAAATTGCTTTAGCTATTCGAGGTCTCCTGTGTGAATTTCAGCATCATTTTTTCTAGATCTGAGAAGAATGAAATGGTTTTAAAATAGAAGCACACCCTAGACTAATAAGAAATAGTTCTCAAAATATACCATGGAAAGGATGTTTTGGTAATTTTGGATTTCAAGGGTAGGAAACAAGAAGAAAAAAAAAACCACTCAGAAAACTCCAACCAAGAGATTCTTATTATTTCTTTTTGCTAGGAAATCAAAATCTTTAACCAAAAGATCAAAAACAGGATGAATTAGAAATGTCTTAGGGACCTTGAGGCCTTGAAAGAAGCTGAGAACACTGTGTAGTCTCCTAATCCTAACTGTAGTGCTCCCACCCCATCTACCCCAATCCTTTCCCCATCTCTAGATGAGGTAGCCAAGTGTGCAGTGAAGATCGTAGGCCATGGCAGCTGTCTCTGAGGAGGCACTCTTGGCTGGAGGAGCTCTCTGAAGTCTGAGGCCCTGGAAACAGAATGGGACAAAGGCAGACAGAACAGAGGAATCCTGGCCCAGGGCATTGAATACAATGCCTCTGCCCCTCACTCTTGGGCTAGAGAGAATCAGTTCCTCTAACTGTAGATGACAGACAGAGTGTGGTCCCAGGTAAAGAGGAAGGAAGTGCCAGGAACACACACACACAGCTGAGAGCAAGGCAGGAGTCTGGAGGCAGCTGCCCCTGCTAAAGCCTGAGTGACAGGGGAGGAGACAGAATGTCAGTGCATGCTTGTGGGGAGACCATGGCCAGGAAAAAGCCAAGGATGCTAAATACCAGTTGCTGTGATGGAAGAACTCACAAACATCACAGGAGAAACCACGAAAGTGGTTATATTTGGGATTGAATGAAAAGGTGACTCTTACTTTTTAAATATTAATCATTATTATTTTGGTTTTCTAACCAAGCACATATATGTAATCATGTTTTCTGTGATGGTTTATTAGCATGTTGATTTTATGTGTCAATAAGTTATCGAATTAATGAATTTATATTGATTTTGTGAGTCCTAAAAATGTACGTTTATAATCATACACTGATGGAAACAAGTGCAAAACAAAATATTTGTCCTCATATAATGAAATATCACACTAATATATTAAAATGGAGACTTTTCTGTTTGCTAATTTAAATTGATGGGGGACATTCTATTCCTGTACTTCAGAGAGCCAACACCTTTCATTGTCATGACTTCCTGGAGATAACTGCCAATACCTTAGAGTTTTCTGGCTTTCAAATGAATTGATTACACATCGGATGGATACATAAACAAAAGGTCCAGTGCTCATTTCAGTTTGTTCCTCTGATGTACAGGTTTCCTTTTTCCTCTCAAAATCAGTGTTTTAACATTCTGTGAATAGTCAGCATTCTTCTTGAATTTATTGTTAACTAGTTGGCTATTTTCTCTTTGGTTTAGCAGTAATGTGGTCTCATTCAAATGCCAAGAAAAATATTTTTATTTTTTCATGAAACTTCTGAAACAGCTTTAACATGCAGTTCAATGGAGATTAGCCATTTGATTTTAACAGATTTCAAATCTATCTGGCTAGTTATAAATTAATATGATTAGTTCAAATTAGCACTTTCTTTAAAGGGAAAATTGAAAGTTTTTAATAAATGCTAGGTGTTATTTTGTACATACAACAGCAAGTTCCTTTGATAAAGATCTGAAATATAAAAGCAGATTGTGTGAACTTGGTGACATGCTGATTGTAACTGATTACAACTGAAAAGTGTTTATGTGCAAGACACAGCATTCTCTTATATAAAAGACATACCAGGTAGAATGAATGTCTATAACAACAATATCTAAGACAAATTCTTTAGAACTGATATGTTAGTGCTGTCCTGCTTAAATATAACTTACTGATTACTTGCCTCCAAGACATTTTACCTTTTTTTCCTTCTAATTACTCATTATTCTCCTTTGTGATCAGTGTTCACAGTCTTGAAGCTTCACTTCGATTGGTTGGTCTATTTGATTTTCCCTAACATGACTTTACTCTTGTAGCAGCCTTTTCCTTGAAATTATCGGGGGAAAAATGGACAAGCAGAGGCAGACAGTTGTCAGGTATTGGTAGCAGCAGCCCCTCAGTGTGGGGAAAATGTAGGGCAAAAGATACAAAAGAGACTTTAAGGAAAGATACAAAAGAACTTGACTTCAGTGTTAACTGCCCATTAGAAGTATTCACAAAGGGAACACACTTTATTAGAAGCCAACAACAGTAAGAGGTAATGTTCTAAAGGAAACTGTGTCACTATTGTTAGTAGCCAGGATGTTGGAGAAAAGAATGCTGGAAGAGACTTAGAAAGATGCAAGGGATGCAACCCTTGACTCTGGCTTGATTGTCTTCTCCGGGAGGTGTTTCTCCCTAGAAATCAGACCAGGAGTGATTGCTAAATGGTGCACACTCATGAGTAGCATTGACATGATGGGAGAACCTCTGTGCCGGGGAGGAAAATTCTTGTGTGTTTGTTTCTTTTCCTCATCTTGATATTTCCTTGCTTTTTTGTGAATCTTGGAGCCCTATGTGGTTTGTTTTGTTTTTGGTTTTGATTTTGGTTTTTGTTTTTTGGTTTTTGGTTTTTGGTTTTTTTTGACAGGCAGAGTTAGACAATGAGAGAGAGAGAGTGTGTATTGTAATAAGAATCTTCTTTAGTACAGCTGAATGTTTGGGAAACAATAAAACAAGAAGTTGCTGAAGAATGATACCTTTTAAACAAGTACCATCTTTGCCAACATCTTGTGAGTACTGACTGCAATCCTGTGTGTAGTTGCTTAGTGCAGTAGGGTCATAGAGACTTAATCTTTGTTTTAAAAAAAATCACTGAGACTCATTTCTTTACCTCATAACTTAAAGATTTATTGAGAAATTCATTATGAGAGAAATGTTATAGAATGGCAGATCTCTAACAGACTTCTTAAAAATAATTGTTGATGAATCTTACATGAGCACAGTAGGTTTTTCCTGCTTATGGCTGTCTGTCCAGTATTCAGTACTCAACCAAGAGTGTTGATGAATTTAACATTATGCCATGTGAGGATCATAGCAGGTCCTGTAGTGTGATTGTCTTGTGAATTGATTACTGTGACTGTCTAAAACAAATCAAAGTGGTCATTTGGAAATTTTTCAGTGCTGTCATTAATTCTTAAATTATTTAGGAAATATATTTATAGCATGTGTGTGGACCCCGAGCCACAGATTTCAGTAACTTTTGTTGGGTTTAGGATTGATGGGTCTGAAGAAGGCATGGAGACAACTGGTTATGGCAGAAAAATCTTCTGTAGTAGATAGGAAAGCAAAGTAAGGGGAAGAAAGGTTTCAGCTCCCCCAGACATTGGGTGGGACTTCTGACATGAGACTTCAGCTTGCCAGGCACCAGGTACCAGCCCCTTCTCAGCTGCTGGTGCACATGCAGAAAACCACATCCATTGCCCATGATAGGAAGGGCTTGATCATGCAGAAAGCCCCGTTGTCTTTCTTCTTCTTCTTTATTTTAATGGTTTATTTTATTTATTTGAAAAGCCAGAGTTGCAGAGAGAGGTAGAGGCAGACAGAGAGAGAGAGAGAGAGAGAGGTCTTCCATCCGCTGGTTCATTCCCCAGTTGGCCACAACAGCTGGAGCTGTGCTGATCTGAAGCCAGGAGCTTCTTTTCAATCTCCTACGTGGGTGCAGGGGCCCAAGGACTTGGGCCATCTTCTACTGCTTTCCCAGTCCGTAGCAGAGAGCTGGATCAGAAGTGGAACAGCTGAGACTCGAAATGGCACTTAACCCACTGCACCACAGCATTGTTCCTCTCACTTCCCGTTAGCTTTCGACGCAGATGATGCACAATGTATGATTCTGTCAGTTTGGTATGTACCATCATCAGCTGAATGGGTAAAGAAAATGCGGTATGCATACGCAATGGGATATTATTCAGATAAAAAGAACGAAATTCTACCATTTGCAGCAAAATGGATGCAACTGAAGGGCATGATGTTGGGTGAAAAAAGCTGCACACAGAAAGAAAAATATCACATGTTCTCCTTACATGTGGGAGGTAAAATTAAAAAAGGAAGCAAGCAAGAGCTGTGTATATCAATAGTGCTGCTTGCTTTTTTAGTTTTGTGAAATTGTTCTATATGTTTCTCAAGCCAGAGGTTAAAAATGTTAAGCTAATATGGTTTTAATGATCTGTGATTAGTTTAAAATTCACCATATATGGGTGCAATGGTTATTTTTCTGTTCAGTTATTTTCTTAGCCATTTTTTGTGTTCCCAACAAAGGAAGGTCTTTTTGCTTTTTACTTGTTACCTTCTTATTCAGTGAAGTATTAAGCCTTTTTATTGTAATGCAAATTTAAAATATGTTATCTCAAAAACTAAAAAAAGAAATGCAGAAGAAAGTAGGGTGGGAAGACACACGGGGCGGGCGGAAGGGGATATTATTATGTTCTTAGAATTATATCTATAAACCATACTGAATCTGTTAAAAACTAATTAAATTTTTTTTAAATTTTTTTTAAATTTATTTAACAGGTAGAGTTATAGACAGTGAGAGAGAGACACAGAGAGAAAGGTCTTCCTTCCATTGGTTCACTCCCCAAATGACCGCTACGGCCAGAGCTGCACTGATCCAAAGCCAGGAGCCAGGTGCTTCTTCCTGATTTCCTGTGCGGGTGCAGGGGCCCAAGCACTTGGGCCATCCTCTACTGCCCTCCCGGGCCACAGCAGAGAGCTGGACTGGAAGAGGAGCAACCAGGACTAGAACCGGCACCCATGTGGGATGCCAGTGCCGCAGGCGGAGGATTAACCAAGTGAGCCACGGCGCCTGCCCAAAAACATTCTTTTCTAATCACTTAAAAAAAAAAAATCATGCATACACTTTAAAATGTTTTTGCACCAAGATAAACTTATCTTTTTGATATTTTATTTATTTTCATTCTATTTTTAGATTCTGTATTAACATGTAATACTTAGACATTTTTTAAGGAACACAATGCAACATTTCAAAATGTAAGACAGCTTAGACTAACCATACCAAGCAACCAGCCTTTACATTAAAAAAAAAAAAAAATCTTTTGTGTTTGGAGCCTACCAGTTCCTCTATTCCAGTTTTTTTAAATATATAATATAATACATATAGTCACCTCATTGTGCTACAAAACATCAGAACTCCTTAGGTTTCACACTACTGCATTTTGTTACCTGTTATCCAAACTTTCCCTTCTCCCCAACACTGTCTAGTTTTCGGGCTTAATCCTTATTTTAAATTCAAATCAAGTGATTCAAATCACTTAATTGTATTGTATCTCTGAGTGTTCTTTTAAAAAAATGATTGTTTTATTTGAAAGGCAGAACTGCAGAGAGAGATAGAGTAACAGAGAGAGAGGGAGAAAGAGAGGTCTTCCATCTGCTGATAAACTCTCCAAATTGCCGCAGCGGTGGGAACTGCAGGAGCCAGTAGATATGAAACCAATACCCAGAAATTCTTCCACATGGGTGTAGGTTTCCAAGTACTTGAGCCATTTTCTGCTGCTTTCCCAGGTGCATTGGCAGGGAGCTGGATCTGATGTGGAGCAGCCAGGACTTGAGCCAGTGGCCATATTTGGATGCTGGTATTTCAGACAGCAGCTTTACAGCACCGGCCCCTTTGAATGTTCTTATTCTTTTCAACTCTTATCAGGTATTTTTGTCACTTCCTTCTTCTGTAGTCTGATGTTGAGGCATTATTATGTTCACTTTGGAGTGTCATATTGCCATGTTTTTCCACACTTCTTGTGTCCTTACATTGATTTTTGGTGCATTGGCAGATCTGTTGTTTCTATTACCTTTCAAATGGTGGTTTTCCTGAACCAGAGGTCCTTTTTCTGAAGATGTGTCTTCTGGTGTTGGTTTGCTGGGTTCCTTTGACTTTAGTTCCAGTTGGATGCCGTGGTATAGTCTCCCTGCACTTTTCTTTCACTGTGGTAGTGTAGGGTCAGGACCTCCTAAGTAGGCTTTAAACAGGGAAGCAGCCTTGGGCCTCAGGGACAGGACAAAATTAGGAATTTAGACAAGGACTGGGTGGAGATAAGCTTGGAATGGAAGTTTGAGCTATGGGAAATCAAATAGTCTGACCCAATTCCATCCTCGTGGACACAAACAAGGGTCCAATCAGGTAAAGCCTTCAGGAGCTGGTCTGAGAAGGGGGAACCAGAACCAGTGTAAACACCACCGCGTACATGGAAAAGGCACACTCAGCCACTCAGTGGAAGGGAGAGGGAAGTGCCAGGGTGGAAACTAGGCAAAGGCCTCCCTGTTCTGGGTCCCCTCCTGCATGTGATGAGTCCGTACACTTCACTGCAATAATCATTACTTTCACTTCACTTTTGTCCAGTCTCCATTCTTTATTTCTATATTGAGAAGGAAGTCTTGGACCAGGGGTGCCAGCTTCAGCTGACTTTTGGGCAACAGAAGATGGCAACAGCAGTGGGAGTCTGAAGCAATCCTAGGACCCAGTAGTGCTGCTTGGACCCTGGCACACAATTCTGCAGTTGTTGCCCACACTAGAGACAGAAGCTGTAAGACCATCTGTGGTGCTGCAATCACAGGGTGAGCAGGCCCCAGTCCTTATAAGTGTGGAGGGACCTAAAACTGCAGGATCCATGTAGATGCCTGGAGAGTTGGGGTGCACACACCCCTGTCATCTCCCCATGCCAGGGTTCCAAGCCACAGAAGCAGTGCTGGCTCCATAAACAGATTGGCTGCGGGCATAGTGCTAAGCATAGTCCCAAGAGTTTACTCAGCTCTGAGCAGAGGTTTGGATCTTTGACCTATTGCGAGTCGATTTTTTAATAGGTGTAAGTAAGGGCCTTCTTTCATACTTCTGCATGCAGACATCCAGTTTCCCCAACACCATTTATTGGAAAGACTGTCCTTTTCCCAGGGAGTAATTTTAGCTTGCTTTTCAAAGATTAGTTAGTTGTAGATGAGTGGATTAATTTCTGGGATTTCTATTCTGTTCCATTGGTCTGTGTTTCTATTCTTGTGCCAATATAGGATATTTTGATTATAACGGCTCTGTACTATGTCTTGAAAACTGATACTATGATACTTTCAGCTTTGTTTTTGTTGTTTAAGATTGCTTTGGCTATTCAGTGTCTTTTTATGTTTCTATATGAATTTTAGGATTATTTTTTCCAGCTCTGTGAAGAATGTCCTTGGATTTTGATTGGAATTACATTGAATCTGTAAACTGCCATGGGTAGTATGGGCATTTCGATTATATTGACTTTCTAATCCATGAACATGGAAGATTTTTCCTTTTTCATATCCTCTATTTCATTAATGTTTTATAATTTTTGTTGTAGAGATTTTTCACATCCTTGGTTAAATTTATTCCAAGGTATTTAAGATTTTTTGTGGCTATTTTGAGTCAGATTGATTTACAAGTTCTTTCTCAGCCTGAGCATTTTTGGTATATAAGAATGCTATTGAAGGGCTGGCACTAAGACTCCACCTGTGGTTTTGACATTCCACATGAGCGCTGGCTTGAGTCCTGGTCGCTCCTCTTCAGATCCAGCTCTCTGCTTTAGCCTGGGAAAGCAGTAGAAGATGACCCAAGTGCTTGGGCCCCTGCACCTGTGTGGGAGACCCACCTGAAAGAAGCTCCTGGCTCCTGGCTCTTGCCTTTGAATTGCCCCAGCTCTGGCCATGTGGCCATTTGAGGAGTGAAGCAACAGATGTAAGACCTTTCTCTGTCTTTCACTCTCTCTCTCTGTAACTCTATCTCTCAAATGAAAAAATAAAATCCTTTAAAAAAAAAGAATGCTATTGATTTTTGTGTGTTGATTTTATGTCCTGCAACTTTGCCAAATTCTCTTGTGCATTCCACAAGTCTCTTTGTGGAGTCTTTGGGCTCCACTATATAAGGGTCATGTCATCTGCAAATAGGGATAATTTGGTTTCTTCCTTTCCAGTTTGTATCCATTTGATTTCTTTTTCTTCTTGAATGGCTGTGGTTAAAACTTTCAAAACTATGCTGAATAATAATCGTGAGAGTGGTCATCCTTGTCTGGTTCCAGATCTTAGTGAAAATATTTCTGGCTTTTCTGAGTTCGATATGATGCTGGCTGTAGATTTGTCATATATTGGATTGATTATATTGATGTGTATTCCTTCTATACCTATTTTTTAAAGTGTTTATCATGAAAGGATGCTTTATTTTATCAAATGCTTTATTCTGCTTCTATTGAAACAATATGATTTTTATTGTTCATTTTGTTGATGCGATATAACATGTTTCTTGATTTACATGTGTCAAATCATCCCTTCATCCCACTTGACTTGAGTGGATAATCTTTTTAATGTATTGTTGGATTTGATTTGCTAGTATTTTGCTGAGGATTTTTTAATTTACCAAAAAAAAGGCACAAAGACATAGAAAATCTGAATAGAATAATAACCAAGATTGAATCAGTAATAAAGAGCTTCCCCACAAATAAAAGCCCGGGATTGGTTGGCTTCACTGCTGAATTCTACCAAAACTTTTAAAGAACAACTAATTCTTTTTTTTAGATTTATTTATTTATTTGAAGTCAGAATTGCACAGAGAGAGGAGAGGCAGAGAGAGAAATAGAGGTCTTCCATCCAATGGTTCATTCCCCAATTGACCGCAACAGCCAGAGCTGCGCTGACCCGATGCCAGGAGCCAAGAGCTTCCTCTGGATCTCCCACGTGGGTGCAGGGGCCCAAGGACTTGGGCTATCTTTTTCTGCTTTCCCAGACCATAGCAGAGAGCTGTATCAGAAGTGGAGCATCCGGGACTCCAACCGGCACCCATATGGGATGCCAGAGCTTCAGGCCAGGGCATTAACCAGCTGCACTACAGCGCTGACCCCAGAACAACTAATTTTAATTCTTAAATTCTTCAAAGCAAACCTGGACCGTTTTCGCTTTGAGAAAAGGAGTAAAATTGAGGAAGTGCCCGAAGCAACCCCACAGCCCTCCCAGCCTGGCCCTTCTTCACCAATTTCTCTTAGTGCTGAAGAGGAGAATGCTGAAGGGGAAGTTAGCAGGGCAAACACCCCTGACTCAGATGTAACTGAGAAAACAGAAGATTCAAGTGTTCCAGAGACTCCAGACAAGTATATCATATTTCAAGAATCAAAGAGGAATACAATATATTGATTTGTCTTCTGATAGTGAAGATGTTGTTTCCCCAAATTGCTCCAATACAGTTCAAGAGAAAAAATTCAACAAAGACACAGTGATTATCGTTTGATAGACTCAACAAGTACCATGGATGGAGCAATTGCTGCTGCCTTGCTGATGTTTGGTGATGCAGGTGGTGGGCCCAGGAAAAGAAAATTATCTTCTTCTTCACAGCCATATGAGGAAGATGAATTTAATGATGATCAATCTTTAAAAAAGACAAGAATAGATCATGGTGAGGAGTCAAATGAGTCTGCAGAATCTAGCAGTAATTGGGAAAAGCAGGAAAGTATTGTACTAAAATTACAAAAAGAGTTTCCAAATTTTGATAAGCAGGAACTGAGAGAAGTACTCAAGGAACATGAGTGGATGTACACTGAAGCTTTAGAAGCTCTAAAAGTGTTTGCAGAAGACCAAGATATGCAATATGCTTCACAAAATGAGGTTCCAAATGGAAAAGAAGTTTCTTCAAAGGTCAGAATTATCATAAAAATACAACTAAAACAGAAATTTTCCATGAAACCACAAAATGGTTTTAACAAGAAACGTAAAAAAAAACGTATTTAATCCGAAGAATGTCACTGAAGACTCGGAGTATGATTCGGGTTCTGATGTTGACAGTTCCCTGGATGAGGACTACAGCAGTGGTGAAGAGGTGATGGAGGATGGCTATAAGGGTAAAATTCTTCACTTCCTTCAAGATGCCTCAATTGGTGAGCTCACTCTGATTCCTCAGTGTTCTCAGAAAAAGGCTCAGAAGATAACAGAACTCCGGCCCTTTAACAGTTGGGAAGCTCTGTTCACAAAGATGTCCAAAACTAATGGCTTATCAGAAGATTTGATATGGCACTGTAAAACATTGATCCAAGAAAGAGATGTGGTTATAAGGCTTATGAACAAATGTGAAGAGATTTCAAATAAATTAACCAAACAAGTAACCATGCTCACTGGAAAATGGAGGAGGCTGGAACATTGAACAACCCTCCATTCTAAACCAAAGTTTGTCACTCAAGCCCTATCAGAAGGTTGGCTTGAATTGGCTGGCATTAGTACATAAACATGGACTTAATGGCATTTTGGCATATGAAATGGGCCTAGGGAAAACTGTTCAAGCCATTGCTTTCCTGGCATACCTCTTTCAGGAGGGTAATAAAGGTCCTCATCTGATCGTTGTTCCAGCATCAACTATAGATAACTGGTTAAGGGAAGTCAACTTATGGTGCCCCACTTTAAATGTGCTCTGTTACTACGGTTCTCAAGAAGAACGTAAACAAATCAGATTTAACATTCACAGTAAATATGAAGATTACAATGTAATTGTGACCACGTATAATTGTGCAATCAGCAGTTCAGATGATCGTAGTCTGTTTAGACGCCTAAAACTTAATTACGCAATTTTTGATGAGGGCCACATGCTGAAGAATATGGGTTCCATCCACTACCAGCACCTTATGACAATTAATGCAAATAACCGGTTGCTGTTCACAGGCACACCTGTGCAGAATAATCTGTTAGAACCATGTCACTGTTGAATTTTGTTATGCCACATATGTTCAGTAGTAGTACTAGTGAAATACGAAGAATGTTTTCTTCTAAGACTAAATCGGCTGATGAGCAAAGTATATATGAAAAGGAGAGAATAGCACATGCAAAACAAATCATAAAGCCATTCATTCTCAGAAGAGTAAAAGAAGAAGTTCTCAAGCAGCTACCCCCTAAGAAAGATCAAATTGAGTTGTGCACAATGTCAGAGAAGCAGGAGCAACTGTACTTGGGCCTTTTCAACAGATTGAAAAAATCTATCAATAACCTGGAAAAAAGTACAGAAATGTGCAATGTCATGATGCAATTGAGAAAAATGGCCAATCATCCTTTATTACATCGCCAATATTACACAGCTGAAAAACTCAAGGAAATGTCTCAGCTTATGCTAAAGGAACCTACACATTGTGAGGCTAACCCTGACCTGATCTTTGAAGATATGGAAGTTATGACAGACTTTGAACTACATGTACTTTGTAAACAGTATCGACACATAAATAATTTCCAGTTAGACATGGATTTGATTCTATATTCTGGAAAATTCCGAGATTTAGGACATATCTTGTCTGAATTAAAACAGAAGGGTGATAGAGTGGTATTATTCAGCCAGCTTACCATGATGCTGGATATTTTAGAGGTTCTCTTAAAACATCATCAGCATAGATACCTGAGATTAGATGGAAAGACTCAAATTTCTGAAAGGATTCATCTAATTGATGAGTTTAATACCGATATGGATATCTTTATGTTTCTGCTGACAACAAAAGCTGGTGGATTGGGAATAAATCTGACTTCAGCAAATGTTGTTATACTTCATGATATTGATTGTAATCCTTATAATGACAAACAAGCAGAAGATAGATGTCACGGAGTAGGCCAAACTAAACAAATACTAGTTATAAAATTAATAAGCCAAGGGACAATTGAAGAATCCATGCTAAAAATTAACCAACAGAAATTGAAACTTGAACAAGATATGACTACCGTAGATGAAGGTGATGAAGGGAGTATGCCAGCAGATATAGCCACATTACTAAAAACATCAGTGGGCCTGTGAATCAGAACTGCAGATTCCTAAGTGATAAGGAAATATCAACTTGGTGCACTCAAGGACATTTACATTATGATGACCATGGGGTTTATGAACATTTATACCTTTTTATAATTTCCATATTGCATTTCTCGTAGTATGGACAACTTTTTTGCCACTAACTGAACTCTCCAGATGCTCACACATGAAATTTCGTAAAAAGCCACAAATATGTAGTCCTGAAGATGTTGAATAATCATTTTACAAAGCAGTTTTCTGAATGGGGATTAGTTGGTGATTGTTTGTAACAAATATGCTAATGCTTTAGAAATGTCAGTATTTTGTAGTTATTTCTACCTCCAAATATATATATATTGACTTTCACTGGATAATGTGTATAGATTTTTACATGTGCCTTATTTGACAATGCTTATGTCTTGTTTTTGCTTGTCTCATTTGAAGTTTTTTTTTTAATTATGTTGGTTTAAAGAATGCAGCTGTATAGATAATATATCTTTCATTTTATTGCTATTCGAAGCAGATGTTCACCAATGTCAACAAGAACTCAACCTGAATTTAAAGGTGGCATTCCATACACTAACATCCCCCAGGTCCTCTCAAGTACTTCTGTTAAAACAGATTTGTTTGGCTAGGCACTAAGTTGTTTTCCAGTGAGTAGTAACTAAAGAAGCCCTCATCCTGCTCCCTGGGTTAATTCTTTCTGTTTGTTTCCCAACTGCACTAATTGTGCTTCTTAATCTGCCTCTCGTGCATGTTCTCATTGACTTCCCTCTCCTGGCTTTTGCGTCTCTTAAATTGTTGCCCAGTCACTTCTGCTCCAGTTCTCTTCCTCTCTAAATACCAGTTTCTTCCTGCCACATCCCATATTTCAGTGAAATGGTGACATTTTTCTAACCTGGCAGAACAGATTCACTTAAAGCTATTTCACGTCAAAGCAGACTGGATGTGACTTCATGTTAAGGCAGCATTAGGTACTGCATGGAAATAGGTCATTAACTTTAAACTCTGATCAAAATATAATTTACCACTTTCCAGAATTTCCAGTACAGGACCGTCTGAAGAGAGAGCCATTGTTGAATTCCAATTCAGTGTAGGTGACATAGTGAAATTTAGAAGTTGTCTATTTGATATTTAACTCTTTATTAAATCTTTCTTTAAAATTTTGCCTGTCAGTCCATAATGCTGTTTTTATTATACATCCATTTCTTTGTATAACTTGTGAGTTTCATGTGTTTTGTTTTTATTTTGTAAATATCATTATAAATAAACTTATTTATAAATCAGAGACTTGTTAATTATTGGATATCACACTTTCCAAGGCATCCTAACTTGCTAAGATGCTAGGTAATATAACCCTTTGGACTTAGAAGATGAACAAAACTCTTAATGTGATTCTTTAGACATTACAAACTCATGACTCATTAGACTTACTCAACCTTGAAGCTATATTGAACACACTGAATATGCTTTAGTGTCACAGGGCAAAAAAAAAAACTGCAAATGTTAATACTACCTCTTGCATTACCATACCCAAGTCACATAGTCAAATTGTTGGGAATATTACCTTTTAAAAATCTCATGGATTTCTCATAACTTTTCTGTATTAATGTATTTTCAGTGATAGGCTGTTTCTTTTGTTGTTGTTGTTGTTGTTGTTATATTTGCATTATTATCTCTAATGAAAGGTAGTTGGGTTCTCCCTGTAATGCTCTATTGTGTCTTGGGCTTAATAAAAATATTTGTGATCATAAAAAAAATTATTCAAAACAATTAAAAAGGAGAGAGCCCTTCCAATTTAGTTTGATGAGGCCAGCATTACCTTAACTCCAAAACTGATAAGGATGCAACAAAAAATAAGAATATATAGACCAAAACCCTGATGGACTCATGATCAACTTTTAAGTCTACTTTAAGACTTTATCCTTTATAAGGATGCTGCTCTGTGAACCCTTTACCCCACCTGCCCATGAACTCTCTTTTTTATGTAATATCCACATGCTTCTTTAAGTAACACTAGTCAAGGGAGTTTTTAAAGATTACACAGCAGAATAGCAAGGTAAGGAACAGATGCTGAATATTTGGTGTTAACTTCAGTTTATTTTTCCCCTGTGAATGGTCAAGAAGTGAAAATTTTACCTTATTATTAAATTACTCATTGCTGAAGAATCTAAATAAATTTATATGTTCAGAAATGCCCATCCTTTCCTTGTTCCCACACATTATATTTTGAAAACCTGAAATTAAGACAAAAAATATTTCAAACAATCTTCTCCTCCTGAGTCTAGAGTTTCTCATCTGGAAATTAAAGGTGTAGGCTGAGGTCCCTTCTAACTCCTGGATTCCAGGATTCTTATTATGTGTCCTGTGTCCATTAGCTCTGTGCTTTATTGGCCTGCATGGTGTGATTTCATGGGGGCATCTTCAGTAACTGGAGATGAGGAAATGAATATTTCAGAAAAGCAAACTCAGTGGAGGCTGCCATGTTTATAGGCATTTTTAATGCTGTTGATGGAATCTCAGTGACCCTGTCGAAAAGAATTAGACAGGGGTGACTAACTCAGCAGCTGAGGAGACGCTGTCACATCCTTCCTTATACAACATTAGTGAGGGTTCTGTGAAGAAGACAGCCTTTTGTATAGCGACAAATCGCAGTGCTTTGTTCAGAGGCATGAGAGGTGATGGCATGGAGATGCTATTCTGCTGATCTCTTTGTGTTTTCTCCCAGGGTTTCCCAGGCAACACAAATGCAGACAGCGTGGTACACTACAAACTACAGCCCCCCTTTCAAGCCAGGTTTCTGCGCTTCCTCCCTGTGGCCTGGAATCCAAAGGGCAGAATTGGGATGCGGATAGAAGTGTATGGCTGTGTGTACAGTAAGTGGAATTTATTCGCTGCATGAAATCAATGTCAGCCTGAGATGTAAAATCCAGTTTGCAAACTGAACTTGACTTTGTGGCTTTAAACAGCTATGAAAGTAGAACTGATTTTTATGGAAAGTGTTTTTTGCTCTGCTCATGACAATGTGGACCTTTCTAATGTCTTTGTCAGTAGAATTTTGAGGTGGCCCCAAACTGAGATTTATTTATCTTTAGATTTCTAGAGTTTAGCAAAGTACTTGCAACATAATAGACATTTAATGAAACTAATGAAATTCAAGCTAACAGCAGGTAAAGCTGCTTTTTGGGAGCTAGGATGGCAGTCCCTATGGGAATATAATGGTGAAACTCGGGGGTTGATTTCTTGGGCACAACACAAAGCTCTCTGAGGTCTCAGTTCTATTTTTCTCCATTAACACCATTGTGAAACTTACCTTTGTAAAGCATGCTGTAGCTTCACTTGATCTTCATTTGGTAGGAACATAAGTTTATGCATTGATTTAACCTCTTTTCTCATCTGTTAGCTATAGTATGCATAGAAAGAACACAGCTGGCATGAATATAACATAAACAGCTAGTAGTGAAATTCTGTGTCAGGGCTCAACTACACAATCTCTATTTGATAATCCAGATACACTTGTGTTATTTACACAGTCATAAAAATTTTAAATTATTGTCAAAATATAACAAAATTTAAAATATCCTGTATAGACCTGAAGAACAATCCAAAGAATTAGTTGTATGGAAATGTTTTAAGCAGCTTAAGCTTAAACTTTTCTATCATACTTTGCAAAGGGTCACCTCATTCTCTGTGGAGTCATAGCATTAGCCTTGAGATTGTTAATAATATCTACCTTCCATGAACGATTTAATTAATATTAATTAATATTGTTGTTTACATTTTATTACTTAACCCCTGTACAAACCAATAAATTTCTAACTCTTTCTCTGTTTTCTAATGTTTGCTTTTCTGCAACGACTTAAACAAAATCATCTGTTTTTAGTATCAGCCTTTTGTTTCCCCTTCCATTGGTTATATCCTTTCTTTTCTGTGTTCTATTGAAACTATAGCTGTCCCCCATTCTTGCATGGGTAAGATGTCTAATATTTAGAGTTTTGGTTTGATGCTATGAAATTAACTTTCTTCTTGAGACAACTTCAGGTCTACTGACTTTAAAGCAGAATCTGCTGTTTGTTGGAGATTTGTCATTTGCTTGATATCCCTTCATGAATATCTATTACTCCAGCTCCTTGGGTTAGTGGTTGGTTTCAGGAGGATCAAAGCTTTATGCCTGCTCCCAGGAAGGCCAGAGGGGTATTTAGCTATCCTGGTTTCTGTTGGCACCATTAACTTCTGTAAATACATGAAAAAAATTACAGACAGATGTTACACCCCATCACCAACTAACTCGTAGCACATTCTTTAGAGAATGGATCTCTCTATTGTCCTTTAGTTCCTAGAAGCATAATTTTTCAAGTATATTTAAATATTGATATCATTGACAGTAATATAATCCTTTATGGTTAATTTTAATAGTGGTTGATTTTAGTATTTTCATTTGTATTTACACTGTCCTTTCTGTACCCAAGAACTTTACATATCATGGGATATGCTGATGCTTACAGGCAACATCTATTCCCAGATACATTTTATCTACTTTCCTTTAAAAAAAAACCCAACTTTTTCAAGGTATATGTTATTTGATGCTGGAATTTAATTTTAATTTAATTTATTTTTCACTTCTCAAATGGACAATACATGCTGGATTATGTCGAAGCCAGTAGTCAGGAACTCCATCAAAGTCTCCCACGTGGGTGACAGGGGTCCAAGCTCGTAGGACATTATTTTCTGCCTTTCTAGATGCATTAGCCGGGAACTAGATTGGAAGTGGAGCAGCTGAGACTCAAATGGGCATTCCGATGTGGAATGCCAACATCACATGTGACAGCTTAACCCACTGTGCCACAATGCCGGCCCTCCTTTTATCTACTTTCTCAAATTGTATTTAAAACAATGTACTCATTGTTTCTCTCAACATTATGAATTTTTACAGATTTCTGGCTTACAGTGTGCATCCTCTACTTCCATTCCTAGGTTGAGGCTGGGGATGGGGGATGCTCCTAGAATTCATCTGCACAAGAAAGCCAAGGGCTTTTTGTAAACACATCTCATTCTCTCTCTCTCACTCACTAGTTGCCCAATTTCTTTCCTCTTCATTACATTTCTGGAAACACAAGGGTCAGATATGTAGTTGCGGTAGCACCAGCACCTCATACAGAGCCAGGAATATCCTCAGTGTACAACAGCTCTTATTTCTGTGTTTTTTGTTTGTTTGTTTTGCTTTGTTTTAGATTTATTTATTTATTTGAAAGTCAGATTTACAGAGAGGGAGGGAGGGGGAGAGAGAGCTATTCCATCTGCTGGTTTATCTCCCAAATGCCCGCAAAAGCCAAGGCTGAGCCAGGCCTAAGCCAGGAGCTCATCCATGTCTCCTGTGTGTGTGAAAGGAGCCCAAACACTTGGGCCATCTTCTGGCACTTTGACAGCCATTAGTAGGGAGCTGGACTGGAAGTGGAGAAGCTGGGACAGGAATTGGTGCCCATATAGCATGCGGTCCAGGCACTGGCTTAGCCTGGTATGGCACAATAACAGCTCCTTTTTTTTTATTTTTTTTTTTTTTGCTAAAGTAAAAAAAGCCATTCAGAAAAAAACTCTGACAGCAATAATGAAATGGATAATTAATCTGAGTTTTAGATATTTTGCTCTATTTATTTTGCTCTTATATTAATAATTCAGGTAAAGCAGGTATCTTAAAAATCTTATATAATTTATTATTGAAAATAGTAACTCAATAATAAAACTCCATTAGTAATAGTAACATAAGACTATGGTTATAATCATATATTAATTTGATATTTGATGTAACCTTGTGTCATTAGAAAGGTAATTATATTCCAAGTAAGAAATCTGATCTATAGAATCATCACTATCTCAATATGCTATTACATCAAACTAGCTAACATCAGTGTCATCAGAGAAATACAAGTAAAACCACAGTGATAAATCACTGTATACCCACCAGAATGTTTAAAATTAAAAAGGGTGAAAACATCAAGTCTTTGGTAAGGATGTGGAATTCTCATATATCACTGGAAATATAAAAATAACATTACTGCTTTGGAAAACAATTTTATAAAAATACATTACTGGGGCTGGCACTATGGTGTAGTGGGAAAACCATGGCCTGCAGTGCCGGCATCCCATATGGGCACTGGTTTGAGTCCCGGCTGCTCCACTTCTGATCCAGCTCTCTGCTCTGGCCTGGGAAAGCAGTAGAGGATGGCCCAAATCCTTGGGCCCCTGCTGGCTCCTGGCTCCTGGCTTCAGATCAGTGCAAGAACCAGCAGATAGAAGACCTCTCTCTCTGCCTCTCCTCTCTCTGTGTAACTCTGACTTTCAAATAAATAAATAAATATTTTTAAAAAATAAAAATAAAAATAAAGTGACTGGTTTGGAAAACAATTTGGCATTCTTCTAAGTTAAACATACACTTACTATACAGTGCAACAATTTCACCACCACTTTTTTTTTCAATTTTTTTTATTTATATAAGCCTAACAAATTTCATGTATTTCATATAGACACATTTAGGAGCGTAGTGATATTTCCCACCCTAGCCTCCATCCCACCCATGCTCCCATCCTCCCTTCTCCTTCCTTTCTTATTCTTTTCTAATTTTTACAATGACACACTTTCAATTTATTTTATAATCATAACTTAAACCTCCACTAAGTAAAGAATTCAACAAATAGTAAAAACAAACACTGTTCCTCAACAGTAGAGACAAGGGCTATAAACAATAATCAATTTTCAAAATATCAATTTGGCTCATGTACAGTTTTTGTACTCTGAGTTACTACAGATCAAGGAAAACATGATATTTGTCTCTCTGAGACTGTTTATTTCACTAAGTATAATGGTTTCCAGTTGCATTTATTTTGTTGCAAAAGCAAGAATTTCATTCTTTTTTAAGGCTGAGTAGTATTGCATAGTGTTTATATACCACATCTTCTGTATCTAGTCATTGATTGATGAACATCTGGATTGATTCTAAATCTTAGCTATTGTGAATTGAGCTGCAGTAAACACAGTGGTACAGATAACTCTTTCATGTGCTGATTTAATTTCCTTTGGATTAATCCCCAGGAATGGGATGCATGGGTCAAATGGTAGGTCTATTTTCAGATTTCTGAGGAATCTCCATACTGTCTTCCATACTGACTGTACTAGTGTACATTCCCACCAACAGTGTATTAGTGTACTTTTTGCCCCACATTCTTGCCAGCAGTTATTGTTTTTTGATTTCTATATGAGAGCCATTCTAACTTGGGTGAGGTGAAATGTCATTATGGTTTTTATTTGCATTTCCATGAAATGCTAATGATCCTGAGCAATTTTTTTTTCATGTTTCTGTTGACCCTTTGAATTTCATCTTTTGAAAAATTTGGTTCTTCTATTTATTCTTTTTTTTTGTTAGTTGTACAATATTGATACACCACTGGTACAACTGGTATCAATATTGTTTATTTTTTCATAAAAGCAGCTCTTCATTTCACTTATCTTTTGTAATTTTGTTTTCAATTTTGCTTATTTCTTTCCTAATTTGAATTATTTCTTTTGCCCTACTAATTTGAGGTTTCAATTTTGCTTATTTCTTTCCTAATTTGAATTACTTCTTTTTTCCTACTAATTTGGGTTTTGGTTTGTTCTTGTTTTTCTAGGTCCTTGAGACATATCAATAACTCATTTATTTGATGCCTTTCCAATTTCTTGATGTAGGCACTAATTGCTATATACTTCCCTCTTAGCGCTGTTTTTGCTCTTTCTCATATATATATATATATATATTTGACAGGCAGAGTGGACAGTGAGAGAGAGAGAGACAGAGAGAAAGGTCTTCCTTTGCCGTTGGTTTACCCTCCAATGGCCGCCGTGGC
The DNA here is from genome assembly GCF_033115175.1 of Lepus europaeus. NCBI lineage: Eukaryota > Metazoa > Chordata > Mammalia > Lagomorpha > Leporidae > Lepus > Lepus europaeus. Next base: position 53,844,545 of record NC_084835.1, read on the forward strand.
TGGCGCACCGCGCTGATCCGAAACCAGGAGCCAGGTGCTTCTCCTGGTCTCCCATGGGGTGCAGGGCCCAAGCACTTGGGCCATCCTCCACTGCACTCCCTGGCCACAGCAGAGAACTGGCCTGGAAGAGGGGCAACCGGGACAGAATCTGGCGCCCTGACCGGGACTAGAACCCAGTGTGCCAGCGCCGCTAGGCAGAGGATTAGCCTGTTGAGCCACGGCGCCGGCCTGTAGCAGTACAAATCATTTAAATCTTACAGCAACCTGGTGTGAGAGGAATGTTTTACTGCTCACTTCACAGATGAGGAAACAGCACAGAGAATATATGTAACTTGAACAGGATACAACCAGGATTTGAATTAATGGAGTCCTATCTCTGAACTATTACACTATATTCTAATATGCCCCCAAATATATAGTGGTGCTAGACCAAGAAAGCACAGACTTAGCCTTAATACCGAAAAATGTATCCTCTGATTTATTTAATGGTAGTCAACAAACAGACAGCATTTCTGTTGTTGATGTTGGCAGAGTCGGTGATCAAAACTATAATCCCATTCATGAAGCTAGTAATTATAAACTAAATTCTTACAAAATTAGACACACATTTTCTACTTTAAATTAACAGCTGAGTTTCTCCATTTGTTTTGGATGGCAGATGCTATAATCTGGAATTTTTTAGGAACTTTGGTTTCTAGTGTAACCATATTAAGTGGCCTTAATTTTCTAGTACTTACTACATTTCTTACTTATATTACTTGAATTTCATATAAAAGTATTGCTCCCTAAAGCCTTCTGATAAAGATTTGTATTAAATGGAATATTGAATGCTGTTATTTTATTTTACTGTTTTCACTCAGGCATGTGTTATGTTGTATTATCTTCTTTATGGCTATGGAAACTTTTGTTTGCTCTTACAAGAGTTATAAAATTCTAAAAACATTTTGTGGATAAGTAGAGAAAAAGTTTAGATGACCTCTCACCACTGAGACATGAAAGTTTGCTTCTGCCTTGGATGAATCCTAATTTGGAGAAAGGGTAAAAATTCTCCCTCAAAGGAATTCTTGGACAGGTCTTTGCCACTTATAACTAGGCTAAATGCTTTCTATCCCAAATATAACTTTTTGTTTAATTTTATATTTTTAAGAATTGACAATTTAAAAAAAAAGAATTGACTTCACAAATCATGGCAGAGTATTTTATGCCTCTTTTTCAAATCTTGATTTTTAATCATTAAAAAATACACAGTTAGAGACATATGTTAAATATCTAGACATAGCATTAACAAACACATTGAAGAGAGAAACATATTATTTAAAAGAAAAAGAAGTTTTTAGGTAATTTCTCCATTTATCATTTTCCTGACAAATTTTTTGCTATTCTGTTTTGCCTGAATGAGACATTCCAGGAAATATACTTCTGTTGCCTAATATCCTCATGAGAGTAAGAAGAAAAAAGATTAAAATAATCCAGACAAAACCAACTCAAGAACAAACTTTTGATTTGCCAACTAAAAAAATAAAGCTTTAAGACCTGCATTGCATCAGAGCGAGTTTAAGCTGCCATTTCCAATGTAGCTTCCTGCTAATGGCCTGGAGTAAAAAAGCAGAAAATGGCTCAAATATTTGGACCCCTGCACCTACATGAGAGACCCAGATGAAGCTCTTGCCTCTTGGCTTCGGCCTGACCCAGCCCCAGCTGTTGTAGACATTTGGGGAATGAATCAAGGGATGCCTTGTCTATCTCTGTAACTCTGGCTTTCAAATAAATAAAATAAATCTTTAAAAAAATAAAAAAGCTTGTATGCTTACATTGTCTTTGAGCAACACATAAAATATAATAAAAGCATGGAGATCATGGTATTGCCAAAATGTGAAATTCTTTAGTCAGTCTTTTAAAATTTTCCTTAGCTTATTGCCACTTAATAATCATAGATGACTTTGTTCATATTTTTAAAGAGCTTTATTTACTTATTTGAAAGGGAGAACTACAGAGAGAGAGGGAGAGTCAGGGAGAGATCTTCCATCCACTGTTTTACTCCCCAAATGGCCAAAACTGCCAGCCAGGGCTGGACCAGGCCAAAGTCCAAGAGCTAGGAACTTCATCTTGGTCTGCTACCTGGGTGGAAGGAGCCCAAGAACTCAGGTCATCTTCCACTGCTTTCCCAGGTGCATTATCTGGGAGCCAGATGGAAAGTGGAGCATCTGGGACTCAAACCAGGTGGCAGATTTACCAGCTGTGACACAATTCGTTCAGAATTGACCAAAGACTTTTGTTTTTACCATGTAGCACACGATTAGTTATTTAACAAGGAATTACTATTTAGCTTATGTATATTTACAGATACAGTGGTGTCAGGATCTCAAGCCCAATGCTAGCCCCTGACTAGCAGGGGCAGCGCAAGTACTCCCCAACAAGGCGAACAGGAAGGGTAAGGTTGACGGGTCAAGAACACACCACAAGCACCCGTGAGTTCTGTGGAAGCAGGAACCGCTTTAGTGGGGAAGTGTACATGCATATAAAGCTTACGAAGGACATGCGCAGTAGGGGAGCCAGTCAGTGAAAAGGTCACGCAGGCACGGGTGGACCATGCACAGGGGCACATTAAGCGAGGCATAGGGATCATGCACTGTCCACGTGTCCGGAACTAAATCAGACCTATCCCTGCAGGTGGTCCAATCTTCCGGGGTTTAACCACAGCGGCCGCAGACACCCCTCCCCCCACCCCCATCATCCGCCAGGCACCTTGTTGTTAGGGACTATTTTAGGCAGTGCCCAATACAGTGGTATTTGTCATATATTTGATATATTATTTCTTTTTTTTTTTTTTTGACAGGCAGAGTGGACAGTGAGAGAGAGACAGACAGAGAGAAAGGTCTTCTTTTTGCCGTTGGTTCACCCTCCAATGGCCGCCGCGGTTGGCGCGCTGCGGCTGGCGCACCGCGCTGATCCAATGGCAGGAGCCAGGGGCTTATCCTTGTCTCCCATGGGGTGCAGGGCCCAAGCACTTGGGCCATCCTCCACTGTACTCTCTGGCCACAGCAGAGAGCTGGCCTGGAAGAGGGGCAACCGGGACAGAATCCGGCGCCCTGACCGGGACTAGAACCCGGTGTCCTGGCGCCGCTAGGCGGAGGATTAGCCTATTGAGCCGAAGCGCCGGCCAATATTATTATTTCTTCATAATTGCATTAGTCATTTTGAACTGGAATAAATTGGCCTAAACCAGCTTCCATATTGAATGATGAATTTGTCCCAAAGGGGCCTCCATATGCCATGAATTGTAACCTAGTTTGACTTGCACATAGTTTGTAAACTACCCTAAGAGTAGTTGGGGGCCAGTGCTGTGGCATAGTGGGCTAAGCCTCCACTTACAGCACTGGCATCCCATATGGATACTGGTTCGAGTCCTGGCTGCTCCTCTTCCAATCCAGCTCCCTGCTATAGCTTGGGAAAGCAATGGAAAATGGCCCAAGTGCTTGGGCCCCTGCACCTGTGTGGGTGATCTGGAAGAAGCTCCTGGCTCCTGGCTTCAGATCGGTGCATTTCCGGCCATTGTGGCTGTTTGGGGAGTCAATCAGCAGACTTTTCTCTCTGTCCCTCCCTCTCTCTGTAACTCTACCTCCCAAATAAATAAATAAAATCTTTTTTTAAAAAAGATTATACTCTTGTAACTAAGTAACTGAGCCTTAGCCAGTCACAGTAGCTAATCCCTGGTTCAGAGGCTGAAAGTTGCCAAATTGTGCCCAAATTAGGAAAGTGCCTGTCTGCACAAATTAGGTAATTTCCTTATGTTATTTCTTGCCCTTCTTATTATAAAAATTGCTCAACAAATTGTGGACAGGGTCATTCTGAACTCTGGTTTAGAATGCTACCCTGTTTTGAACCTTTCTCTTGGTCAAGTAACCTTATTCAATTGAAGTGGTCTCAGTTTTCCTTTTAACACTCCACTGTGAGAACATTGAACATGTAAATTTTCAAATGATAGCTGCTCAGGTTATTGTATGTGTTTCAGATAATCCAAATGAAATGGACAACTTCAAAAAAGTAGCTGTAATATTTTCTGTAATATTTCCTGAAATCAAATGATAAATAAATAATCCATATCAGCTGATTAGCTTCAAATAACACATATTATTACGTTTTGGGGGTATGTTCTTTTATTATAAAAACATATAGTTTTTCCAAGGAAAATTCCTTCTTTTTACTTTTGGGTAACGTTTATCTTCAATTGATTTTGCTGAATGTTCTATCACAGTATTGCTAAAATGCATCTTTTGATGAATTAAGTGTTTATGAACTTCATAGTGAAATCATAAGACCCTTTCAGAGACCTGAGAGAGAATGACAGAAACATAGTTCTGGCAGTCCTAAAATAGTGTTATTCAGGCCATGTTCCCTCACCAAAGCAGTAATTCTATGGAATGTGTGTTTGTAGGTATAATATACAAAGTCTTCACTGAAGTGATTGCCTATGTAAGAATTAAGAAGAATGAAAGCTACTGGAAACAAAGCCATTTAAGTTAATATTGACTGTAAAAATCATCTTAATTTGGCCAGCACCGCGGCTCATTAGGCTAATCCTCCACCTGCAAGCACCGGCACACCGGGTTCTAGTGCCAATCGCGTCACTGGATTCTGTCCCGGTTGCTCCTCTTCCAGGCCAGCTCTCTGCTGTGGCCCAGGAGTGCAGTGGAGGATGGCCCAAGTGCTTGGGTCCTGCACCCACGTGGGAGACCAGGAGAAGCACCTGGCTCCTGGCTTTGGATCAGCGCGGTGCACCTGCCGCAGCAGCCATTGGAGAGTGAACCAACGAACGGTAAAGGAAGACCTTTCTCTCTCTCTCTCTCTCTCTCTCACTGTCCACTCTACCTGTCAAAAAAACATCATCTTAATTTGTGTAGTAGAGATAATTTCCTGCTGATTTTAAATCAAACAATGCAGATTGAGAATAAATAGGCCACTATAAAGATAGGAGCCATTGGCAGTAGCTCAATGAAGGTGATTCTAGATGGTAAAGTTGAGAAAATATCAGAAAAGTCTAACAGTGGATGCCAGGTACTGATATAAATCATGACACAAAGTATGTTATTGTTAGTTTTTCCCTTCAAGGAACAGACCACAAACATATTGTGTGTGTGTGTGCACGCGTGCTGTGGTCTATTGACTCACACATTTTCAAAGTGCTAATAGACAGCATATTTATATTTAGAATTACTTTTTAATATCATCTTTCCTAGGGTCCGAGATGGTTTATTTTGATGGACCAAGTGTTCTGCTGTACAGATTTGATAAAAAATTTGTAAGACCAATAAGAGATGTTATTTCTTTGAAATTTAAAACCATGCAGAGTAATGGAATTCTACTCCACAGAGAAGGACAACATGGGAACCACCTCACTCTGGAATTAATTGAAGGAAAGCTTGTCTTTTCTCTTAATTCAGGTAAAATGTATTTCTACTTTATACCAATAGTTGTAAAAATCTGTTTAGATGAAAGCATATTTGTGGTACCTAAGCTTTTTACAGTTAGATAAAGTGAACATGTGATACACAAATGGGGAACTATTTCTGCCAAAGGCCATTTGGATATTTATAACATCATTTGTGGGTTTCACAAAATTATCAACTAAAATTAACCTTCTATAGATTTGTTGAATTTTGAGCCCAGCCTGAAGTTGCCTTTGCAGGGCCAGACCAAATAATTTCATGGGCCTTAATAGGCCTGTGGGCTGAATATTCTCCACCCATGATATAATATATTGTCCAAGTCAAAATACCTAATTCCAACTATGATTTATGCAGTAGCATATATCTTGACAACTATGCAAGAAAGACAGCATATATATATATATAAAACATACATGTGATATATTAATATTACATATAATCCTGCAGACAAGAATAGGTCATAGTAAAATTAGGAGATAGTGTTGATAATGAGATTCTAGCAAAGAAAGTAATTGCAAAGTAAATGTATCATGAATAATAAATTACTCAAGCAATTTCAAAAAAATGTAGAAATGAATTAAGAAGGAATGCAGAAAGTAAACTAACATTGTGTTCAAAATGAAGAGAAATTCAGATGACAACTATGTGGAATGTAGGTATGGACATAAACTGTAATGCTGAACTAACAACGGGTAGCTGTGATTTTGATCAGAAGTAACAGAGTTGGATTTGCCCTCTCTTTTAAGGCAATGTTAACCTGCCTTCTACTAAAGCTCAATCAAACCTCATCCTGGGCAGCTTGTTGGATGACCAGCACTGGCATTCTGTCTACATTGAGCAACTCAATACACATATCAACTTCACCTTGGACAAGTACACTCAGTATTTCCAGGCCAAGGAACACTCTGGATACTTGGATCTTAACTCTGAGGTTGTTATGTGTTGTGTAATTTAAATGGATTATAACCTGGGGGGAAAAAACCTCTAATCCTAGAGAAATACTATTTCATAATAATTTAGAACTATGCTGATTTGTATATAGTAATAGATATGTTCAGGTATGACTAAACTGTTTATTAGCTATAATAGGACAATTTATTGTTATAGATAATTTTTCTATGAGAGTAAATAACCAATCACAGTGTACACTTTATGAAATTTTTTACAAATGAAGATATTTCAGGACAAAAAGCAATGTTACTAGATATATTCCTTTCAAATTCCATCTGGTTTTTTTGCATCTATTGTTTGGCTGTGAAATAATTCTGGAGAGTTTTTTTCTTATCTTGGTATAATCTGAACCAATTTAGCATTACATAGGATCACTTTGAGGAGTTAAAAACATTTTCCTACCATTAGATTGGTTAAATAAGAATGGAGTCAAATGGACACATGTAAACAATTTATTACTGTTTTCTAATGGTCTAACATTATTTCTGGCAATGCACTGACCATATGACTCTAAACTATAAAAATAAAAATAATGTCTATTCTGCCAGTTTCTTCATAGGACACTATGAAGTATATATGAATGATCAGAACAAACTTGGAAAGCTGTGACATTTATATGGGATAAATGGCTTTGTAATATAATACCTACTGAAGACTCTGATCCTATACCAGATTATCATTTTGTTACCTTAATTTAGCTATGTAATAGCAAAAATAATACCCAGTGCAGAGATGGGCACATTGTGAGCTTCAGGCCAAATCTGGTTATTTTGGTTTATTATTATGTCACTTTCTTTTATTCTAAGATCAGCTTTGGAGGAATTCTAACAATTGGAAGATCGCTTGCGTTCTCACATAAAAGTTTTCAAGGCTGTTTAGAAAATCCTTATTATAATGGAGTGGACATTGTTGAATTAGCCAAGAAGCACAAACCACAAATCCTCATTATGGTAAGGAAGACTAAATGGGAAGAAAAGAGAAAAGGAATTGACACTGTTTTTTGTGTTTCTGCATACAAACATCCCTTTTATCTCTCCATCTGATCTAATATTTTTAAAAATCAAGTCTTTTTTAATTCCTTGTTTAAATTAATATTTTAAAATGGATAGGAAGTTAATGTCTAATAGGATGCAGGTTTTTTGTTTTTTGTTTGTTTGTTTTTGTTTGTTTTTGTTTTGACAGGCAGAGTGGATAGTGAGAGAGAGAGACAGCGCCACGGCGCCGGCCAGAATGCAGTTATTTTTATGTGAAGTAAAACAAAAATAATTTTCTGTTTTTGTATAGGAATTAGAATTCATTGGCCAGCGCCGCGGCTCACTAGGCTAATCCTCCGCCTTGCAGCGCCAGCACACCGGGTTCTAGTCCAGGTCGGGGCGCCAGATTCTGTCCTGGTTGCTCTTCTTCCAGGCCAGCTCTCTGCTGTGGCCAGGGAGTGCAGTGGAGGATGGCCCAGGTCCTTGGGCCCTGCACCTGCATGGGAGACCAGGAGAAGCACCTGGCTCCTGGCTTCGGATCAGCGCAGTGCACTGGCCACAGCATGCTGGCCGCGGCGGCCATTGGAGGGTGAACCAACGACAAAAAGGAAGACCTTTCTCTCTCTCTCTCTCTCTCTCTCTCTCACTGTCCACTCTGCCTGTCAAAATAAATTAAAATAAAAATAAATAAATAAATAGAATTCATGTCTCCTGTATTTTTGGTATTATTATTTCCCTAATGAATGATTCCTTAATCAACTGGAAGTGCTTCTAAATTGATTAATAAACTTTTTCAGTGTTTACAATAACTATGTGTAACAATAACTATGTAAACAATAACTATGTTTTGAGTTGAAATATGGAAATATGTCATGAGAATATATATTTGTATTGTCTTAAAAGGTGTTTTCTTTCCTGTTATATGCTGGCAAAGAATAGGCTCATGGGTTGTAGGATGAAACCTGAAATTACCTTTAGCTCTCTGTCACCAAGCTAACATATCACCTAAGAGTTCACATGTGGGGAAAAGAAAAAAAAAAACCTCCATGAGACCCCATGAACCTCTCAGGAAAAGTTTAGGGGGAAGAAGTAGGAGAGAAGTCTAACCTGTACTTGGAAGCACCATTCTGAGATAATACAAATAAAAAATGCTTGAAAAGAGAAACACCAAAGGAAAGAGGTTTTAAGAAGACTCCACAGATTACATACCTTTCACAATCTGAAAAAAAATGAAGGGGATAAATTAAAAAATCACTACATAAAGTTATTGACCATGGAAAACCTGAAATATTAACTGTAGCTCAAACAGGAAAGAAAAAGAAGACATAGTTTCCTGAAGTTGACTTTGTTGGAGGTGCTTTACTCAGAAGCCACCTAAATATAAAGATTTGTTTGGCCAATAGGTAGCTGTGTCAACAATCCTAATGTAACACATTCTGATCTTAAAGCTGCTTTTTAAACGTAATTCTTGATGTAAAGAAGAATGCATCGTCCCCTACCCCCATCTATGAGCTATTATCAAGGTTCCTGTCATTGAGGTGAATGGGAGTTCACTGAGACTTATGACACACAAGGAGCCAAGACTATCTCAAGAAAATAAGAACTGCATTTCATAAAAATTTCATATTATTCTGTATTATAGTTGGAATTATTAATTTATTATAGCCAATCAGGAAGACACAATTATGCCAGTGTCTCAGGCATCCTGACTGCCACCCTGAAGAAAACTATATGCTAATTACATTATACAAAATCATTTGAATATGTACATTTTACATGAAAATAACCAAAAAAGAATGTATTGAATATATAACCATTAATATGTTAACATATATATTATGTTAAATATACAGTGTTAGATATGAGCACATTCTGAAAATTATCACAATTTTGTGTGTTCTTTATACTAGTAGAAAAATGGGTATTTCAATATTTTTAAAAGGAAAACATTTTAAAATATATTTTGTTGGCACAGGTTACAGAACTGGCTTATTTAAGTAATGATTACTTGCCTATGGAATGAGGGTGTCCTTCTTTGTTATTTTAACAGACAGGTACCCATCTAAATAAAGAAGTGATAATCAAGTGATTAAATTTATATTATTGGTCAGTATCTATTACACTTAAGCTTTTGGTATTTAAATCGTTACTACAAATATTTTGATACAGTGAAAATTTCATATTCTACAGAATTAAAAAATAGTCAAGGTAAGTGTTCTGATTTATGTCTATAATTACAATGTATATTATTTTAAAATAAAAACAATAGTTTCTGATGTTTGTTAACACAGAATTTTTTTAAGATTTATTTATTTATTTGAAAGGCAGAGTTACAGAGAGGCAGAGGCATAGAGAGAGAGAGAGGTCTTCCATCCTCTGGTTCACTCCCCAAATGGCCACAATGGCCAGAGCTGGGCTGATCCAAAGCCAGGAGCCAGGAGCTTCCTTTGGTACCCCACGAGGGTGCAGGGGCCCAAGGCCATCAACAGGGAGCTGGATCAGAAGTGGATCGGCTGGGACTCGAATCTGTACTCATATGGAGCGCAGGTGGTAGCTTTTATCTGCTACGTCATAGCGCCAGCCCTAAGACAAAATTTTTTCAAACTATGATTCAGTCTGAAAAGTGATTTTTGAATAAGATTTAATTATATTACTTGAACATCATAGTTACAGAGAAAGAAGGAGAGACAGAGAGATAGAAAGATCCTTCATCTGCTGGTACATTCCCCAAATGTCCGCAGCGGCCATGGCTGGGCCAATTCAATGCCAGGAGCCAGGAGCTTTTTCTGGGTCTCTCACGTGGTTGCAGGGGCCCAAGTACTTGGGCCGTCTTCTACTGCTTTCCCAGACCATTAACAGAGAGCTGGGTGGGAAGTGGGGGAGCTGGAACTGGAACTGGCAAGCCTTGCAAGCAGTGGCTTCACCCACAAACCACAGTGCTTGCCCCAAAAGTGCTTTTTTAAAATTTCCACCTGCAGTGCTGGCATCCTATGTGGGTGCTAGTTCAAGACCCAGCTGCTCCACTTCCAATCCAGCTCTCAGCTCTGGCCTGGGATAACAGTACAAGATGGCCTGAGTCCTTGGGCCCCTGTAGCCGCGTGGGAGACCTGGAAGAAGCTCCTGACTCCTGGCTTCGGATCGGCCAATTGGGGAATGAACCAGCAGATGGAAGACCTCTCTTTCTCTCTGCCTCTCCTGCTTTCTCTGTGTTCCTCTGGCTTTCAAATAAATATAAATAAATATTTTTTTAAAAATCTGCAGATCAGTGATTTTTCAGCTTGGCTTTATCTTGGAGTTGCCTGAGGAAATTTTAAAACTATTGTTACCAGATGCATTGCATGAAAAGAAGTGAATTGAGGGCCAAACACCCAGCTGAGGCAGCCAGCCTTCCCGGGGTCCTTTGCGAGGCCACAAGAGGGAGAGAGGAGGAGTCTCGGGCCGGGAGGCCTTGGACCAGAGGGTGACAACAGCTACAGCAAATGAAAGAGGGTTGAAGGAAGTTAGGGAAAATAATATATTTGGCTGATCATCAAGATTTCCAAGGGTGTCTTGAAACTGGTTGATGGTGAGCCGTTTCCTCCAAGGCTTCACTGTTTACCCGTACTGCGTCATACTTCCTGGTCAGGTCTTGGGATTCCAGTCATTTACCTAGAGTCAGTCCCTGGAATTTTTGGCACCTTTTGTTGAAGTGCAATTCTGATTATTCCACAGGATCAACAGTCAGCTTTTGTTAATTGGAATGTGAAAACGGAAAGGGAGCTGTATTCAAAGTACAGGCAGTATAGGCGTGGAGAATTTCACCCAAAGTCAGGGCAGGGGGCCCGGGGAGCCACAGGGTTAGATTTGCCCGACCATGATAAAGCTTATGTTGGAAAATAGTGTGAATGTCATAGATTTAAGCTCTATGAGCGCAACTTAATTTATAAAACTCTGGATTGATAAGAAGTCTTTGTGAATCTGCAAAATCTGTTTAATTAAATGGAAGCGCAAAAGGCTCTCAGTGTGCTCCTCTGTTTCAATTTTAGGGAAACGTGACCTTCTCCTGTCCACAATCACAGATTGTTCCTGTGACTTTCTTGAACTCCAAGAGTTATCTGGCACTGCCTGGCAATTCTGGAAAGAACAAGTTCTCCGTCAGTTTTCAATTTCGAACATGGAACAAAGCAGGACATTTGCTTTCCAGTGAATTTTGGCATGGCTCAGGGAAGTTTGTCCTCTTTCTTCAGGATGGAAAACTCAAACTGAGCCTCTTCCAGCCAGAAGAATCCATAAGGAATATCACAGCAGGTAATGGATGTGTTGCCACAATTGTATAAGTTAATTTTGTAATAAGGTGTGAAGTGAGGAAATGACATACTTGATGCCCCTAAATGGGAGGAACTGGATAGGTATTTCCTTTTAAGTTCCTCCAGACTGTTCACATGTGGTACTCACAACCACCATTAAATTGTTCTTTTATCCAAAAGTGATTATGCAGTGATACTTCAGAAAGCTTCTGGAAAATAGAATTAAAAGATAAATTTATTTTGCTACAAAAAACTTTTGAAACCCATGCATAAAAGGGAGTCATCACAAAGTTCATGGATAATGCATACGGTGCAAAAATTACTCATGGATTTCAAAAATGCTTCATACTTACCTTTTAATTAATGCTCAAACTTACCTTTTAACTCCATTTTTCCATGAACTCTATGAAGTAACCTTGTAAGGAGTATTATGGATACTTCTGCAGGTGTATATCAACCTGAAGCTCCATTTCCTAACGTACTCCATACTCATCCTCCTTTTCATAGAACCACAGACAGAACATCATGAAACACTCACATACACACACACAGATTTGCTCCTCCCCTCCACTCCTCTTCTCTCCCTTCCCCTCTTCTGTGAAGAAATCTGTTGAAACCCATACATAAAAGGGAGTCATTACAAAGTTCATGGGTAATGCATACTGTGCAAAAATTACTCATGGATTTCAAACACAGGCTCTAAACACAGGTGGAAACTGATCCTGCCTTGTTCTGAAAGGTGCCAGCAAATACCAAAAAAAGTTCTTAGGCTTTTGCTGATGGCTGACTGGTTTTCTTTAAATTGTGTGTGTGTGTGTGTGTACACAAAGCAAAGTAATAGAGAGACAGAGATCTTCCATGTGCTGGTTCACTGCCCAAATGCCTGCAGCAGCCAGGGCTAGGCCAGGTGAAGTCAGGAGACAGAAACTCCATCCTGGTCTCCCTCCTGGGTGGCAGAGACTGAAATACTTGGGTATCACCCATTGCTTTCCCAAGGCCATTAACCAGGGAACTGAATTGGAAGAGGAGTAGGCAGGAATTGAACCAGTACTTTGATATGGATGCAGACATACCCAGACTGGGCAATCATACCCAAACAGAGGGTTAACTCTCTTCACCACAACTCCAGCCATTGACTGACTAGTTTTCTAATATAACCTCTCCCAGGGAGGAATCCAAGATCCTCCATTTTCTGCCCTGCTGGCTGCAAATCAGTGATCCTCCTAAGCTTCAGCTGCTTTCAATTGTGAAAGAGCAAATCTTGGATCTTCTTTGTTGAGAGAACAATAGGAAGGAAATCTGAGCTTAGATGCACAGCTAGCCACCCACCAGGAAGGCCCTCTCTGTTTCCCACCTCCCATTGCAGACCTGCTATTGTTGGACAAATCCTCTGCCTGCTAGGTTAGGGGCTGTTTAAATCCCCATGAGTAAAATTAGATGTTGACTGATTTGCTTCTGATGTGCAGGGTGCTGCAGGCAAGTGTGTAATCACAGAGCTGATTGGATTTTCCTGATTTAGGTATGCAAATTTAGGGCAAGATCTGAGTGCTGAATCAGTATGAGGCCTAAACTGGCATCAAAACCAAATAGCGACTTTTTATTTTAAGATGCTAGACAGGCTAATAAAGAGGCACCGGGCGCTCTTCAATGAACAATGCCTCTGGCCAGTTGACCAGTTGCTGCTACCTTGTTACTGGGTGAATATGCAATTCAAGACCTGCGAATAAGAAACTAGGGGCAGAAACTCACTTCACTACTTCTGGAACAACTTGTCAAGCTGTGATGTTAGAATCTGTATGTACCTCTGACTTAAGATGAACCCTGGAAGACCAAAAAGAGATATTTGGGAATTATCTTTTGAAAATGCAAACCTATTTGAAATTTCTTCACAAATTAGATTTTTTCCAGGAAAGGGTAAAATCATAATTCACATACATGTACAAAATGAATGTGTGTCAAAGATTTTATTTAACTCATTAATTATTAGGAAACCATTGTTGGGGAAACAAAGATCAAATTGCCCATCAGTTTGGTGGCTCCTCTTCAAAAAGAAGAAAAAATATTTAGTTTTATTATTGAGTAAATATTAAAACAGATTGTGATGCCCCTCTCAACATTCACTAGTGAGATACAAAGACAGAAAGAGAGCCCTCATTTTTACTGACCAGGCAGACAATACATACACAGATATGTTCTCTAGATAAAGGAGAACCAGTGCTGAATTTGAGGACATGACAGCACCAGTTACCCCAAAGGGTCCATCCAAAATTCACCTGGTTACTGGGATGGCCATCTGTATTACCTCATTGCCCTTATTCAAAGGAAAGCTGTCTCCTCAAATCTTTTTTTAATTTTTATAAAAGATTTTATTTATTTATTTGAGAGGCAAAGTTACAAACAGAGGGAGAAACAGAGAGGTCTTCCATCCACTGAATCACTCCCCAAATGGCTGCAATGGCTGGAGCTGGGCCGATTGAAAGCCAGGATCCAGGAGCTTCTGTGTCTCCCATGTGGGTGCAGGGAGCCCTAGCACTTGAGCCATCTCCCACTGCTTTTCTAGGCCATAAGCAGAGAGCTGGATGGGAAAAGGAGCAGCTGAGACATGAACTGGTGCCCGTATGGGATGCTGAAACCACCGGCATAGGCTTATCCTACTATGCCACAGTGCCAACCCCTCCTAAAATCTCTTGACAACCACGAACTTAACAGCTTGGAGCCAGGCATCTAAGTTAAACTACCACAGAGAAAGGTGCTATTTTCTCCATGTCTATATTTCAAGAAATGCCTCCACCCGAGGCCCTAGAGGTTTACATAAACCTCAAATAGAGAAGAATTTACAATTGCAGGAAACACTCTAAGGGAGAGCAAGAACAATTGGTGTGGGAGTGGAGGGTAGAAAGGCAAGGACCCTATAGGTTTTTTGAGACTCAGACAATGAACTGAATGGAGCTCACACATAATAACAGCAAAGGCTTATTATAGGAAAAGAAAGTCCAGTTCCTAAGAGAGTAGAAGTGGGCCAAGAATCAAAGCTCAAATTGAGGCTGAGACTGGAGGCCCTGAAAATAATTGGGGCTGTGATTTTCTAACAGTTGGTTTTGGGTGAGGAGCCCTAGAATGGTTATGGAACTACCAGGTGTGTAAGCCATCTGGCCATTATTGTGTATATGTACAGCTTCTAATTGAAGGTTTTTCAAGCTTGCAATTTCTTTTTCTGGCTTCCCAGATTAACCCTTTTTTGTCTCCTGATTCTATCTCCTGTCTCAAAGTCAAGGATAAGGGAGGCAGAGATGGAGAGAAGCAGACAGACTATGAAAGAGTTTTGGAATTTACTTTTCTCAGCTTTCCTCATTAACTCCTAGCTGTCTCCAAAAGTGTCTGTCCCTTATGGTACCAAACAGATTTTTTGTTTGTTTATATATCTTTAAGATTTGTGCTTACCACAACACTTAGGAGAACTAGTTCAAAGATAACTCCAAGTGCCACACATTTCTAGTCAGAAAAGGAATGTGGAAATGAAATTACGAGTAAATGCAAACCTAGCAACACTTGTTAATATCCACATATGGAACGAAGTCAGTCATTCCTACTCTAAACAGAGCTTGCATTTCCATGGACAGTATTCCTTATGTTACTATTCTGTGAACTTCTATCACTACACATGCTATACGGTTGTAAAATTACCTAGTCAAAGATAATGGTTTAAAGCCCTATAAAGGCATATAATCTTTCCATTGAAAAGATATCCATTAATCTCTTGCCCATTTTGAAAACTGTCTTCAATTTTTTCCTACAGTAGTTAAACTTCATTGCAGATTTGTTGCATATATTCTACATGCACTGAAGTGCAGAGCAAGCATTTTCTTCAGTCTGGTTTGCACAATAACTAGACTTCAATGTAATTAAAGTCCTTGAATGATACAGGATTTGGCTTTAGCTCATAGCTTTGTATGATATTTTCTGTCCACATTTAAACTATTTCTGTAGTTTTTGACAAGGTAATATTTTCATATGAAGATATGTTTAAAATAATATGTATATTGTGTGCAATTGCTTAATTAATTTAATAATTCCTCATTAAAATATTTATAGGTGCTAATGTATCTGAGATCCTTGGATATAAACTATGACCAAAGAGCAACTATAACATAACAGAAAAAAAATTTGATGATGAATTATAAATATGAGAAAACACATACCAAGATTTGCTTTCATCTGTCAAAAGATATTTTTAAAAGTGGCAGCTATCAACACTTTATAAAAAAACTTGTTAAATATTTATTTAACTCATCTGTTAATGAGGGAATGAGTAAAATATTACAACAGATTCAAATGAGAATTCAAAATAAGCAATGATGCAAAACCAGTAAGCTAGAATGAATTTACATGCAATGTGAAACTGGGTTAGTGTGAAGGGAGAAATTATGTTTTCACCAAGTAAAATTCATTGCATGTCCAAGAACTATAATCATTTGCTTACTTTCAGTTTTCTACATTCATGACTTGTGACATGATTGGAAGATAAAAGGTCCACAAACCCACAGAATCCAGTAATTTCAGGATTGTGTTTAAATGATGCGTTTAAACACTGAAGACATCCAGAAATTTTGGTTGATTTTAAAGTACAATATTCTCCCTTACACCTTATTATTATTTCTGTTTTCATTTCTTACATCATTGAAGTTTAAAAAGAAAACTGAAATATAGTTAATTTTTAATTAAGAACTACTAAAGATAATAATGTTAACTTTACAAAATACATATTTGACAAAAATAAATTAAGCACATATTCATTTTAAAAATTAACAGGCTATGACCATCATATAAAATGTCAAGTTTGGGGCCAGCATTGTGGCACAACAGATTAAGCCCACTTGCAGTACCGGCATCCTTTGTGAGCCACAGTTCCAGTCCCTGCTGCTCCACTTCCAGTCCAGCTCCCTGGAAAATTTGCCTGAGAAAGCAGTGAAAAGTGGCATCCAAATGGAAGACCTAGGTGGAGTTCCAGACTCCTGTCTTTGACTTGATCCAGACCTGGCCATTTTGATTATCTGGGGGTGAACCAGTAAATGGAAGATCTCTCTCTCTCTCTCTCTCTCTCTCTCTCTCTCTCTCTCTGTAACTCTGCCTTTCAAATAAATAAAAAAGTATTTAAAAAAAATTTCTAATAATTAAAAGTTTACTGTGATATATTTGACTATTGCAGTGCTGATCTTGGACTAATTTTAAACATTAGTGAAATGTTAACTTAATAGGCAGTTTTATTTCTAACACATTTATTGTTATGTATCTTTGACATGTTACTAGTTAAAAGGAAATATAGAATACCTCCAATGATTTTAAATACTTTAATATTTAAATTTATTATATATTTTCTTTTTAAAATAAAGTTAGGGGTCGGTGCTGTGGCACGGTGTGTTAATCCTCCACCTATGGCGCTGGCATCCTATATGAGCACCAATTCTAGTCCTGGCTGTTCCTCTTCCAATCCAGCTCTCTGCTATGGGCTGGGAAAGCAGTAGAAGATGGCCCAAGAACCTGGGCCCCTCACGTGGGAGACCTGGAAGAAGCTCCTGGCTCCTGGCTTCAGATCACCTCAGCTCTGATTGCTGGAGCTATTTGGGGAGTGATCCAGTGGATGGAAAACCTTTCTCTCTGTCTCTCCCTCTCACTGTCTGTAACTCCACCTCTCAAATAAATAAATAAAATCTTTTAAAAAAAAATTATTCATTTGAAAGGCAAAGTTACAGAGAGAAAAAGAGAGACAGAAAGATCTTCAATCTGCTGATTCACCCCTCAAATGACTGCAGTGGCTGGGGCTGGGCCAGGTCAAAGCCCCGAGCCAGGAACCCCTTTCTAGTCTTCCACATGGACGGCAGGGAGCTAACCCTGGCCATCATCCACTACCTTCCCAGGCACATTAGTAGGGAGCTGGGTCAGAAGTGGAGCAGCCAGGACTCAAACCAGCACTCATGAGATGCTGGTGTTGCAGGTGTCAGCTTAATCTCTGCGCCACAACACTGACCTCTGAATTCACTTTCAAAAACAAGTCATTATGGGGCAGCTCTGTGGCATAGCAAGTAAAGCTGTGGCCTGCAGTGCTGGCATCCCAAATGGGCGCCAGTTCGAGTCTGGTTGTTCCACTTCTGATACAGCTCTCTGCTATGGCCTGGGAAAGCAGTAGAAGATGGCCCAAGTCCTTGTGCCCCTGTGCCCACATGGGAGACCCGGAAGAACTCCTGGCTCCTGGCTTCGGATGGGCACAGCTATGATCATTGCAGCCATCTGGGAAGTGAACCAGCAGGTGGAAGACCTCTCTCTTTGTCTCTTTCTCTCCTTCTGCCTCTCTGTAGCTCTACCTTTCAAAAAATTTTTTTAAAAAGTAAAAAAAAAAAAGGTCATTATGCTGCAGTATTTCAAAAGATTAACTTCATAGTTAATGCTAAGAATAATAATGTGAATATAAAGTATAAAACAATGTTGTACTTATCTGTAAAGTACACCTCTAGTCCTTTGCTAATCATTTTATTATCAAATTATAGATCTTTTAAAAAGAAGGTATAGTCATGTCTATAATCATATCAGAGAACATATGGACATATGTCAAAGATTTAATTTAGCTCATTAGTTAATGAAGAAACCAATAAGATGTTACAGTCAACTCAAAGGAGCATCCAAATTGCACAAATAAAGGCAGATAAAGAATTAATTTGTAGACAGATGAAAAATACTTCAGTCATCAGTTGTACCCCTCCAGATACAAGTAATTTGCATTCCTGTGAACAAAAATTGTTTTGCACTATTGTGCGTTTTCTACAACTTGTGGAGTGTGAAGTAGCCTAGACAAGAAAGCAAAGTGTACCTGAATGGAAGCACCAGAGGGAACACTCAGTGATCTTCTTCCTTCAGTGAAAGCCTTTCATGATTATTCTTGACACAACTCTTTCAACTGGTTTTCTGATTTTTTAAATACTTATTTTTGTTAGATTCAGCAAAGTAACTTTTTTTATAACTTTTTTTTTATAATTCTTGATATCTTTATTTATTTATTTATTTTGACAGGCAGAGTTAGACAGTGAGAGGGAGAGACAGAGAGAAAGGTCCTCCTTCTGTTGGTTCACCCCCCAAATGGCCGCTACAGCCGGTGCACTGCGCGGATCCGAAACCAGGAGGCAGGCGCCGCCTCCTGATCTCCCATGCGGGTGCAGGGCCCAAGCACTTGGGCCACAGCAGAGAGCTGGACTGGAAGAGGAGCAACCGGGACAGAATCCGCTGCCCCAACCAGGACTAGAACCCCGGAGTGCCAGCGCTGCAGGCGGAGGATTAGCCAAGTGAGCCGTGGCACCGGTCAGCAAAGTAACTTTTGAAGATTGGACACAACTGTGTATTTATTATCTTATTGGTCAAGATTTTGACATGTGACTTCAATAGTTAAGTTTGAGGTGCACATTGTCAGAATTCATTATAGTGACTCTGAAGGAGTAGCATTTTCATTCATGTGCCTCTGTCATAAATAAATGATATCTTTCATTAAAGGAAGGTGTTTAGATTTTTTTCTCAGTGATTTATCAACATGAAAATACTCCTCTGACTGATGTGATCTGAATCAAATTGTTTTCAAGTGTTTCCAAAGTTCATAATATACGATTGTCTTTCATTTTATTTCCTCCAGGCAGTGGGTTAAACGATGGGCAATGGCATTCTGTGTCTCTGTCTGCTAAATGGAATCATCTGGTTGTGGTGGTAGGTGATGACACAGCTGTTCTGCCCCTGGTGCCTGTGCTGATTGTTTCAGGCAACACCTATTATTTTGGAGGTAAGTGAAGACAGGTAAAGCACGTTGGCCGTGGGACTGTTTTTATCTTTGTTGCCTCATATCCTAAGTCTTCCATCACAGTTAAACCGAGTTAATACTATAAAATCATTTATTTCTGTATAATACCTTTTAGTTTTTAAAGAACATAAAAACTTTTATCAGTTATTCTTTCTAATATAAAAATATAAAAATAAGGGCAGAAAGTTTACTTGCTATTTAAATACTTCATATTTCCACAGGACATTAGCTGCACATAGTAATCAAAAAAGTAGGACCTGGAGAGGGTTGTGGGGGGGAGGGAAGTTATGGTGGGGAGAAAGCCATTGTAATCCATAAACTGTACTTTGGAAATTTATATTCATTAAATAAAAGTTTAAAAAAGTAGGACCTTTTGAACATTAAATCTTCACAACAAATAAATAAATCTATATTTCTAATGGTTACTTTGTAAAAACAAGACAAATCATATTTTACAAAGTCTTTGACTTACATACAATCTTATTTATGATATAGATTTAAGTCCTAGATCAAAACAAAATATATAGATAGATAAATACATATTTTTTCCAATTGGAAGGGAGTAACAGGAAGTATCAAACTGACTATAAAGAGTTTCTAGTCATTGGAAACAATAAACAAAAAGCAATTCATAGGAGGCAAACATGTTAAATGGATCCATAATACAACTGGTGTTACACTGGTATAAAGAACTGAACGTAGATGTTGGCATTCTAAGTCTGTTCATATGTTGGCATTCTAACCTCCAAGATGGCAATGTCAGGGGGCTTTGGAGGGTAACTGACTCATGGGGATGGAGCCCTCATAAATGGTCATATGAAAGGGACCCCAGAAAGCTCTCCAGCTCACTTTCTACTTTGCGAGGACACAACGACCGATAGCCATCTCTGAGCTAGAAAGCAGGCCCTCCTCAGACGTTGAATCTTCTGGCACTTTAATCTTAAACTTCCCAGCCTCCAGAAGTATGAGAAATAAATGTTTGTTTTGTAAGCCACTTACTCTGTGGTATTCTTCTATAGCAGCCTTAACGGACTAAGACAACTGACATGGAAAGGAAACTTAACCTTTTTATTATTGTTATTATTATTATTATTATTAAAAGAAGTGCCAAAAACTGTAACAACAAGCCCTGCTATGGATCCTAGAACGCTTCTCTGAACATGTGAATCCAAAGATGGGACATCTAGACCTGGAAACCCTAGCAAAGATAACAATTATGTAAAGAAATGTCATCACATCAGAACATGAGTACCTCTATATTAAAACATTCTATTATTCTAATATCACCACATATATGATAATTCATTTTCAAGTTAGAAAGTTTTGCGATTAAGTAGGACATTCCATGATGAATACAGATAGCCACGTTTCTCTGCTCGCTTTAGTGGGAACATAACATCATAGTGTCACTTAGGTCATTCAGTTGTGTGTAATTTTTACTGGATAGTTCAATATATCTTTTCTTATATAATTTATTAGTGTGTAATGTATCCTTTCTTAAAATTCAAACATAAATATAGGACTTACAGAAAAGACTTTTTACATGCAATTCTGTATACTGAATTCTGTCTCACCAATATGCGTGATTTTTTTAAGAATTTATTTATTTACTTGAGAGGCATAGTCACAGACAGAGAGAGGGAGAGATAGAGAGAAAGGTTTTCTATCCACTCGTTCACCCCCCAGTTGACTGCAACAGCCAGAGCTGAGCTGATCCAAAGCCAGGAGCCAGGAACTTCTGGGTCTCCTAAGCAGTTGCAGGGGCCCAAGCACTTGGGCCATCTTCTACTGCTTTCCCAGGAAATCAGCAGGGAGCTGGATTGGAAGTGGAGCAACTGAGAATCAAACCGGTACCCACAAGGGATGCAAGCACCACAGGTGGATGCCTAACCTACTGCACCACAGTGCTGTCCCCAGTATATGTGATTTTAAAAAACAGAGTCTGCAGTACATTTCCAAAAATAATACCACATGTATTCAAAGATTTTACTGAGCTGTCATCAATCACACAGGATCTATAATGGTAAAGTAAATTAAAATGGCCTGAGGGATCCCTTAGCAAACAGAGCCAGCTAGCCTTCATAAGTGACTTTAACCTTGCATGATTTGCAAACATAAGCAAAACTTGGGCTATTTTTTGTAAATGTCTATATTAACAAAAAATCAAACTTAAAGCTATTAAGTCAGAGGCCACAAACTAACTTATATATGTGGAGACTTTCCAGAATATTAGACCAATTGAGGCAACTGGGTAACTGTCACCAGTCATACACACACACATACATGCACACACACAAACACAAGTTTTATGTCAGTGTTTGGCTTATTCAAGGCCTCCCCTTCCATTCTCTTGGTGGAATCCTTGAACCACTTCTCATTTGAAACTGTTCTGTTCATGTATTGCTGTCAGCACAAACTCTTACATTTTATTTTGCTTCAATTTACTTTTCAATACTATGTACATTTGTCTCTCTAATTAGATGTTTGTTGCCTCTAGGAAGATGTAAAGTAAATTTGAGGAGCTTAATGTTTTGAAGATTTCAAGTAGTGTCTTCACTTCTGTTGAATGGACGTGAGCCCTCAAAAAAGTGCAGCTGTCCATGCTTTTTCAAAAGAACACAGTCATCTTTAGGAATAGTAATCTACCCAAGGTCGTCAGCGATCTGAGAAATTGCATGTGCAGAAGATAACATTGAATTAAGGATTTCCAAGTATGAGAACCAAGATACCCCTTGTGTGTGCTTTCAGTTATATATGATATTGACAAATAATTATCTCTAATAAGATTTTTCCAAACCGAATGCAAAAGAGCAATAATCTGAACAAGGGTGTTCTTTATTTGACAGTCAAAATCTATACAACAGAAACAGATGATGAGTTTAATCCACAGTGCTTTGTTTTCACAACTTCTAGCCCAGAAGAAATAAGTCCAGAAATAAACTATTGAAATAAACAGTAGAAAATTTAACATATTGTACTCTCTGAGAATATATATTCATACATATTCTCATTTACTTCGGAGAATACTTGATGCTTCTCCAAAGACAAGTATTTGAAAGCAAATATTTCATGAAGGAATGTGTACCCTGAATTATGTGGGTGGGCTCAGTGGAATTGCATGAGCAATTAAGAGATTGACTCTGGAAGCAGAATGAAAATACAAAAGAGCTGTGGCAGAGGGGAAGTCAGAGAGATCAGAAGCTGCACTGTAGTTGAGCAAAGTGACAAGGAATGCAGATAGTTCCTGGCTAAAAGCCAGGAAGGAAATGGGTTCTCATTCCTGCAATCACAAGGAACTGAATTTTGCCAAAAAAAAACTAAATATACTTGGAATCACATTCTCTAATTAAGAGCCAAGACCAGTAGGGATTTTGATTTTGATCAGTACATAGTCCAGCCTACATGCTCTTCTAAACTCAGAAGTATATTTTTAAAATTTTTTTATTTTATTTATTTGAAAGACAAAGTGACAGGGGCTCGAGGGAGACAGAGTAAAAGAGATAGAGAGATCTTCCACCCACTAGTTCAGTCCCCAAATGGCCACAAAACCAAGGCTGGGCCAGACTGAAACCAGGAGCCAAGAACTCCATCCAGGTCTCCAACATAGTGGCAGGGACTCAAGTACATCTGCTGCTTTCCTACATGCTGGGAGCTGGATCTGAAGTGGAACAGTAGGGACTCAAATCTTCACTCCAATATGGGATGCCAGCATTGCAGTCAGTTGTTTAACCTACTGTGCCATCCCCTAAACAGATGTTTTAAACTTGAGTTTGTAATAACTTGTTTCAGGGACAGTGGACCTCTATCTGAATCTTCGTTTATATACATTCCCTTTCAGTTCAAAACACTTGACCAATAGCTGAAAGGAAAATGTTTCTCAAATATACCCCAAGAATATGTTAAAAACAGGTACATTAAGAGCAAGGAGACCAGGGCTGGCATTGTGGCACAGCGTTAACGCCCTGGGCTGAAGTGCCAGCATCCCATATGGGCACCGGTTCGAGACCCAGCTGCTCCACTTCCAATCCAGCTCTCTGCAGTGGCCTAGGAAAGCAGTGGAAGATGGCCCAAGTCCTTGGGCCCCTGCACCTGTGTGGGAGACCCGGAGGAAGCTCCTGGCTCCTGGTTCAGATCGGTGCAACTCCAGCCATTGCGGCCAATTTGGGAGTGAACAAGTGGATGGAAGACCTCACTCTCTCTCTCTGCCTCTCCTTTATCTGTGTGAGTCTGACTTGCAAATAAAATAAATAAATCTCTAAAAAAAAAAGAGCAAGGAGACTGGCTTCAACAGAAAGTCAAAATTTCTGGTTTTTGTTTTGTTTTGCTTTCATTATAGATGGCCTTCAAGCTAAACTAATATACATGAACATAAAGGGGGCAAAGTTGTAGAAATGGTAAGGCCAATCCTTGACTGTGCATATGTAAATATCATATATACTCCAAAATCCCCTTGTGATCCAAAAGTGTGGGAGGTGACCATAAGCTGTTTGAAATACATGTTTTAATGGAGATGAGTGGAATAGTTTCTTTGTGCAAGAAAGAATTCAGGCCTGTTACAGAGAGTAGTGGTAAGCAAGGTAGCAAGGTTTGATGGAGGCGGGGCATCCATCAGAATGGTTGGGTCCCTCTCCATGTAGAAGCTGAGAGAGTGCCCATCCATTCAGACTGGAGAAAGCAAGGCCGCAAAGTTTGAGGAAGAGAATACACCGGACCGGCCAGGCAGCATCTCAGCAAAGAACTGAGAGAGCTGAAGGCTGAAATCACTTGACGGAGCAGGACGGGTTTCAGTCTGTGTTCAGACTGGCCTTATAAAAATACAGCATCAACTTACTCCTCTTTTTCCTCTTCCTCCTCCCTCTTCTGGTTTGTTGGGTGTGAAACAGGTAAAAATTTTCCCAAGGTTTTCTTATCCAATGTTATCAGACTGGGTAGCCCACTTGCTGCGAGGCAGAGAGGATTCTCCTGGGAAGCCTTGCTTAGGGAGAGGGCTGGATCCACCTGTGAGGTTATCAGGGTATGCGAAGGACTTTGTAGTATAAAATACTGGGCTGCTTCCAAGACCTGCTTCCTTCCTTTCCTTTCTGCAAGTGCTTTGTTTTCCTTAGATGCTTCACTCACACATGGGTGAATTTCTAACTTCCTACCTAACACATGCACAATAACCACAACCCAAATATGCATGTACACAGGTAAAACTGCACTGGCATCAGAGATGGATTATGTTATGGATTAATTCTTTGTCCCCCAAAATTCATACATACCTCAGAATGCGACATTTAGAGAAAGGGTCTTTACAGATGAAATCAAGTAAAAGTAATTCTTTAAGGTGGGCTGCAATGAAGACATAGAGACAGAGAGACCCTGTGAAGATGGAGGGTTGGAGTGATAAACTGAAAGGGCCTGGGTTGCCCATTTTGTTCGTGTTTGACCCCAGCAGCCTACTGTGTGGAGAAGGAGTTCTGGAGACTTCCAGCTAGGTGTTTGTGCCCAATTTAGTCCCTTCCATTCCATTGATGCTGCTCTGCTGTGAATCCCTTTGTTTTGATTTTTTTATTTTAAAATATTTAATGGGCAAATAAAAAATTGTGTATAAGGTACACATTGTGAAGAAACAATGTGATGAATTGTGTACTGACTACATAGTCAAACTAATTAGTATATCCATCACAGCACATCTAATTACTGTTTGTGTGTATGTGAGATAAGCACACTGAAAATCTGTCTTATATTTCAAGAAAATAAATTACAGTCATCATTCTGGATCCCTCTTATTTCAATAAGAATATTGAGAAAAAATTGTGAATTGTGGACAGAAATGCACATGTACAACCAAATAGGCTGAATTAAAGGACCATATTTGAGATTGATTTTAGAATTTATTTATTTGGGAGGCAAAGGGTGAGACAGAGAGCTCCCATCCACTGGTTCACTCCCCAAATACCTGTAACAGCTGAAACTGGGCTGGAGCTGAAGCTGGGAGCTCCTACACATGTGGGAGGAACTCAAATTACTTTAGCCGTTACCACAGCCAACTAGCGTATGCACTGGCAGAAAACTGGAGTCAGAGCAGGGTATCAAACTCGGGCACCCCAGTGTGGGAGAGTGCTGTTTTAAGCAGCATCTTAACCACTAGGCTAAACACTCACCCCTTGAGACTGATTTTAAATAGGATTCCCTTAGTGGAGTGTCTTTTCATCACCATACGCTGAAATTATCAACATGCTAAGTGATTGTTATTCCCTTTTCTGCTGTTTGCTACGTTTACTTTATTGTACCCAGGAACACGGAGGTGTTTCCCAGAGCATTAGATCCTCCAGAGTCTGTTGCAAATTTCTCACTGCCTGATAAATAGAGGATGTTTTGCCAAAGTTGAACTTAATCAAATAATTGCAGTTTCTCTTTATTGCCAGAAAACATTTTTCTTTTTTTAAAGAGTTATTTTATTTATTTGAAAGACAGAGTTACAGAGGGAGAGCCAGAGAGGGGGGGGGGGGGGGAGGTCTTCTATGCACTGGTTCATTCCCCAAATGACCATAAAGGCCAGAGCTGAGCTGATCCAAAGCCAGGAACCAGGAGTTTCTTCAGGCTCTCCTACGTGGGTGCAGGGGCCCAAAGACTTGGGCCATCTTCTACTGCTTTCCCAGGCCATAGCAGAGAGCTGGATTGGAAGCAGAGCAGCTGGGACTCAAACCGGCACCCACATGTGATGCTGGCACTGCAGGCCAGGCTTTAACCCTCTGCACCACAGCGCCGACCCCATGGAACATTCTTACCACGATAATGCAGTCAGCACATCAGCCTTTCACAGAATATCTCTCCACTCATCGATTGAGAACAGCCAGGAGAAATTAAAGCCAGGGAGCTTGGAAGGCAGGGGCTACTGAAACTATAAAAAGTCTCATTCATGTGGATATTCATGCAGAAAGGCCTTGGGCATTAGAAACGTCATTTCGCTCTGTCAGTAACAAGATATATTTGCTAATCGGTGTTTGAGTTGCTTCTGGAACTTAAAAAAACCTTCACATTTTACTAACTGCTTTCTAGGATCATTTTGAAATTATGATGGAGACAGTACAACATGAAAGTAAATATGACTGCAGGCATACAAATTATAAATTCTATTATCTAAACACTGGTGATCCCCCAGAGCAACTGTGAAAGTGAAGCAGAAGCCCCATCCTCAAAGCTCTGTTGAGTAGTGCATTTGTGACCCAGTTGTTACTTTGCTACCTGTGATGGATGTCAAAACACATTTTTTTAAAAAGAGATAAGAGCCAGAGAATCCAAGATTGCCAAATAGGGGTTCCCTGTATTTGACCCTTCTCCACACAGAAAAATCAAAGCAACAAATAGCTACATTTTGAGGTGAGTGCTCAAGGGAGAACACCAGAATGCAACAAGGTAGCTATGGAAACCCCATAGGACATGGAAACTTAGGATGGCAGCATAAAGAGGGATAACATGAACTGGCAACCTCAACACTGGCCCAAGAGCCATAGAGAAGCTAATGCAAGGGAATGGATAAACAGGAGTATCCCAGCAGACACCATCTTCACAGATGCTGAACACCAGCAATCCTAGCTACTGCTTAGAACCTGCCGAAGATATCTAGCTGGAGTGTGGAGGGTAGCTGCTTCAGAGAAGGAGCTCACACTTGCCTCCCTGCTAATCCACTAGCATAGGCGGCAGCAGTGTGCTGCCATCTTGAGAAAGGAGTCACTCTTTGGATCCATACTGCCCTGAGGCCAGAAGCCCCTATATATTTGCAGCCCTGAGAACTCGGACATTCCAGCACCAGCCAAAAAAACTAGCCTCATAAACCCAACTAGACTCAGCAGAACAGCTGCGAATCAGAACTGTAGTCCAGGCATTTCTCTGCACTATAGGGGGCAAACAGCTCAGAAGACCAAGAAGATCCTTTCCCAGGGCACTAACAGTGTGCACACTTTCACCCATGGCCTTTGCTGTTTCCCCACTTCCAAGCCACTGCCAAAACCCAGGGCTGTGCTCACCACTGCTGGAACCCATGCACTCCTGCCACCATAGACATTGCTGGGACGTGTCTGTCCCACTGGGAGTGAGGACAAGTACTCTAGTAACTTCAACCTTACGTCCACTACCAAGGGCTACCACAATACCCATGCATCTTTGCCAGAATGGAGAATGAGTGCCCCATGCCCCCAACACTGCTACCACTGATTGCAGTGGAGGAAGATATAGGAAGATGGTGTTCAACTGATACTAATACCAAAGCATTTTACCATAGCAATACCCAGGAGGCTGAGGTTTTCTAGGCCATAGAGATGAAGGTGGTGGCATGTCTGAATATCAACAATGTCTTTGTGCCTAAAGAATGGGGATGAGCCCACAGGCAAAAAGTTCAGCTTTGGGCTGACTTTCCCTGGAGCCTTTGGGAAAGAGATAGATTTATTACTCAATGAGACATTGGTGTTCTGTTTG
The DNA here is from genome assembly GCF_033115175.1 of Lepus europaeus. Classification (NCBI taxonomy): domain Eukaryota; kingdom Metazoa; phylum Chordata; class Mammalia; order Lagomorpha; family Leporidae; genus Lepus; species Lepus europaeus. The sequence continues at coordinate 53,872,497 of NC_084835.1, forward strand.
TGAATTAACAGGTCAAGAGGTTCTCCACGTAGGTAAGAGACAATGTAGTACAGCCCCGAATGTGGAACCAGCAGCCTGGCCCTCAACATCCTCTCCCAGCTCTGAGGTCTCAGCCCAGACACTCTCCTTCTACCCTTTCCTATCCACTTGCCTAGCCCTGGGCAGAATCTGCTCTTAACCCAGCCTCAGCTGAGGTCACCCAACTGGAACCTTGGGCAAATTTCTTCAATAAACATTAAGACACACATTAAGGAAACAACATTTTCCACCCTATAAAAGGATAAAGGCTACTGACCCACCACATGACAAATATCAACATAAGCATACAAGAAGTATCAAAAAACAAGGTAACATGAAACATCCCAAAGGACACAGCCACTTTTTAGCAACAGACTTCAAAGAGATTGATTTTTATAGAATGCCTGATAAAGAATTTTTTGTAAAAAATTAAATTTTTGTAAAATTTTGTAAAAAAAATAATTTTTGTAAAAAAAAAAGAACTGCAAGAGAATACAGTTTGACTAAGTTAGAAAAATACATGATGTGAATGATAAACATCTTCAGAAAGAACCAAACAGATATCTTGTAAATGAAAAGCCCAATATATCCAAAGAAAATATAGCAAACTTCTGAGTAACCCCAAGACTTGCACCTGTTTAGGAAAAGCAATAATTCACATAGCCTGGGCACAATAATAAAGACAGGTCATGCTACAGGAGTGGTTATGAAACTGACCTTGGAAAGTGTGTGAATTAAGCAATTAGGGAACTCTCGGGTTTTCTTTTTTTTTCTTTTTTTTTTTTTTTTTTGACAGGCAGAGTGGATAATGAGAGAGAGAGAGACAGAGAGAAAGGTCTTCCTTTTACCGTTGGCTCACCCTCCAATGGCCGCTACGGCCGGTGCACCGCGCTGATCCAAAGCCAGGAGCCAGGTGCTTCTCCTGGTCTCCCATGGGGTGCAGGACCCAAGCACTTGGGCCATCCTCCACTGTACTCCCTGGCCACAGCAGAGAGCTGGCCTGGAAGAGGAGCAACCGGGACAGAATCCGGCACCCCGACCAGGACTAGAACCCCGTTTGCGGGTGCTGCAGGCGGAGGATTAGCCTATTGAGCTGCGGGCCGGCCTCGGGTTTTCTAGATTTGGAGATGCCTCACTTTGCCAATGGTGTTAGTGTGACAATAGTAGAAATGTCAGAATGACAGTGACCACCAGAAATGTCTCCTGTGGGAGATCTTTATATCGTAATAGTGTACAAAACTGTCTATTATATTATGATCCATAAAGAGATATGACTCCCAGGAATTAACACTGTAGAATGGTAACTTTACTATCTTTTGGGAAAAGATCTTTATTCCTTGGAGTACTAAAAAATCATCACATGATTGCCACACATCCACATTGTGCTCTGGAGTGCATAGTTTATTGAAAGCAGTATGAGACCAGTTTTAAATATAAATCTACTTTAAATTCAATTTTGCAATGTATTTCAAAAACCAGAGAGTATTTTTTATCTATAGCTTTAAAAACATTCCATTTCTAGAAAAATGTTTTGATATAAATTATTTTGAAAATGAAAGAGATCGCTTTTTGTTTTCTCCATTATCTAATTATCTATGATTTCACCTGGGCATATGTAAATAGTAAAAATGATTTCAAAATTAACACTAGGTGACTCACTAAAAATAAAATATAAATTATTAATGGAGGCTATAAATATTGACAATATCTTTTGAATAGATTGAATGAACTTCCATAGTTAGTTCTGACATCAAGATTCAAATTTATTCTCAGAAAATTTGATTTACAAGTCATCTGAGCCAGTTTTATGACAGATGAATGTACAGTGATTGATGGGAATATTTCCTAAAGCACATTGTTCATTGCAGTTTTGCACAAATTATTGAACTGTGACTTACTAGTGAAGAAAACACATTAAGTGTATCAAATTATTATGAACATTTTACAAATATTCAGAATTTCTGGATACACTGGGCAACTTTAATCCAAAATTCTGAAAAAATATTTACAAGGGTACTTCAAAGTTCATGGAAAATTGAATTAAAAATAAGTTTATTTGGATGCAGAAAAAGTTTTGAAATCTATACATATGAGTTTGTCTTCAAAAAATTCATGACAATTACATATCAAGTAAATAAAAAATAAATAATTTTTTAAAGTGCATTCCTTTTGAATTGCTGGATATATAGTAAGTGAAGCCTCTCTTTATGAAGTTGTTGATTAAATGTACACCTTCTTCAGTTCACAAGTTAACATGTTTCTCCTCTGGTAATTGTATTAGGCCGTGGGTTTATCTCAAGTTTAGATTAAGTGATGTATTTGCTGAGATTTTGAAACCATGTTAAGCCATGTGTCATTCTTGTAATAAACAAAAAATGGATCCCTACTGGCTATCTTCAAAAATATGTACTTTACAGAATTTTTAAGAAATTGGATCCTGTGGCTGGCATGGTGGCATTGTGGGAAAAGCCACTGCCTATGATTCCATGATTCCATATGGGTGCTGGTTTGAGTCTGCTGCTCCGCTGCCAATCCAGCTCCCTGTCTAGAAAAACAGTGGAAAATGGCCCAAGTTCTTAGGTCCCTGAAACCCTCCTAGGAGACCTGGAAGATGCTCCTGGCTCCTGGCTTCGGAGAAGCCCAACACCAGTCATTGTGGCCATTTGAGGAATGAAACAAAGGATGGAAAACCTTTCTTTGTCTCTCCCCTCTGCCCCTCTCTAACTCTACCTCTCAAATAATAAATCTTTGTTTAAGTCATGTTAACTGAACATTAAGACTTTTTTACATCCTAGAAATGTGTTGTAATGTCATTTGAGGTCATTACTGTGTTTTGTAAAAGGCGTATTTGTGGGCTGATGGAGTCTTCCCCAGAGACCTTGTGTTACCCAGAGACCTCATTCAGAAACTTTCCTCAGAGATTTCAGAGGCCTCCCACCAAGAACTTGTATAGGAATCTCATAGGGAGTCTCCACAGAGACCCACTCAGATTTTCACCAGGAACCTGGCATGCAGACCTTACCTAGGTACCTCTCATAAAGAACTGAGTAGTCACCAAAAAACCTGACATTCACCTCTTGGGAACCTGAGCAGCCAGCCTTTGCCAGGCCCTTCCTACTGCGTACGAAACCACTCAGCAGACTGGCAGCACAGGAGAGACATGATCAGTTGCAACCTCCAGCTTCCAAGAAGCCCAAAACACCCAGATATTGTCAGCACTGTACCAAGCGAGGTTCCATATTTGGGGAAATGCTGGCAGTTTTTTTCACTTTTGTATGTCATTGCTTCTGAACCAAAGAATTCCAGTTTCTGCATGCTTAGTCTCTGTGGAGAAATGTGATTTCTCTGAGCCAGATCTCTGTGGGAGGTCTCTGAGAGATGACTCCAGGGTTCTATATGGGCAGTCTCTCTGTCTCTTGTCTCACCCTGTGAACCTCCCTCTGCACACACTCCATCATTCATCAGGGGCCCCTCACCAGAGCCTAGGCTTGTGCCATGCTATTTTAAATTTGAACCTCCAAACTGTAGGTTAAATAAATCTCCCCTTATTATAAGTCAACAGCTTCAGATATTTTTTAAAGACTTATTTTATTTATTTGAATGGCAGAGTTATAAAGAGAGGGAGAGAGACACATACACATACACACACTTATACACACACATGCAGAGAGAAAGAGAGAGAGAGAGAAAGAGAGCTCTTTTATCCTCTGGTTCACTCTCCAAATGACCACAACAGCTGGGATTGGGCTAGGCTGAAGCCAGGAGTCCAGAACTCCACCTGGGTCTCCTACATAGGTAGCAGGAACCCAATCACTTGGGTCATTTTCTGCTGCTTTCCCAGGCCTATTAGCAGGGAACTGGATCACAAGTGGAGCAGCTGAGATTTGAACCAGTGCTCATATGGGATGCTATACAAAACAATGTTGACCCCTCAAATATATTCTGAAAAAATTAATCTTCCCTAACTTGCTTTGCATCCCCTCAAGTCTTACTCTCTGTCAGAGCTAATGGTGGCTTCTCCACTTTTATGTTCTAAGAGCCAGAGCATTGAAGTTCTGGTCCAGTGTCTGACTGTCAGAAGGTTGTTGCACACAGTTAAACCCCTGCTCCATTCGCCCCTAACTCTCTCTCAAGCTAAGAGAGATATGATAGATATGAAATAGGCAAAGGTAGATGACCCATTGGCAGGGCCTGTTCATTCATTTGTGTCAGAGGTGGGTGTGGACCTCAGAAGCCTTGTACCTGTGCTCACACACATCTAGAAGTTCTGTCCTTGCTGCTTCTCTGAAGTGTGAGAAAAGCGGAAACAGTGGGTGGAGCCTCTACTTGTCTTTAAGGCTAAATCAAGAGTCTCCGTGTCCATCCCAGCCTTTAATAGGGAGTAAAAGGGGCTTCCCAGGGGCAGGCATTATCCAAGAAACCCAAGACCAAGACTTGTTCTCCTTCAAACTCAGAGCCTGGCACCCCCCGGCCCCATTCAAGTTCCCGGCCATTGGGTGACACATGAAGCAACTTGGCTGTGACACTTCCTGGAGCCTGGTGTGTGAATTTGCAGGCCTATGATGCCTCTGCAGACCTGTTCCCTACAGCTGTAAGTTGTTTAAGGTAAAGAGGAAGGAGTGGAAAGGAGTTGAACCAGACACTCAGGCAGGATGCTTACAGGTTTGTTTGTTTGTTTGTTTTTTTAATTTATTTTTTTGACAGGCAGAGTGGATAGTGAGAGAGAGAGAGACAGAGAGAAAGGTCTTCCTTTTTGCCGTTGGTTTACCCTCCAATGGCCGCTGCGGCCGGCGCATCGCGCTGATCCAAAGCCAGGAGCCAGGTGCTTCTCCTGGTCTCCCATGCGGGTGCAGGGTCCAAGGACTTGGGCCATCCTCCACTGCCTTCCCGGGCCATAGCAGAGAGCTGGCCTGGAAGAGGGGCAACCGGGATAGAATCCGGCGCCCCAACCGGGACTAGAACCCGGTGTGCCGGTGCCGCAAGGCAGAGGATTAGCCTGTTAAGCCACGGCAGGTTCTTCGCTTCTTGTTTTGTAGATTGTTCTTATTTGGGTGATGATGGCATCATGGGAGAATAAGGTTCAACAAAGGAACTCAGCATGGGTGTGGATTTTTTTTTTTTTTTGACAGGCAGAGTGGATAGTGAGAGAGAGACAGAGAGAAAGGTCTTCCTTTTGCCGTTGGTTCACCCTCCAATGGCCGCCGCGGTAGCACGCTGCGGCCGGCGCACCGCGCTGATCCGATGGCAGGAGCCAGGTGCTTCTCCTGGTCTCCCATGGGGTGCAGGGCCCAAGCACTTGGACCATCCTCCACTGCACTCCCTGGCCACAGCAGAGAGCTGGCCTGGAAGAGGGGCAACCAGGACAGGATTGGTGCCCCGACCGGGACTAGAACCCGGTGTGCCGGCGCCGCAAGGCGGAGGATTAGCCTAGTGAGCCGCAGCGCCGGCTGGGTGTGGATTTTAATACCACTGTCACCTTCCCACCACCAAAGCCCACACCAAACATAGCACAGACAGAAGCCGTTACCCTCTTATGAGGAAAAGAAAAACATGAAGTACCTCTGGTATATTAACATGAAAAAAAGTTATTCTTCTCCACATGGGCAGTTTTTCCTTGGAGATGTGTTTCCTACCAGGGGAAACTATAGAAGAATTTCAGGTTGAGCAAATGAGTGACATCCCTGAGGACTGCCTTGGGCAGTGGGGATGCAGGCATGAGGTACCAGGCATTGCTGTCCTCTGTTGGGAAGGACTGACTGGGGACACAGCCTTGCTAGCGGGGAGAGAAATGGGGATGCCTCAGACACTGGCTCTCATTGTTCAACTTTTGCCAAAAGGTAGAAGAACATAGTTGGGTCAGGAAAGAGGGTGGCAGGTGGCTCTAAGGCTGGACCTGACCCAGAAGTGAGGACTGGAATTAGGGACTGGATGAAATCAAAGGTTGGGGTGGGACTTCAGATGGAACTGGCTGGACCTGCAAAAACAGTGGAGACACTTTAGCCTGCACTTGAACTGTGTAGGCACTCATGATTGCACCAAACAAGAACAATGGGGACTGTAATGCAGAAGAGCTGCCAGAGATCCAGGCAGTAGCCACCAAGGATTTGCTGTGCAGAGAGGGGAAACCCCAGGAAATCTGATTATTTTTTGTGACTATAGTTCCCCAAGATCTTGGGAGTTGAGAGCTGCTGAGGTCGGAGCTTCTGTCCTAAGTTGTGTTTCACCTTCCAGAAGGGTTATGAAATTGTTGTATCCTCCTCAGTACTTTTTGAAAGGACAAACCTAAAGATGACAGACTAGTTTCTTTTGTGTAAGATATTTGAAGGCACCAAAGCTTTCAGGCTTTGTCAAGGGTGTTACCAGCTGCTATTAGTATGTTTTACAGTGAAAACCAGTAGGAAAAAGCAGAATAGAAGTATTTGAAAATTCTAAGGCTCACCAGAGAAGTGGCCAAGAAAATGCATGTTCTATAGCAGGGAATTGTGGTGCAGAAACCTCTTGCTAAAGGGATTAGCCTAAGTTAAAGGGAGCAGCGTGCTTTTTGACAAAGTAATGAGAGGAAGGTCTTTAAGGCATCTCAGAAATCTTCAAAGCATCCCTCCCCCCCACCCCTTCACAAGCCCAGAGGACTGGAAAAGCAGAATTGATTCATGGAAACCTGGGGCACTGTTCCAAGAGCTTGTCCATGCCTGCTTTTGGATTAATTTCACTATATTCAATCATCAAAGCACCCTGCAACTGGAACCATACATTAGGCTGGTGCAAGTATTGTTCACCCAGATAACACGACCTGGAATCATTCATGTGATACTGGTTTTGTAGGGATGCAGAATGTCAGAATTATGGGGTTATGGTGACTCCTTCCATTATGATTTCATGGAAAAGCTTAGAATCCCAAACAGAGACCTGTTACAAGGTTGTAGGCACTGGAGAGCCCCAATTAGAGCAATGCCTCAGAGAGCTACACAGATAACCTGAAAAAACTGAAGCATGGACTGTAACCAGTAAAGCTGTAGAAGCAGGGCTGACCGAGTCTTTGGGAGCCCATAACCTGCCACAATGTACCCAGGATGCGAGACACAGAGTTTTAGATTTTAATGTACGCTCTGCTGGGCTTTGATCTTGATTTGATCAGATTGTTCTACCCTTCTGTTTTCCCATCTCCCTCATTTTGAATGGAAATATATACCCTGGGCCTGTTCCACTATTGTGTATTGGAAATTCTTAATTTGTTTTCAGCATTAAAGAAGTTCATAGCCAAAAGAATTTGCCTTGAATATTAGATGAGACTTTGGATTTTGCTCTTTTAAATTAATGCTAAGACTTTGAAATTATTTAAGATGGAATTTATTATACATTGTATGAGGCAAGGTTATGAGTTTCAGAGAACTAGAGGTGGAATACTGAGAATGTAATTTGGCTCTTGATTCCATACATTGAAATCCAAAGTCAAATATATATGATTTTTCACTCTTTTGTACATTGAACACTGGACTTTACTTCTCCTATCTGGCTGTAACATTGTATCCATTAACCAATCTTTCTCCTTTCTGTACCCTATCTCTGGTAAGCACTGATCTACTATCTTATCAGATCAATTTTTTATTTCCACATATGAGTAAGAACCTTATCTGTGACAAGTTACAAATCAACCAATATATAATTTTTTTAAAAAAATTTATTTATTTGAAGACTAAGTGACAGAAAGAGAAAGAGATCTTCCACCCACTGGTTCACACCCCAAATGCCTGCAAGATCCAGGGCTGGGACAGAATGTAGCTAAGAGCCAGGACCCCCACCAAGGTTCCCCAAGCTGGGACTTGAACCAGCACTCTGAAATGGGTTGTGAGCATCTCAAGAGATGTCTTAACCTGCTACACCACAGCACTGTCCCCAAACTACAATTTTTAAGTAGCATTTCTCATTTAAAAAAAAAAAAACAGTTCTCATAAAATAAATTTTCCCCCCAAAAAACCCCAGTTCTCATAAAATAAATATGGGCAATATTTTCAAAATAACAGTTGGTTCTTTCCTATATGTTCAGGCTGCCCTGGCAACAGCTCTGGATATGGATGCAGCAGCCCCCTGGAAGGGTTTCAGGGCTGCCTGAGGCTTATTTCCATTGATGACGCAGTAGTAGATCCCATCTTAGTACAGCAGGGAGTGCTGGGGAGTTTCAGGGATCTCCAGATAGACTCGTGTGGCATCACAGACAGGTAAGGAGATCCCATGTAATTTTAGCATGCTTGTTTTAAAAGTTTAAAATAAAATGAAGTCAACTGGGAAAAAAATTCCATTTGTTCGCTCGTTCTCTATCATCTTCCCATAGGTAATGGAATAATCATAATTGCAGTGAGGATTAAAAAACTGCACCTTTAGTTGTATTTTTCAAATGATACTATTTATTAGAAGACCAATATTTCAGTATTAATATGGTCCCAAGTTACTCGATTCATAATCATCAAGCCAGTTCTTGCAGACATACCCCATCAGTCAGATGACATTTTCTGGGACAGGACAATTTGATGTTATTATTCTTTTAATTTGCAACATCAGTGACCCAATACCGCATCTTCTGCAGAGAAAATGAAAATCTCTCCTAGAAAAGTTTGAACTGCAGAGATCAAGGAAGATATGTGCATAATGGCAGATTCAATGAACTGTGGCAAAGATAAGAAACATTTTAATTCTTTTTTATTTTATTTAAGTTATACAGGTTTCATATATTTCATGTGTATAGATTTAAGAATATAGTGGCACTTCCCTCCAAACACTCCCTCTTGCCCATACTCTAATCCTTCTTCCCCCTCCCTCTCCGATTCCCACAATTTTTACAATGATCTATTTTCAGTATACTTAATGATCAAATAGTTAACCTTACTCTAAATAAAAGAGTTCAAGAAAAAATTGTTCTTCAACAAGGAATAGAAAAGGGGCTATAAACAATCATTGATTCTCAAAATGTCTATTTCATTCCAATACATTACATCAGATACTCTATTAGTTACCTTGGATCAGGGGAAACATATGATATCTGTCTTTTTCGGACTGGCTGATTTCACTAAGTATAATAGCTTCCATCTGCCACCATCTTGTTGCAAAAGATAGGATTTCTTTTCTTTTCTTTTTACAGCTCGTTAGTACTCCATGGTTATATGTATACCATAATTACTTTACCCAGTCAATAGTTGATGGACATCTGGGTTGATTTCATATTTTAGAGCTATTGTGAATTGTGCTGTGATGAACATGGGGGTGCAAATAGCACTTTCAGATGCTGATTTCTTTTGGTTTGGGTAAATTCCCAGGAGTGGGATGGCTGGATCATATAGTAGTAGGTCTACATTCAGATTTCTGAGGTATCTACAAACTGTCTTCCCCAGTGGTTACAACTGTTTACATTCCCACCAACAGTGGACCAGGGAAACTTTTTCCCACATCCTTGCCAGCATTTGTCATTTGTTGATTTGTATAGGTGCCATTCTAACTGGAGTGAGATGAAACCTCATTGTGGGTTTGATCTGCATTTCCCTGATGGTTAGTGATCCTGAGCATTTTCTCGAGTGTCTGTTGGCCATTTGAATTTCTTGAAGTTATCTTTTTAAATCAAATTTTTTAGTCTGACTAAAAAAATAACAGTGGGCTCCGTGGATGGCAGAGCCACACATACTGGCTGTTACATGTTTGGATAGGTTTTACCTTCTGACGTCCCCAGTTCCACCAGACTCCTATAATCTTGAAGTAAAAAACTCTAATTGTGCCTTTGTACAGAGCTGCTGAGCTCCTTTGCCCCTGGAAACTCCCCAAGCTGGGGTGCTGCCCCTTCACCCCCTCACCCAGAAATGTTGATGAGGCCACTTTCCCTTCCAACCTTCTCAGCTGATTTATAAAAGCAGAGACCAGAGACCAGAGGGTCTTTCCCTCTAGTTCTTTTTTTTTTTTTTTTTTTGACAGGCAGAGTGGACAGTGAGAGAGACAGAGAGAAAGGTCTTCCTTTTGCCGTTGGCTCACCCTCCAATGGCCGGCGCGGCCAGCGCGCTGTGGCCGTGCACCGCGCTGATCCGAGGCCAGGAGCCAGGTGCTTCTCCTGGTCTCCCATGGGGTGCAGGGCCCAAGCACTTGGGCCATCCTCCACTGCACTCCCTGGCCACAGCAGAGAGCTGGACTGGAAGAGGAGCAACCGGGACAGAATCCGGCACCCAGACCGGGACTAGAACCCGGTTTGCCGGCGCCGCAGATGGAGGATTAGCCTAGTGAGCCGTGGCGCCGGCCCCCTCTAGCTTCATCCCACCCTCAGCTCTCACTCCTACCCAATGCTGAGGGTCTGCTTTGGGTTCATCCTCACACACTTTACCAATCCTTGGTCCTTGAAATATTTGAAAAGCTGTGATACTGGTTGCTCATAACTATTATGCTCTGAAATCAGAATAAGCTCTCATTAGCTGCATACAATCAGTCAAAGTCCTGGCTTTCATGTGGAGGTATGTTGCTGGGCTGCCAAGTCGGTGGGGTTTCTTCTTAGTCCCCCAGACCCCTCTCAAAGGATCCCTAGAGGAACCAAGCACAGGACTGTGGGGCTCCTGTGAGCTTCCTTATCTCAGCTCCCTGCCTAACCTTTGTCCTCCAACACAAATAGGCAGTCTTTCTCAGGACCTCTCAGCCCCTCTCCTGCCCCTTCTCTGGGCCCAAGCAGGCAAGACCTGTATTCTTACCAACTCTGCCATTTCCACAAGGAAATGTTCCCTCATGCCTCTGGAAGTATGACACCTCCAACTTTGTGTTTTTTTCAACATTGTTTTGGCTACTCTGGGTGAATTCTGGATGAAATTTTTTATTTTTGCAAAAAAGGCCACTGGATTTTTGATAGGATTACATTGACTCTGTAGATTGGTTTGGATAGTATATTAACAATACTAAGTCTTCCAATAACTGTTTGCTCATTCTAAATATAAAAGGTGATGATGAGCTGACCTAAATTAAATGTTACAAGCTGGCGCCGCGGCTCAATAGGCTAATCCTCCGCCTTGCGGCGCCGGCACACCGGGTTCTAGTCCCAGTTGGGGTGCCGGATTCTGTCCCAGTTGCACCTCTTCCAGGCCAGCTCTCTGCTATGGCCAGGGAGTGCAGTGGAGGATGGGCCAAGTGCTTGGGCCCTGCACCCGCATGGAAGACCAGGAGAAGCACCTGGCTCCTGGCTTCAGATCAGCGTGGTGCGCCGGTGAGGGTGAGGTGAGGGTGAGCCAACGGCAAAAGGAAGACCTTTCTCTCTGTCTCTCTCTCTCTCACTGTCCACTCTGCCTGTCAAAAAATTAATTAATTAATTAAATGTTACCCAAAATTCCCAAACTGTTTTACTCCACGATAGTATATGTTCCTGTCACTTTCTCCCCCTATTCGTCCACCTCCCTGTCTTCCTTTTGTTCCTTTTGAAAGTCCTCAATGTAGCAGTTAAGTATAGCAAATTTGTTTATTATTATTGATTTTGTTAGCCACATGTGAGTTAGCATTTTGTCACTTGGGTCAAAAAGAAAAAAATCAGATGCCATGAAAAATCAGCCGCTACAGATACATAAAATAATGAATATCATGTCACTGGATACATTTCTACTAAATTTATCACTACAGTCATCACAGGTCATTGAATTTTCTTGTATTTGCTGTTGTTTAATAGGAACCTGTTAGTTTCATACACACAAATAAGACTTCCTAATGCTTGATAAAGGGAAATAACAATTGTGTCTTTTCTTTTAGGTGTTTGCCCAGCCACTGTGAACATGGAGGTGAGTGCTCCCAATCCTGGGACACATTCTCCTGTGACTGCACAGGCACAGGTTACATGGGACTGACCTGCCATTCACGTAAGCCACACACCTCAATGCTTGTTTCTATGTATTTATAATTTTTGTGTCATTTCATTTTCATTAGTTACTTACCTGTATCTGTATATTTTCAATCATGCAAATATATCACACTCAGTGTTTTAGCATACATTTAATTTCCAGTATATTTTTCAATCTGCCTCATTTAATACAAGGGGGTGTTGAAATAGTTTACAAAAATAGGCAGTACTGGGGCCAATGCTGAGGGGCAGGTTAATCTTCCACCTGTGGTGCAGACATCCCATGCAGTCCCAGCTGCTCCTCTTCTGATTCAGCTCTCTGCTGTGGCCTGGGAAAGCAATGGAGGATGGCCCAAGTGCTTGGGCCCCTGTACCTATATGGGAGACCAGGAAGAAGCACCTGGCTCCTGGCTTCAGATTGGCGCAGCTTCAGCCATTACAGCCATTTGGGGAGTGAACCAACGGAAGGAAGACCTTTCTCTCTGTATCTACCTCTCACTGTCTATAACTCTACCTCTCAAATAAATAAAATCTTTAAAAAAAATAGGCAGTACTAAGTAAGATAGAAAAAAAGATAATAGTAATCAATGAGAAAATAATTATAGGAGAATAAGATATAACAAAGAATAAGAATTAAACTAAATTAATCAAGAATGCATGATGTAACAACCTTACTTCATTACTTGAGTTGAGCCATACTTTGAAACAAAGACAAAAACAAATCAGTCACCAGGATTTTACACTCTCATTATTAAATTTAATAGGATTAAAGATTTTTTGAAACAACAACAGCAACAAAAATATGGCCTGGGAATGCTATGATAAAGTCTCAGAAGAAGAAATTAAATAACAACTAGAAACTAATGGGCTTTTAAAATCTCTTTGATGATAATGATGATTTTAAAGTGAATAATTATAAGAGTATTCATTTATTGAATGCTTAAGTATTTCTGTTGCCATCTATTGTTTTGCTTGTACTTGTATTAAATTATTTAATGCTAAATCAATTCTTGGGGAAAAAGTACTATTATTATACCTGCATTGCAGAGTTGAAGACAAAAAGAGAGTAAGTAACTTGCTACCCATCTAGTGAATGGCACAATAAGGAATTGAGTTGACTCCGAACCTTTTAGGATGCTAGAAGGGTAGTCCATGCATAAGCAGCATCAAAATCATGTGGAAAACTTGTTAGAGTGAAAGAATCTCAGGTCTCACCCAAACCTACAGAATCAGCATCTCTAAGGATGGGGCTCTAGGAAATTATTTGAACCAATTGCCCTGGTTATTCTAGCACACATTAACGTATGAGATTGCTTCCATGAAATGACTTATCATAGCACTTCTATATTGTCTCTATTTTATTAAAAAATTTGTCTTTACTGAAGAGTCAGCCTCTGTATACTTTAAAGCCCCTTTCATTTTATTGACCTCTAATTTGTTAACAATTAGAAGAATATGACCGACTACACACACATTTTTTTCAGCTTGTTTTGGTATTTTTGATGACTTTTAAGGTTTTCTTCTTCTCTCCTATATCTCTAGTAACATTTCTGAGCGACTTCCCTTAGAAACAATTTCCCCCATCCCTGGGTCTTCAGGGAAATGGAGTAAGATTCAAAGTCATCAATTCAATCACCTATTAATGCTGAGATCCTCCTTTAGAGAGTTCTTCCATGTAATATTCAATTGGATTTTCATAAAAACTATAGGAGGCATGCAGGGTGTAAATGAACCTAGAGAATACTGCATTCCCAGCTCTGAGTTTCTACAAAATAACTGGGCAAAGAAGGACACAGTCCAGGGCCAACTCTGTTACTAGAAGAGTTTTGGTTTCCAAAGCTGTTCCACCAGTTCTAGGAGTTGAGTGGCCCTCTAAAACCAGAGGCTGAGTGACTTGATAAGGTCACAGGGCTCATACAAGGAGCAGATCCTGACCTCTGTCTTCTTCTGTCCTCCAAACACAGCATCTTCCATGAAGCAGATGCCCATGACCATGTTACCTTTAACTTTGTATTATCCACCATGCCCAGCATCATCTCTTACACATTGTGGATAATGGATTAGTTGAGTTATCACATGGCTATTGACTGAAATAAAATTGTAACTCCAAACAATTCTGCAGGAAAATATGAGGAAAGAGAAGTACTCCAAATTTCAATCTGATCCAGTAATTGGGTTAAATATGTTGTGGTTTTCAAACAGATACACCAAGCATAAGTGTAATTTTTCCAAGCCCATACTCATGGGCTTACTGTGCAACTGGACTGTTGCACCAAGTTGTCACAGGTAACTTTTCTTTGGAACAATTCTGCAGTTAATACATATATTCATTATCATGTAAAAAGTCTAATATATTGGCAGGTGTTTGACACAGAGATTAAAGACACCACTTGGGAGGCCTGCTTCCCAAATCAGAGTGCCTGGCTTATCTACTTCTGATATAGCTTCCTGCTACTGCACATCCTGGAAGGCAGTGGCTCACCTACTTGCATTCCTGCCACCCATGTGGAAGACCCAGCTTGAGCTCCAGACTCCTGGCTTTGGCCAAGCGCAGCCCTGGCTGTTGCAGGCATTTGAGGAATGAACCAACAAATAGAAGACCTCTCTCTGCCATTCAAATTTAAAAACCAAAATAAGTTTTAAAGGTTTTTCTAATCATCATCCTCAGTATTTGCCTCCAATCCAATCCTATTCTTGGGATTTGCCTTAAGTGAGAAGAGTTTTCAATGAATATTTATGAAAGTAACTGTACAATCTAGTCTATGTACAATGTCCTTCTTATAAAGACATACACACATTCCCTTCTCTTTCCTATAGCGTGGTTTGTTTTCCCCTGTATTTCATCTTTTCACTCAATTTGTCCTCCCCAGCTGTGTCTGTGTTGTTGCTAAAATGGACTGGTGCTGGTAAGACTTTAGGACTCTATGTCCTTAGCATCCTTCACCTTCATCTTCCCTGCTAGCCATCAGGTTGCCTTCTAATCTTTTTTCTAAACTCATGCTGAAAATTGGTGATGCCCATCACCTGCAGATGTTAAGTCCACACTTTGTATTCAATAAAACATTTACTTGCATAAATTAAAGTACCTAATAAATTAACACTAAGTCAGGACATCTCTCATAAAAATATTTTCTCTCTTGTTTTGAGTTAATTATTTTGAATTGTCACAAAATACTGCAGAAAGTTTCTTTTTAAAATCAACTTTAATTTTTGTTTAATGAAGACAAGTTTCTGATTTGCAAGCTATATTCATCTCTGTAAAGTACTCATTTGTTGGTTGTTTGTAAGTAAGTAAAGGATACAATTATTACATAATTTAAAAATATTTTATAACATGCTTAAATACTAGACTACTAACACAAATTGAAACTAATGTACTTCAGATATTCAGTTACTGCAGGCAGAATGAGGGCTTATCCTTTAATTATAGCACTTATTTCTGAATCTGGTTGCCATGACTTTGAAAACAATCATATTCATTAGCATGTAGAATTCAAATTCAGAGTTTTCCCTCAAAGATTTATTGAGGTTTTTTTATACAATGCTTCAGAACCTTCATGTTTTCTTGCTTAAAAACAATAAAACATTTGTATAGAGGAAATACAATCCCTAGACATTGCCAAATAACTCTCTATTAACGATGGTATCACATTTTCCACTGTAACTACAAATTCATCTTTAATCAGCAATATACTGTTTCCTTTGTCTTCAAAATAAAAATGTATTTCAAATATTCATTCAGAAGCGATCAACATTCAACATTTACATTCATATAAAATTGATAATTTCCCTCTTTTTTAATAATAAATTTAATTTTTAAAGATTTATTTTATTTCTTTGAACATCAGAGTTACAGAAAGAGATAGTGAGACACAGGGAGAGAGAGAGATCAGTCTTTCATCTTCCATTTCATTCCCCACATGGCTGCAACAGCCAGGGCTGGGCCAAGCAGAAGCCAACAGGAGCTCCATCTGGGATTCCCCCTTGGGTGGCAGTGGCCCAAGCACTTGGCGCATCCTCCGCTGCATTCCCAGGCACATTAGCAGGGAGCTGAATCAGAAGTGGAGCAGCAAGTTCTGAAACTGGTGTTATATGGGAGGCTGGCATTGCGGGCAGCAGCTTAATGCCACAACACTGGCCCCAAATTTAATTTTTAAATGTCATTTTTGTTTATCCAATCAAATATCATCCATGCTAATAAAAATGATGTTGAGTAATCTTTTTAACATGTCTGTAATTCAGAAATAGAAGCCTTTTGAACATTAATTAGCCAAACTGAAGGACTACTTCTGTTTGTGATAAATGATATGTTCCTGCAGCTCTCTACGAGCAGTCCT
Organism: Lepus europaeus; assembly: GCF_033115175.1. Lineage (NCBI taxonomy): Eukaryota > Metazoa > Chordata > Mammalia > Lagomorpha > Leporidae > Lepus > Lepus europaeus. The sequence continues at coordinate 53,888,691 of NC_084835.1, forward strand.
GCGAAGCCCACAAATACAGAGGGAACTCTTCTGGGCTGTACCACGTGGATGTAGATGGAAGTGGCCCCCTGGGATCATTTCTTGTGTACTGCAATATGACAGGTATGTTAATAATCTTTAGATTCATATGTCGGTTATTTATATAATCAGAATAGACCATGGAGAAATTGACCTAGTTGGAAGTATTATTAAAACATGCAGTTTGTGGCAGGAATTATGCTACAGTGGATTAAGCCGCTGCATAAGATGCCCACATCTCATATCAGAGTGCCAGTTCAAATCTACTACTCTACTTCCAATCCAACTTCCTGCTAATGCACCTGGGAAGGCAGCAAATTACAAATAATAGCCAAATTACTTAGGTTTCTGCCACCCCTGTGGGAGACCTAGATAGAGTTCTGGGTCCTTGGTTTCAGCCCAACCTAGCCCCAGCTGTTGTAGACTTTGAGGAGTAAACCAGCAAATGGAAGATTCTCCCCCTCTCTCTTTCTGTCTGTCTGTGTCTTTCCCACTGTCACTCTGCCTTTCAAGTTTCTCAACTAAGTCCTCTTACAAAGAATTGCTTAAGCTTCCCTTTTATTAGTAAAAACTAAAATGATGCATATAAAAATAAAACACTCAGTTGATAGTTACATACTTGCTAAATTATAAGTATTATACATGTATTAATTTTAGTCAACAAAATGTTTCACATCTCTTATTTACCAAGATTGTTTAAAAGCAAAATGTGATGCTCTCCCAGAGAGTCCTTACAGCTCCTGCACTTTCATAATACATCTGTTCAATGCATCACATTAAAATATAAAGCTTAGGTTCTGTGTTGTACATATTTGCTAAGTTTAAAAAGGTCTTTAAAGGTTCTAGGAAATATATATGAGGGTAAATGGTTTATGTATGTCTTAGATAATTTAGTGATTTTATGGCATATATGCTTTTCATAATCAAGGAAATTTGCTTCTTGGATTACTTTATATTGTAAAGTAATTCTGGCTTTGATATTATTACAAACAAATACAGCTTGATTATAGAAGATTGCATTAAGATGTCTCTTAGTTAAATATTTATAGAAATTTGTTGTCCCTAGCTTTTCCAACTGCCCTGAAAAAAGAAATCTAGAATAAAGAGTTCTCATTTAGTGTGCAGAGAAAAAGTTCCAAAGATTTGAACAGCAACCAAATAGATCAGCAAACACCCAGGGGAACAACAACAACAACAGAAAGTAGACAACTAAAAGTACACAGGAGTGAAAATGCTTTAGGAAAGATTGCCAAAGAATATCAGCACTTCACAGGTGAATTAACAACAAACAAAAGCTGAATAAACTGATATCAACAACTCCTCTTAGATCCAGTAGAGAAATGAGGACTCGGAGCAAACCACTGACCCCAGACTGGAGAGAGAGATACAGAGAGTCACAGTGACCAAAGCAAAACTCACAGGCAGAAATCTCCAAAGGATCTAGTGCTAGGGTAGGAAAACAGACGCTGTGATTCACAGACTGATGAATACTCGGTGTGCACAAGTCTGAGTGTTAACAACTCCAGGAGGACCCAGTCACAGAAGGACGCCCATGCTTTCGTGAGTTTTATCTGTAGGAGTCTGACCATGTTCTCACACAGTGAATACTAGAGAAAATTCACATCATGCTTCTCAAAGGAGGTGGGGAAAAGGAACAGTTTAAAAATACACCAGAACCTTCTGTTCTTAACAAGGTCTTCCCTCAGAAGGAAGTGAGCCTAAAGTATGTGGGGGTGTTCTGGAGCCTCCGTTACTCCGGCAAAAGGAACTACTTTATTCCAGCCACCTGTGGTCATCCTGTCCGACCTAACAGTGATGAGGTGGTGCTGGGAAGACGTGTGAAGTTCACTGTCCAGAGGCACAGGCTTACTAAAGACTGAGACCAATCCGAGTGCAAGGGAGTGCTTTAGTGACTTGACTGAAGTTCTGTTGACAGGGGTGACTTTTCCCCAGTACATCATATCCTGCTATCAAAAAAAGACTCTGAGGCATGCCAAAAGGCAAAAACCGCAATCTGAAGAGATAGCAGCACAAGCTTCAAAAACAGTCAGAGATAGCCGACGTGTTGAAGTTATTGGACTAAAAAGTTAAAACAGCCTTGATTAATATGCTGTGGGCTCTAATGGAAAAAACAGACCATATGCAAGAACAGGAGGGGATATAAGCAGAGAGACAAAAATTCTAAGAAAAAAGCAAAGTGAAATGCTAGAGATCGGACACTTTGTGAAAGGAGAAAACTGTCTTTGAGGAGCTCATGAAATAGGGGCAAACTGAGGAAGAATATCTGTCCTTGGGGATGTCCCAACGGAAATTTCCAAAACTGAAAAGCAAAGAGAAAAAAAAAAAAGAAAACAGGGTCAAAAGGTAGAATCTGAGAACAGTGGTACAACTCCCCAAGGTGTAACATACTTGTAAAAGGACTATAAGAAGGGCGATAAAGAAACAGAAGAAATATTTGAATCAATTGTGACAAAATTTCCACAAATTGTCAGAAAGCAAACCACAAATCCAAGAAGTTCAGACTAGAGTAAATGCACCGTTCTAGTCAAAAATAAAGAGCTGGAAAAGGAAGAAAGAAAAGCTATAGTAAGAAAGACCAAAGAAAAGAAAACTGTTTGATGAGAAGTGGGAGTGGAAAATGATGTGCAGGGTAAGGCCAGGTGTTGGCAAAGGCAAAGAAGCAAAGAGTAATCGCCAGACAATTGTGATGAGGGGTGTGGTGCGATTACTTATTGCTATTCAAAAACCTCAAAAATGCTGTCAGGCTAAAGATGCTGGTGGCTCTATTAGAAAATGAGCTAAGTTAACATCAACTTTTTTTTAAAAAATGATTGATTGATTGATTTTGAAAGCCAAAGTTAGAGGGAGGGAGAAAGAGAGATCTTCCATCTGCAGATGACCACAATGGCCAGTACTGGGCCAGGCCAAAGCGAGAAGCCTGGAACTCTATCCAGGTCTCTGACATGGGTGACTGGGGTCCAAGTCCTTGAGCTGCTTCTGCTGCTCTTCTCAGGCCATTAGCAGGGAGCTGGATCAGAAGTGGACATGAACCAGAGCCCCATAGGATGCTGGCACTGCAGGCAGCTGCCTTACCCACTATACCACCTGCTGGCCTCAGTAAACATCGACTGTTTCTAAGAAAAAATTCATCAGTGTTCTGAGAGGAATGGGAGAAAGTACAAACGAGGGAAGTTCAAATGAGAAGAACTCAAAAGCCAAACAGACTGCAGTAAAATCAGAAGAGGGCCCAGGTTGGACACGAAGGGAGCATGCATGAAAGACCAGGACAGCAAAAGTGATGGGCCAGGATCTGACACAAAAAGCAATAGAGAAACAATGGTTTGCAATCATTTTATTTTCTCTACAAGAATACTTGATCCTATGACAGTTGAGGAACTACAAGGATACCATTTGTAAGAAAGCCAAAAGACTTTTTTGTCTTTTTGTATAATTTTTTTATTAAACTTTTATTTAATGAATATAAATTTCCAAAGTACAGCTTATGGGTTACAATGGCTTCCCCCTCCCAAAACTTCCCTCCCACCCACAACCCTCCCCTTTCCCGCTCCCTCTCCCCTTCCAATCACATCATGATTCATTTTCAATTTTCTTTATATACAAAAGATCAGTTTAGTATATATTAGGTAACGATTTCAACAGTTTGCCCCCATATAGCAACACAAAGAGAAAAAAAAATACTGTTGGAATACTAGTTATAGCATTAAATAACCGTGTACAGCACATTAAAGACAGAGATCCTACATAATATTTTTTTTAAAAAAATTAATTAATTTTCTATGCCGTTTCCAATTTAACACCAGGTTTTGTTTTTTTTTTTCATTTCCAATTATCTTTATATACAGAAGATCGATTCAGTATATAATTAGTAAAGATCTCATCAGTTTGTACCCACGCAGAAACACAAAGTGTAAAAATACTGTTTCAGTACTAGTTATAGCATCACTGCACATTAGACAACACATTAAGGACAGATCCCACATGGGATGTAAGTACACAGTGACTCCTGTTGCTGACTTAACAATTTGACACTCCTGTTCATGGCGTCAGTAATCTCCCTAGGCTCTAGTCATGAGTTGCCAGGGCTATGGAAGCCTTTAGGGTTCGCTGACTTTGATCTTATTCCGATAGGGTCACAGTCAAAGTGGAAGTTCTCTCCTCCCTTCAGAGAAAGGTACCTCCTTCTTTGATGGCCCCGTTCTTTCCACTGGGATCTCACTCACAGAGATCTTTCATTTAGGTCTTCTTCTTTTTTTCTTTTCCATGGTATCTTGGCTTTCCATGCCTACAATACTCTCATGGGCTCTTCAGCCAGGTCTGAATGCCTTAAGGGCTGATTCTGAGGCCAGAGTGTTGTTTAGGACATCTGCCATTCTATGAGTCTGCTGTATATCCCACTTCCCATGCTGGATCCTTCTCTCCCTTTTTGATTCTATCAGTTAGTATTAGCAGACACTAGTCTTGTTTGTGTGATCCCTTTGTTTCTTAGACCTATCCAGGCCATCGAATGTGAACTGAAATTGATCACTTGGACTAGTGAGATGGCATTGGTACATGCCACCTTGATGGGATTGTATTGGAATCCCCTGGCACATTTCTAACTCCATCATTTGGGGCAAGACTGATTGTGCATGTCCCAAACTGTGCATCTCCTCCCTCTCTTTTTCCACTCTGAAATTTAACAGGGATCACTTTTCAGTTAAAATTTAAACACCTAAGAATAATTGTGTGTTAATTACAGAGTTCAACTGCTAGTACTAGAACAACAACAACAACAACAAATACTAAAAAGGATAAAGTATTACATTGTACATCTAGAGTCAGGACAAAAGCTGATCAGGTCATTGTTTCTTATAGTGTCCATTTCACTTAACAGGTTTCCCCTTTGGTGCTCAGTTGTTGCCGATCAGGGAAAACAAATGATATTTGTCTCTTTGGGACTGGCTTAATTCACTCAGCATGATGTTTTCCAGATTCCTCCATCTTGTTGCAAATGACCGAGTTTCATTGTTTCTTACTGCTGTATAGTATTCTATGGAGTACATGTCCCATAATTTCTTTATCCAGTCTACTGTTGATGGTCTTTTTGTATAATTTTAGGCATTGTTCCTTAAAACATTTGTAACAGGAAATATTTCTGGTTGATCAAAAAAAAAAAAAAAAAAACACACACACACATTATGTCAAGACCGTCACATGTTTACAGATTGTTCATGTCTGTGGTGTATTGTTACACTGTATCAGTGTCTCCAGAAATGCTGCACCAATTCATAAGTAAAATGAACTCCTTGAAGTTGGTGTTTCTCTGCCTTCCAACTTACAGACTATGGACCAGTAGCTTTTGGGAATGATGGATATTTTTGCATGTTTTGGTGAGCTGTTGAGAAAACCTTTGCAGTAAAATTAAGAATAATTGTGGTTTTGGGTAGTGAATTTAATTTTAGGTAATCTGGAAAATATTTTTAAAATACCAGATCTCTACTTTTATAATATTTCTTTTTTCTATATTTAAGTGTTAGATTATTTTTACATGAAAGATTTATTGAAGTAGAAATTCTCATGTGTAACTTAGGCAATGAGACATAATTCCTGAGGCAGTATATTTGACAAGTTTTAATCTCTACTTCTTTTTTTGTCCCCTGAAATATCTGAGTTAGCTTAAATTCTTTTATGGACAACCCAACTAATGAAATAATTGGGTCAGATAACAAGGAATTTTACATTAGAATATTGCATCTAATTTGAAGTACATAATATTTCCTTAAAGGTTACTAAATTGGATGACTTTTAGTATCTACCTATGTAAACATAAAGAGAAAAGTAAACCTGTTCAATATTATTCCAAAATTCCTGTGAAACTTGGCCCAAGATCTAAAGTTTGTGTGAGAATTATTTATTAATGTGATCTGTTCCTCTTGGAAAATTATCCATGCCTTTCTCCATTTTTTCCATACCACCCATACTTTCATCTGTTATATATTGAAGGGATAATCTTCCCATAAAGCAATGTACTAAAGCAGAGATATTTGTATTTTCCAACTCATTTGAGTTAAAAGTATTATATGATTAAAATTAAATTAGTTCATGGACTGGTATCTGATATCATAAAATAAAGTAGACACCCAATGTATCAAGTGGTTAAAAGAGCAAAGCTCATAATGCATTTTTGTATTTGTCCCCAACTTTTGAACTTAGTAGTAAATTATTAAATTATAAAACTGCCATTTTGTCACTTTCATATAAATAATGTGAACAAATATTTCTCAGTGGGAACACAGGAGTACTAAATATCATGAAATAACAACACAGATATTTCAGTGTTACCTAACCTGTAAATAATTTTTGGAAAAAATGTATAGCACCTTAAATTTTATTTTTCCTCAGAACCAAATATTAAACTTTATTTTTGGTTATTAAAAAATGAAGAACATATTTTTCAAACATGAGTCATTTCTCCAAAAAGAGTTAACCTTTAATGTGCGTGCTCCCAACAACAAGCATTGTTGATGTTGATGAATCTTTATTTTCTTCCCCCAACTCCCATCTTGGCATATAGGAATGGCCAGACCAGGAATTTTGTATGACTTGTTGAGTAAATTTTATTATTTAATTTGAATGTTAATCCCAGTCAAATCATGAAATTAAATTAGCTTAGTTTTCTAAATTGGATATTTGTTGTGTTAAGAGGTAGAACAGGGATGGACTAATAGTCTCCCTGTTTGTGGCCCAATGAGATAGACTCCAATGAGTCAGAATACACCTGCTTCTACAGACTCTGAAACCCTTCCTGCATTTAGCCACTGCTATAATTAATCACCTCAAATTGATTAATGATTCAAACTCTAAAAAACATCAATTATACATTTTACCATTGTGCCTATTACTTAAAACTTTAGGTCTCTTTCTTCATAAATGTAATAGGAGGGTCCTTCAGCACCCACAAATTATTATGTATTAAAATAAATTATGAGGGGCTGGTGCCGTGGTGCAGTAGGTTAATCCTCAGCCTGCAGTGCCATATCCCATATGGGCGCGGTTCTAGTCCCAGCTGCTCCTCTTCCAATCCAGCTCTCTACTGTGGCCTGGGAAAGCAGTAGAAGATGGCCCAAGTGCTTGGGCCCCTGCACCTGCATGGGAGACCAGGAAGAAGCACCAGGCTCCTGGCTTCGGATCGGTGCAGTGCGCAGTCTGTTGCAGCCATTTGGGGAGTGAACCAACAAAAGGAAGACCTTTCTTTATGTCTCTCCCTCTCACTGTCTATAACTCTACCACTCAAATAAATAAATATTTTAAAAAATAAAAAATAAAATAAAATAAATTATGAACAGTTTATAATAGTTATGCCCTGTCTTGGGTCTTTTACTACTGATAGCATAGTAATGATTTAGATATAATTTTATAAACACAAATGCATATTTCAACCAGGTTACTATTTATTCATCAGAAAAAAAGAGTTTTACAGCTATATTTTCACCCTTCCTTCTCAGTAAGGAGGACATCGTATGTCATTTTAGCTATGCATGTGTACAAAGCTGTACTACTGAACATCAGTCTCTGAATTACTCAGAATCAGGAAACCATGAGCAAGTGAAAAAAAGACACATGATTTATTGTCCTTGATGCCCAATTTAGTGTTCCATATGATTTCTCCATATTTGATTCAGTTGAGAGGCAAAAAACACAGGTGAATATAGGTAGGTAATATACAAAAGGTAATACCAAGTTATTTGAATTCTCAAAATGCTTTGTTAAAACATTATTAAAGGAAAATCCACACAACAGAAATTCCTCCAGGAACACTTAGAGCCTCTTTAGTTAGTACAGTGGGCCAAGAGATCATAGGTAGGTAATATACAAAAGGTATAGGTATAGGTATAGGTATAGGTATAGGTATAGGTATAGGTATAGGTATAGGTAGGTAATGTACAAAAGGTAATACCAAGTTATTTGAATTCTCAAAAATGCTTTGTTAAAACATTATTAAAAGAAAATCCACACAACAGAAATTCCTCCAGGAACACTTAGAGCCTCTTTAGTTAGTACAGTGGGCCAAGAGATCATTTAATTTAAAATTCCATTAGTTGTGTATGTTCACAGATCCTTTCACACATTTCTTGGGAATTATGCCTTTGCTGTCGTTGGGCTCTGTGACTAGAGAGTTACTCCCTCTTTGGCCCTCTATCTGCCTTCTTGTGTCATGTTAGGAGTGTGTAAGGCTATTAAATTTATCTCATGCACATTCAGGCACCATTCATTAAAAATCATTTGATGTGAGGGGTGAAAAAGTGATTTCTCACTATAAAATCTATTACATTATTTTGATTTTTAATTCTTGGAACCTCTGAATGTTTCCCAGTCTCCTCAGTTTGAAAAGTTCTTTGGTAAAATGTGCCCTATACTAAATGTATTTTTTTTAGAGTTTTAGGAGCCAGACAACACCAGTGTAGTAGATCTAGAGTGACTTCAAGTCAGTTTCTTGTCCACTAATTCCCAGATAATTGTGCAGCTCCAATAGGCCTTACTCTGCTAGGCACCAGGTCAATTGTTGGAAACATTATAGAACCCCACGGTGTGTTTCCTCCTTTATGAGATTTGCTTTTTATTTCATCAGAGCAAATATAAGTCATCAAAGTCACGGGGATGTGTCAGGAGTTTGTTCAGCAGGTTGGCAGGCACATGGAAGGTTGCCTCAGACACTCAGAGATGGGTTCTTCAGGGCTTGGGCTCTGGTAGAGAAACTGACACAATTAACACATCTGTTTTACTAGAGTTGCTTCCTATGTGGGTCAAATCATCCCCAAATAGATATGTTATAAATCTATTTGATAATGAAACAAATAAATGCAAATAAAAGGGAAGGAAAATACTGCTTTAGAGAACATAAATGTATAGTCAATAACAAGTTTGCCTTATTTCTGTGTTGATGTAATAAATGGTTATAAGAACTACAAAGTCATTGCTTACTTTATATATTTTAGACATCAGGTCTGGGAAGATTAAGTCATTTCTCCCAATGTAGTTTTTCTTACAGGCTGAGTTCTGGCTAAATACATCGCTATACAAATGCAACCCAAAACTGCAAATGCTGAGTAACACAAATTTCATTTGAAAGCATAATTCAAGTAAGACTCCTACTTATCTCAGCTGCCCTGTAATGCCCCCTCTTTCCTGGTTTCTGCTGCACAGACACAGCGTGGACAGTGGTGCCACACGGCGGCCCAGACACGGTGACGGTAAGCGCCGCCACACGAGGGCTGGCACACTCCACAACTTTCGCCTACGCGGCCGGCGCGGGCCAGCTCCGGGCAGCGGTGGTCCTAGCAGAGCGCTGTGAGCAGCAGCTGGTGCTGAGCTGCGGGGCTGCGCAGCTCACAGACGCACAAGGTAAGAGCGGCGCTGGCTTCGGGCTTGCCTCTCCAGGGAAGGGTGTGTCAGGCAAATACGAAGCAAGGAGAAAGGCCACGGTCATGTATGCAAGAGCTTGGTTCCAAGCCCTGACCACTCTTGGTCCCTTCCCCTCAAGTGGACCACAGAGCATTAAACAGTACCTTTTTGACAACTGATAAAGGTTCAGAACTAGTGGCGTGTTTTTGTTTTTGTTTTGATAAAGAGAAATTTTGCTAATAAAATGATTTAGCTTTGCAAAGATGACACGTGTGTATTTCATATTCGAAATCAGGAGATATTGGCTAATTAGGGTGGGTACCATGTAATACAGTTCTTTCCAGACACCACAGGAAATCAATAATACCTACTTACACTTTCCAAAGTCCACCTGTGACATCTTGGTTTCCTCTCTTAGACTGTCTTCCAGTGCCAGCATGTCCCTGTTTATTTCTTAGCACCACCATGCCCACTTTGGTCTAGGATGAGATAAATACTGAACTTTTTTGGGCTTTTCTCTCATTTCTCCCAAGTCATCCAATGTATATATTAACTTTCACGAATGCAAGTAATCCTTAAGAACCTCTATTTGCATCCTGGGCCTCTTCTTTAAGTCAAAAGTAGATTCCTCAAGGATTCTCACAGTCTCCTACAGAATCCCCCATTGCTCCTATCATATTGTTTGTTGCAAGCAGTAAAATACTGAAGTTTGGCATTTGTTGTTTTTTTATTTAGTAATCAAAAATAGTATATATTAGCAGCCTGACAAAAGCATTATTAAATTTTAATCTTAAATTTTCAATTCAAACTTTTCTGTTAAAATGAATTGAAGTGTTGTGTGACTGTCCTCTGTGTGGCAGGCAGGACCACTGGTGCATACCTGTCCCACCTGTCCTAACCTGCATCTCTCCTGGCCAGGCAGCCCCTGTAGAATAGGCCAGACCATAGTCTTCTTCATGCCGGAAGTTTCCTGCCACATCCTCCACCTGGAACACCCCCTCGTACCTTTCCCTCTTAAACCATTGTGCTAGACAGATGCATTTCCACTTGGGCCCTTCCACAAGGTGAGCAGTTCCTTTTTTGGATGTCTGTGAGTCTATTTGTCCTCACAGAAAGAGCAAGTTGTATTCCAAGTTTATCACTTTGCAGCTGTAGGAAATTAGATAGCTGTTTGAATTTCTGAATCCCTTGTTCCCTCTGCTGTGAAATGGCCCTCATAGTACTGCTCTCATAGTTTCTTACATAAATGAGATAACCCCATCAAGATCAGAAAGGAAGAAATTATCATGTCCAGTCCTTCAGTTTTTTTTTTTTCATTCAGAAGTAGCATTACAGAGTTTAATTATTTGTTCATCACTGTTGAATCTTAATCTGGGAACGCTTATTATAGCAATACGTTGGATTAGTTAACCAAGGAATGCAATGCTAGGAAAAAAAGAGTAATCAATTTTCTTAATTTTTTACTTTAACTTTCAATTTTAATTTGACATGACTGCAGATCCACATACATTTGTGAGAAGCAATAGAATTTAAGTGTCGTTTACCCAGTTTGGACCAGTGATCACATCTTGTAAAACAGCCTGACCAGTGTCATAACCAAGGTACTGACATTGATATAGACAAGTTACACAGTATTTCCATTAGCACAAGAATCCCTCTTGTTGCCCAGTAACAATCACGCCTACTGTCTCTTCTGCTCACCAGCCCATAATCCCTGGCAAGCACCACACATATGAACTAGTCTGTAGTCTGGACACTGCACAGATCAGCAAAGAAACCCTCCCAGGGCGAGTATTTAATTACTGTTTTCTAAGTGGCTATATACTTTTACATTCCCACCCACAGAATATAAAGATTCAGTTTCCTCCACATCCTCATTACTACTTGGATTGCTTTTAATTTTTTTTATTTTAGCTATTCTGATAGGCGTGTAGTGATATCTTTATTCTGATTTAATTTATATCTCTCTGATGTCTCATAATATTTAGTAATTTCTTCATGTGTTCATTAGCCATATCTATGTACATACTTTTCAGTAAAATATCTGTATTCTTTTATTCTTTCATTTTTAAATTGGAATTTTTGGGTCTTGTTTTATTTTGTTTTACTGTTTGTTGAGTTTTGAGAGTTCTTTAGATGCTAGTCCTTTATTGGAAATATTACTTGCAAATAGATTTCCCTACTCTTTATCTTATCTTATGTTCTTTTTTTTAAATTTGACAGGTAGAGTTATAGACAGTGAGAGAAAGAAAGACAGAAAGAAAGGTGTTCCTTCCATTGGTTCACCCCCCAAATGGCTGTTACCGCTGACGCACTGCGCTGATCCAAAGCCAGGAGCCTGGTGCTTCTTCCTGGTCTCCCATGCAGGTGCAGGGGCCCAAGCACTTGGGCCATCTTCCACTGCCCTCCTGGGCCACAGCAGAGAGCAGGACTGGAAGAGGAGCAACCGGGACTAGAACCCAGTGCCCATATGGGATGCCGGCACCGAAAGGTGGAGGATTAACCAAGTGAGCCATAGCACCAGCCCCTGTCTTATGCTCTTTTAAAAATCATTGCTTATTTATTTATTTGATAGGTAGAGTGACAGAGAGAGAGGGAGAAAGAGATCTTCCATCAGCTTGTTCACTCCCCCAAACAGCCTCAACAGGTGGGGCTGGGCCGGATTAAAGCCAGAAGACAGGAACTGTTCTCCCACATAGGTGCCAGGGGCCCAGAAACTTGTCCCATTGCTTTCCCAGGTACATTAGCAGGGAGTTGATTCAGAAGTAGAGAAGCCAGGATTGGCACTAGTGTTCCAATACAGGATGCTGGCATCACGAGAGATAACTTTACCCACTGTGCCACAAGACTGTCCCTTTATCATACTCTTAACATGGTGTGTGTATATGTGTGTGTGTGTGTGTTTGGATGTGGAAAAGCTGGAACTTTTTTTTTTTATTTTATTTTATTTTTTGACAGGCAGAGTTAGAAAGTGAGAGAGAGAGAGACAGAGAAAAAGATCTTCCTTCCGTTGGTTCACGCCCTAAATGGCCACTATGGCCGGTGCGCTGCGCCGATCTGAAGCCAGGAGCCAGGTGCTTGTCTCCCATGTGGGGTGCTGGGCCCAAGGACTTGGGCCATCCTCCACTGCCTTCCCAGGCCACAGCAGAGAGCTGGACTGGAAGAGGAGCAAGCAGGACTAGAATCTGGAGTGCCAGCACCCCAGGCGGAGGATTAGCCTAGTGAGCAGCGGCACCAGCCAACATGGTGTTTTGTAGAGAAAAAAATGCCAAATTTACCGTTTTGACATTTTATGTATTGTGCATTTGTTGTCAAGTATAAGAATGTTACCTAATTTCGGTCCCAAAGATCTTACATATATTTTTCTAACAATTTTATGGTTTTACATTTTACTTTGCTGTGAAAGTTAGGTCAAGCCGCTGGCACACTCTCATATTCTCTTTCTCTCCTTTTGTCTCCCTCTTTCTCTTTTCTCTGTTTGCCTGTGAATATCCAATTGTTCCAGAACAATTTATTGAAAAAGCTATTGTTCCTTCATTGAACTGCATTTTCAACATCAGTTGGCTATATTTGTGTGGTGGGTCTGTTTCTGGTTTCTCTATTTGTTCGGTTAATCTGTCTGTCCCTTTACACTGTCTTGGATGCTGTAACTACATCACAGGGAACAGTTATTCTACCCATTTTATTCTTAATTTTCAAAGGTTGTTTAATTCAATGGCATGTGCCATTCAATGTAAGTTTTATAATAAACGTGTCACTGTTTGAAAGAATCTTTCTAAGGGGCTAGTACTGTGGCATAGCAGGTAAAGATGCTGCCTGTGACGCCAGCATCTCATATAGGTGCCAGTTGGAGTCCCAGCTGTTCCACTGCCAATCCAGCTCCTTGCTAATGTGCCTGGGAAAGCAGCAGAAGACAGCCCAAGTGCTTGGGCCCCTGTACCAATGTGGGAGACGTGGAAGAAACTCCTGGCTCCTGGCTTTGTCCTGGAACAGCCTCCACTGCAGCAGCCATTTAGGGAATAAACCAGTGGATGGAAGATATTCTCTCTCTCTCTCTCTCTCTCTCTCTCTCTCTGTTCCCCCCTCTCTCTCCAACTCTGCCATTCAAATAAATCAAATAAATAATTTTTAAAAATCTCACGAGTCTTTTTATGGGAATTATTCATCTTGTAGCTCAATTTTGAGATAGTTGTCATCTGCTATGTTAAATTAATTCAGTCCATGAATATGGTGACAGGTCTTTCCATTTATTTGGATCTTGTATTTCTTGTTTCAGTATTTTGTAGGTTTCAACAGAGATACTGTATAAATTTTGTAAGTATGCCTAAGCATCTATTTTTTAAAAGACTGTAAATGCATAAAAGTTTAATAAAAAAATAAAATAAAAGACTGTAAATGCTATTGTGTCTCTAATTTCTGTCTATGCATGTTCATTGTTAGAAACAGAAATATGTTTAAATTTTATGATTTAAATATGATTTTATATATGATTTATAAATCATACATGTCATATTTATAAATCATGTCATATGTATATGTCATATATGCCATTTAAAGCATATATTTATATATGATTAAATATGATTAAATTTAAATCCTATGTTCTCTTACCTTTCTGAGCCTACTTTTTTGTAGATTCTGTTGGAATCTATGTAGTAAATGCAGTTATTTGCAAATAGGGACAGCTTTATTTCTTCTTGCCAATATGTATTGATTTTTGTTTCTTGCCTACTGCAATGGCCAGACTTTCAGTGTCATATTAAAATAGAATTGTGAGGGTGGACATCCTTGCCTTCTCCATCCTAGGCAACAAGCACTTTTCTCACCATTACATACAAAGTTAGCTATAGGCTTTTCTTTAGCTGCTTTTTGTTATGTTTAAGGATCTACCTTCTATTTCTAGAATTAGAATTAGAATTCTGTGCTAAGAATTCTCATTATGAATGTGTGCCGTATTTTGTCAAATATCTTTCCTGTGCCAATTAATACTGTATTGTTTTTCTTCTTTTCTCTGTTGATACTTTGAATCAGCTTAGCATGACTCGATTAAATCCCATTTGGCCATAGTTTATAACTGTTAAATGTATTTCAGGGTTTGGGTTGTTAATATTTTTGTATCTAAATTTAGAAGAGATGTTGATATGTAATTCTCTTTTTGCTTTATCTTTACCTGATTTTGGTAGGAAGTTTATACTGGCTACATAAAATAAGTCGGATACTGGCCCTTATTTTCTATTTTCCATAAAAGTTTAAATAAAATTTATGTTAATTTTTCTTTAAACATTTGGTGGAATTTTCCAGTGAAACTACCTGATGCAGGAGATTTCTTCTTTCAGGAATTTTAAATTTATGAATTCAGTTTTCTAAATAGCTATGCATCTACTTAAGTAATCAATTTCATTTTAGTCATGTTGTAGTTGGTACATTAATTCAAGTTGTCAAATTTATTTATATAGAATTGTTCATTGTGTCTTCTTATTGTCCTTTTGATTTTGCCAGCATCTATAGTGATATCTGTTTACGTTTATGATAATTAGTGGTTTATGTCATCTCTCTTTCAATCTTTGTCAACTATTTTTAAAGATTTATTTTATTTATTTGAAAGGCAGAGTTACAGAGAAAGAGAAAGAAAGACAAAGAGATCTTCCATCTACTGGTTCACTCCCCAAATGGCCAGGGCTGGATCAGGCCAAAGCCAGGGTATCAGGGGCTTCATCTGAGTCCCCTGCAAGGGATCAAGGGGCCAAGGACTTGGCCATCTTCTGCTGCTTCCCTAGGCGCATTAGCAGGGAGCTGGATTGGAAGTGAAGCAACTAGGACTTGAATCAATGGCCATATGAGTTGCCAGGCAATGACAACCCATTTGGCCATATGCCAGGCCCACTTCACCCTCCTTGATAGAGGCTTCTCAGCTTTATTAAGTTTCTAGAACTAGACTGTTGTTTCATTGATTTTCTATATTTCCTGTTTTAAAATTTATTGATATTTGCTGTTATCTTTGTAACTTCCTTCTTTTGGCTTGCTCTGCTTTTTCCAATTTCTAGAGGTAGGAACTTAGGAAACTGGTTTTAGGAGTCTCCTCTGTCCTAATGTAAGCATTTAGTGCTCAAAACTTCCCTTTAAGCAGTTTTAGCTACGTTTCATTTAGTTTTCATTTAGTTTTAAGCATTTTAAAGCATTTATTCGAAGTCTATTCCTTTATCATAAGTTATTTAGGAGTACATTTTTAAAATTTCTAAGTGTTTTTTTTTGTTTGTTTGTTTGTTTTTACAGGCAAAGTGGACAGTGAGAGAGAGACAGAGAGAAAGGTCTTCCTTTTGCCATTGGTTCACCCTCCAATGGCCGCCACAGTAGCGCGCTGCGGCCGGCGCACTGCGCTGATCCAATGGCAGGAGCCACGTGCTTCTCCTGGTCTCCCATGGGGTGCAGGGCCCAAGGACTTGGGCCATCCTCCACTGCACTCCCTGGCCACAGCAGAGAGCTGGCCTGGAAGAGGGGCAACCGGGACAGGATCGGTGCCCCAACCGGGACTAGAACCCGGTGCGCCAGCGCCGCTAGGCAGAGGATTAGCCTAGTGAGCCGCGGTGCTGGCCCTCTAAGTGTTTAGAGATTTTCCTGATGTCTTTCTGGTATTGATTTCTAACTGGACTCCATTATGTTCAGAGATGTATTCTGTGTGATTTCAGTTCCTTTAACATGTTGAAGTTTGTTTTAAGCCCCGGAATGTGATCTGTATTTGCTTCATGGGCACTTGAAAAAATTTTATATTCTGTTGTTGCAAAAGTGCAGTGTCCTGTATAAATTTCAGTGATATTCTGTTGGTTGATCATGTTGTTCAATCCTTCCATATTGCTGATTTTGTGAAGGAAGTAGTTTTTTAATGTTTATTTTTTTGAAAAGCAGAGTGACAAGGATGGGGCTGAGGAGGGGATTATCAAAGCTAGGAGCCCAGAACTTTATCTTGGTCTCCTGTGTGTGTGGCAGGAACCCACCCACTGAGCCATTATCTACTGCCTCCAGGATGCAGTAGCAGGAAGATGGAATGGAAGCAGAGCGGCCACAACTTGCACTGGAATTAAATCAGCTCTGTGATTTGGGATGCAGGCATCTCAAGTAGCAGCTTATCCCACGGTGACATCCCTTCTTGCTATCTTTTTTTATCTAGTAGTTTGAAAGGAGACTTTTAAAGCCCCTGATATAATTGGGGACTTTCTTAACTCTTCTTTCAGCAGCATCAATTATTTTTTGATTTTTGAGAGAAACAGACATAGCTCTCATCCACTGGTTCATTCCTCAAACACCCACAATGGGTGGGGTTGAAGCTGGGAGCCAGCAACCAATCCAGGTCTTCCACATGAGTGGGCAGGAACCTAATTAGTTGAGCCATCTCTCTGCTGCCTTCCATTGTCTGCTTTAACAGGAAACTACAATCACAAACTAGAGCTGGAACCAGGTTTCAAACCCAGGTACTCCAACATGGAACATGGGCATCTAATTTGACATCTTAACCACCATGCTAAACTTCTGCACCTGGCTCCATTAATGTTTTAAAAATTAATAGAACAATTTTAGGTTTGTTTTAAAAAGTGAACAGAAAGTACAAATAGCTTCAAAGACTTCCTCCCTCCGCTACTCCCTGCACACAGTCTCTCCTATTATTAATATCTCACATGCATTACTGTGGAACATGTATTACAAATGATGATCTACTATTTATATATTATTATTAACTAAATTCCACAGTATGCATTAGGGTTCACTCATGTTAGATAAGCATATGATGTTATGTATTCATTATGCTGCAATACAGAATAGTTTCACTGCCTGTAATCTCTCTTGTGCTCTAACTATTCATTTCCATCTTACTCCTCACCACACTTTCCCTCTTGAAACCTTTGCAGCTGACTTTCTACAGTTCTATAGTTCTGGCTGTTCCAGAATGTCATATCGTAGCTGTCTTTTCAGAATGACTTCTTTCACTGTACAATATGCATTTAAAGTTTTTCCATGGTATTTGTTTATTTTGTGGCCTGATGGCCTGTTTATTTGTATCACTAAATAATAACCCACTGGATGTTATGTGCCACAGTTTGTTTATTCAGTCACCTATTGAAGGACATTTTGATTGCTTCTAATTTTGGGTAATGGTAAGTAAAGCTGCTGTGAATATTTATGTGCAAGTTTTATGTGGGCATACATTTTCAACTAATTTGAGGAAATACCTAGGAGTACAATTGCTAGATCTTATGGTCAGACTGCTTCACTTATTAAGAAAGTACAAATTGTCTTCCAAAGTAAATAAATAAATCTTTAAAAAACTCATCAACATACCCAAGATTACTTTTGATTTTTTTTTCTGTTTGATTTCTAAAAGTTTTGTAGTGTACATTTAGATCTATAATCCATTTTGAGCTAATTTTTTGTTGAAATTGTAAAATTAATTGTAAAGTTCCTTTTGTTTGTGCATGGGGATGTTCAGTTTGCTGAAAATACAATATCCTGTCTTCATTGACAGTCTTTGCTCTTTTTCATAGACCTATTGTTACTTTTGTATAGGTGTATTTCTGACCTCTCATTGTATTCCATTGATCTATTTGTGATTTTTTCATTGCCACAGTGTGTTGAATATCATATCTTTAGAGTGAGTCTTCAGGTCAAGCAGCATTGGTCTCTGACTTTGTTCTTATTTCTTCAGAGGTCTGTTGGCTATTATGAGTCTTGTCTCTCTTTATACACTTTAGGATCAGATCCTCAACATTCACAAAGCAATTTGCAGATATTTCATATTTAATTTGGCAGAGTGTATATTTTTCCATCTTTTTACTTTTAACCTACCTATGTTGTTGAATTAGAAGTGGAACATAATAATTCTGTCATTTAAAAAAAATGTACTTTACCAATCTCTTCTTTTTAATTAGTATATTTTAATCATCTGCATCTAGGTCGGCGCCATGGCTCACTAGGCTAATCCTCTGCCTGTGGCGCTGGCACCCTGGGTTCTAGTCCCAGTTGGGGCGCCGGATTTTGTCCCGGTTGCTCCTCTTCCAATCCAGTTCTCTGCTGTGGCCCGGGAAGGCAGTGTAGGATGGCCCAAGTGCTTGGGCCCTGCACGGGCATGGGAGACCAGGAGGAAGCACCTGGCTCCTAGCTTCGGATCGGTGCAGCACGTCAGCCATAGCAGCCACTTGGGGGGTGAACCAACAGAAGGAAGACCTTTCTCTCTGTCTCTCTCTCTCACTGTCTAACTCTGCCTGTCAAAAAAAAAAAATCATCTACATCTAAAGTATGTATAAACATGTGAGTGCTTAAGTCTTCCATTTCATCATTTATTTTGTCATTTTCTCAATTTCTCATTTCTCTGACTTTTTCAATTTACTATAATACTTTTTTTAGTAATATGCCTTGATTTATAATGTCTTTTAGTGCTTGGTGTAGTTTCTTACTGATAAGCAATACTACAATATAAGTTTGTGACTTATTACATCAATTTATAAAATTTTAGCACTTTGAAATGTGGAGTTTTTACATCCATTTAGATTATTTGTCCTTCCAATTTCTATGTATCATTTTCTTTAATATCAGATAGTATGGTACCTTTTGTATCAGTTATCATATATCATTTCAAAAATTAGTAAGATGGGTAGTTTATTGCATTTATTTATTTTTTTTCCTGCTCTTTCCATTGTTTTGGTTTTTTGTTCACTAATGTTCATGGATTCCTTATTCAATTATTTTTTTCTGCTTGTAAAACTTCCTTCAGTCATTCTTTTGGGGATTGTCTATTTGAAACAAATTCATCTTGAGTTTTTATTGACATTTCATTGTGGGTTTTTTTTGAAGATTTATTTATTTATTTATAAGTCAAAGTTACAGAGAGAGATGGAGAGAGAGAGAGAGAGAGAGAGAGAGAGAGGATCTTCCATCTACTGGTTCATTCCCCAAGTGGCCACCATGGGCAGGGTTGGTCCAGGTCAAAACCTGGAGCCAGGAGCTTTATCCAGATCACCCACATGGGTATCAGGGGCCCAAATACTTGGGCTGTCTTCTGCTGCTTTTCCCACGCCATTAGCAGGGAGCTGGATTAGAAGTGGAGCCTCCAAGACATGAATCAGCACCCACATGGGATGCTGATGTCACAGGCAGTGCCTTTACTCACTACACCAGAACGACACCCCCTGAATTTTACTCTTGAAGGACAGTTTCCTTGGATACAGAATTTTTAGCTTTGCTTCTAGCCCTCAAGAAAATTCGCCATTTCAATTTCTATGATTTCAAATGAGCAATTTTCTATCATTCAAATTTGTATTTTGTAGGTGGGCTTTTGGTCTAATGGTTAAGATGCAGGCTAAGACACCCATGTCCCATAACAGAGTGCCTGGTTTCAATACCTAGCTCCCACTCTTGACTCTAGCTTCCTGCTGGTGCAGGCTCTGGGAGGCAGAGGTGATGGCTTCTGCAACCTAGGTTGGAGATTTGGATTGAGTTCCTGGCTTCCAGCTTCAGTCCCAGCTCCTGGCCCAGCACCACTGGGGGCATTTGGTAAATCACCAGCAGATGGTAACTTTGTGCCTCTCTGTCTTCTCTATCTCTCTGTCTTTGTCTCTCTGTGTTTGTGTGTGTGGATGAGTGTGTGTTTCTGCCTCTCAAATAAATAAATATTTAAAATAATTTTCTATCAATGCTGACTACTTTCTTTTTGTGTTTTTTTTTTAAAGACTTATTTATTTATTAAAATGCAGAGTTACAGAGAGAGAGAGAGAGACAGAAACAGATCTTCCATCCTCTGGTTTACTCCCCAAATGACCACAACTGCTGGGGCTGGGCCAGGCCAAAGCCAAGAGCCTAAAACTCCATTTGGATTCCTCACAGAGGTGCAGAGGCCCAATTACTTAGGCCATCTCCCTTTACCTTCCCAGGTATATTAACAGGGAGCTGGTTTGGAAGCAGAGCAGCAGGGATTTGAATTGTGCTCATATGGAATGATGGCATCGTAGACAGTGGCTTAACCTGCCATACAACACCGGCCCCATCTGGCTACTTTCAAGATCTTTTCTTTGTATTTGGTTTTCAAAAGTTTGCTGATAATCTTGTTTTGGGTGTTTTTGAGGTTTATCCTTTCTGGAATTTATACTTCTTGGATTTGTGGGTATGTGTCTTTCACTACATTTGGGAAATTTGCAGCCAATATTTCTTCAAACATTCTTTCAGTCCCACTTCCTTCTTCAGCTTCCAAATACTAAATCTTTTGTTAATGTCTATTCCTTGACGGTTCTCTTTTTAATTTTCTATTTTCCTTGTTTTTGTCAGAGTGTATAATCTGTTGATCTGTCTTCAAATTTTCTGATTCTGGCCTCTTCTTCACTCTGTTTTGAACCCTCTCAGTGAATTTTTTTTAGTGTATGTTTCTTTTTGATTTCTGTAATTTCCGTTAAATTTTTTGTGACTTCTCTTTCTTCCAGTTTTCACTTTTGAAGGGAATTTGTAATTGCTTGTCTAATTGTTTTTAAATGATGTTTGTGCTTAAAATCTTTGTCAGGTAGTTCTAGCCCAGTTCATCCTCACTGTTGGTGTCAGTTGATGGTATTTGGCAACTCTCTCTCTCTCTCTCTCTCTCTCTATATATATATATATATATATATATATATATGACTCTATTTGTTTGGCATGATTGGTGATTTTTCCAGTGGTTATGAAGTAGGCAGGCATACGGGCTTAAATTGATTAGGTTTGTGAGCTGGAAGACCACTCCTTCACCACACCCCTGTGTGACCTCTTGCCCCTACCTGGCCACATCTGAGTGCCCACCAGCCAATCAGGTTAATTAGCCACTCCCCTTTGAGAGTGGATTAAAAGCCTGAAACAGGGTGTGTCCACCCCTTTCCTCCATTTCCCTCTCCTTAGCCTCTTGTCAGAAGGAGTCTGGTTGTAGCCCTGCGCTTCCAGGCCACATGGCCTTTAGGCCACCCGCCCTATGCTTCCTGGCCTACCTGCCCCATGCTTCCTGGCCTAGATGCTCTTCCATGTGGCTGGTTCCTGGTACACGGTACGAACCCAGATTTACCCCCTCTCTTAAATAAAGCTTTCACTTTTCTATGCATCTTTCGCACTAAATAAAAATTTTAAATGTACCATGCTGCCTCGTTCATTTATGCCGGTATTTAGAATTATTCTCTAAATATTAGGCAAGAACCCACTCGGGCTTATTAATATTGGGGATTTATTAAAAAGTGTATGGTGATATCGAATGGCACCCCAAATCCCGATAACATATGTGGCACCCCAGAAGGGATTTCTGGGGAACTTTAAGAGGCCATGTTTTCGTATATATTTTAGGGGGCCAAATTCCGATATCAGTTGTGTTCTGGAAATCTCGATTTTGTTAATTGTGTGAGAAGACTTTGTTTCCTATTTAAGTTTTGGTTTTAATGGACAGCCACTGTCCTTAGATTTAGTATAAAGATTTTGGCCTATTTTATAGGCTGTGGTTCCAGTAATAATCTGATTTTATTCCCCTGTAGCACTATTTTGTTTAGTTTACTTCGGCTCTACTACTCAAGCCCCTGTTGCTCCCTACTTGGTGCTTGAGGGAGCAGAAAGGGATGGATGTCCATATATTTCAGCCCACAGCACACCTGCTTTCCAATCGTTCTAACTTCACTGGAATGTGTACCCTGACCATGCCAAGCAGCAACTTTTGTCCTAATATATGGTTCTGTTGACATAATGCAGTCTGCCTCTATTTCTTAAGCATTTCACTGTTGAGGAAGAGATGGTGCTGAACATCTGTGCTAATCACAGCAGACATAAAGGCACTCAGTTTGGGGGCATAAGGTTTACCTCAGGCATGAAGAAGGCCTATTAACATTGTTTCTTTGGCCTCCAAATAAGAAGGCAGGCCATCCAATGCAGGAAATCACTTCAAAAAATTTATATCTTTACAGAGAGTACTGTTCTTTCTAAATGCTTAATATACAGATAATGTTCTGAGAAAAGTAGATGTGGTGATGAGCTAAATCAATGGCTTTGTTTAACATTAAACATGCTCAATGAGTATTTCATCATTTCAAATTTTATCTTTAGTGTATAAATTTCTATTGTTATTTTGGTGGCCAATGTTCTCGAATGTCCTTTGTGTGGAAAGTATGTAATGTCATTCCATAAATGTTAAGGACTCATTTTTAATAAAGTAAAATAGATGGGGATTGTTTCGGTTTAGATATTGAAATATTGGAAGAAAAATGGGTAGGTTAACATGCTTAAAGAAACTTGTTTATTGCAGAGTAAAACATACATTCTCATTTTCTCTGCCCCCTCACAGTCAGTCACTTTAAACTTGAAAATAAAGGGGAGGTGCTGGCAATGGGAGGAAAAGTAGATATCACCATATCACCTTTCTCATCCTTGTCTTTCAGATGGAAGCCCACTGAGCTGGTGGAGTGGAAGAACCAATGAAACACTCACATACTGGGGAGGCTCTTGGCCTGATGCTCAAAGATGTACTTGTGGATTAGAAGGCAACTGCACAGGTTCCCAGTATCACTGCAACTGTGATGCTGACTGGAATGCATGGTGATTTCCATATGATTTCCCTGCACAAAAAATGTAGTTCATATTCCTTAATTATGCATAGTTAAATGTCAGACAAGCTGTCAAAAAGTATTAACTAAAATATATTTGAGCAAATTAAAATTATAAGTTTTGATGAAATATGATCAGTTAATCTAAAGATTAAATTTCATGACTGAAGATTTACTGCACTGTGAATACTATGTATGGTGCATTTTATTCTTCTTGAAATGGAAAAACCTACTAAGCTGTCTTTCAATTCAATTGAATTTAATTAATCTAATAGTCATACAGCGCAGTACACTCATAGCAATAATTCAAAAGGTGATTTCCTCCAAATCTTTGTGTTAAATAGATTTGGGGAAAAATACTATATTTCCTATCATTCTTTTAGTAATGCACAGTAACCTTCTGAGAGGCCTTATACATCAGGACAGTTTATTTTTTTAAATCAGCACATTGCTAACTCATTAAATTCTTCTTTAGTGCAATACCAAGGCATCAGGAACTCAGTATTGTGGAGACAGTTTGGAACAACTAACACATGGGATTTTAGGGATTTTAAAATTGTATTTGAATCTTTTTTTTTTTAGCAGAATTTTCTTGTGTACATTGCAATGTTTCCTTTCTTAGGAGTCATTGGTCATCTTTTAGATTATTTCTTAGAAGTTTTATTTGTTATTTATGGTGTGAAACTGTTTAAAATCTCTAGATTCATGTAAGCAATTTAAACTTTTTTTTATAAAACAACTAGACTCTGTATAATATATTCTTTAAAAAATTTTCATAGTTAATACAGGTGTCAATATAGTTGGTTTGGCTGTAAGACATCTAATATAATCAACAATTTGATTCCTGGAAATTGAGTTTATTATTTTGTCTATATGGTATTCTACTTAATTGGCATAAAAAAGGCTGTTTTGCATCAGTTTAGAAATACTGTTGAATTTGAAAAGCACACTTAAATAGACTGGAGCATATAATTAGAATATATACTATATGCTTGCATCGAGATCATACTCTTCCTGAAGTTCAGAGTTACAAAATGGTTGTACAGGTTTATGAGATGGTCCTTTTCAATTATTTAATATTCAGTCCTAATACAGCTTTATCTCATCTTAAAAACTGAATGCAATTTTAGTAGTGGGAAAAGAATACTGACCCATAGTTTTAAATTTGGTCACCAGTAATTCCCAATCTTAGGTAACCCTTCATTAGTTAAAATGTCTTTGTAAAAATTAATATGTATGCTATGAGAATCTAATGACATTTTCTAGTTTGGGACTCCATAATGAGGCAAATAGCCAGATTCAAGTTTTCTTGAAGGGCATCTGTACTCATGAAAAAATGTTCCTTTTCCTGCATCCACAGATTTTCTGATTGTTCAGGGGAACCTCTAGATCACTAGCTGTTTCTTTCTTTTTTTTTTTAATTTTTTTTTTTTTGACAGGCAGAGTGGACAGTGAGAGAGAGAGACAGAGAAAAAGGTCTTCCTTTTGCCGTTGCTTCACCCTCCAATGGCCGCCACGGTTGGTGTGTTGCGGCTGGCGCACCACGCTGATCCGATGGCAGGAGCCAGGTGCTTCTCCTGGTCTCCCATGCGGGTGCAGGGCCCAAGCACTTGGGCCATCCTCCACTGCACTCCAGGGCCACAGTAGAGAGCTGGCCTGGAAGAGGGGCAACCGGGACAGAATCCGGTGCCCCAACCCGGACTAGAACCTGGTGCGCCAGCGCCGCAAGGCGGAGGATTAGCCTAGTGAGCCGCGGCGCCAGCCTACACTAGCTGTTTCTACCTCAGTTCTCTGCAGATCAGATCAGAGACATTTGGCAGGGCCTTGAGTGATGCAGAATAGTATATGCTCATATCCTAGTGATTTTATAATGTAGTTTGCATTATTATGACTTTTTTAAGTTATAAAACACACTATCAATATTAAGTGTCTACCTGTTTTTTCTTTTAAATTTGAATATCAGAGGGACAAGGAGAGAAAAAGATCTTGCATCTGCTGATTCACTCTCCAGATGCACACAATAGCCAGGGAAGGCCTGGAGCCAGAAACCCTTAATTCAATCCAAGTCTCCCAAATGAGGGGCAGGGACTCAGCTACTTGAGTCATCCCCTCCTGCCTCCCATGTTGTAGGTTGTCAAAAAAATACAAATCCAGAGCAGAAACTAGAGGAGAACCCAGGCACTCTAAAATAGAATAGGAACATCTCAATTGTCTTCTTAACCCCTGTGACAAACTCCCACCCCATTAACATAGACTTCACATTTGCTTGGGGGCAAATATGAAGCACTTGAAGAATACAGTCATTTGTATTGAGTGACCTCCTTACCTACTGAGTATCGAGGAGAGGAACAGGAGAAATAGTTGATTCAAGTCCTCTGACACCCTTAGCCTTGTCTGCTTCAATTAGTAAAATGTGACAGAGACCCAGGCTTTTCCTTTGAAAGAAAGTTTAGGAGGGAAGCAGAAAGACAAAGTCACAGCCCATCCTAATTTCAAAAACGGGGAGAGTGAGGTCATTTGATTTTTAAACTTATTCGCTTTGACGTTCCCAGGAGACAGAGCTTATTCAACAAGAATGTAAGAACATAACTAATTCTTTCATGATGTATTTTGTAAATGAAGGTGTGTAATGGATGGGATGGATAGATAAGGGATTCCAATTTCTCTTTTAATTTTCTGGACAACTGAAATTAATTTTTATCAGTTTTTAAAATGAAATTTACCATATCATAAAAATTTTCTAATTAAAGTTAGAAGTATTGGAAAATCTGTAATTGTGATAGTGTTGATTGATTTATAGAAATAAGAATCTCAATCATGGTTTTTATTTAGTCTTTTAAAATTTTTTTAAGAATACAAATGTCATAAATACAACTTCAGGAATATAGTTATTCTTCCCACCCTACCCTCCCTCCCACCTCTCCTCCTCCTCCTCCCTCCCCCCTTACTAGTCCCATTCTCCATTAAGACTCATTTTCAATTTGTACACAGACGACCAACTCTACACTAAGTAAAGATTTCAACAATTCACACACACACACACACACACACTGTTTGAAAACTAGTTTTACAGTTAATTCTCATAATATAACTCATTGACAGAGGTCCTGCATGGGAAGTTAGTGCACAGTGATTCCTCGTTAATTTAACAATTATTATTTTTTTTTTACACTCTTATGTATGACTTCAGTGACCACCACAGGAAGCTCTATTCAGTCTTTTTTTATAATAATTGAGATGCTAAGTGAGGTGCTAGTTTCCTGGTAGGAAGTTTATAACAAAAAAATATTATTCAGACAACAAATTGAATTCTTTTTATTATGTCTTTCTGTGCATATCTATTGATGTGCCCAGTGTTATTGTTACTATAAACTGTTAGCATTTTCCCACAAGTTTTCCCTATAATTATCAACTCATTTAAAGCATAATTTATGAAAAAATATTTATGATCACACAGTCCTCCAGTTAGAGCAAGAATTTTCCATCAAATAACTAATTACAACCTGTAAACCATATATCAGAAAGACAAATATATATAAAAGGAATTATAATAATTTACACTTTTAAACTATTCTCCAAGACAATACATGGATGTATGGTGAACAGTGTTCAAAGAAACCTATTTATTCTCCAAAATAGGTTTTGAAGATAGTTGAATTATCTTCAAAAACCCAGTTTATTTTGCTAGTTACAAGTATAATGATGACACACATATCTATAATATTATTTTACTTCTCAGAATGTTAATAGGTGTGATAGCTTCAAAGTTCTCTAAAAATATAAGAACAAATAGCATGTAAGGATTCATTAGAGAAAATGCTTAAGATTCCCCAAGCAGATGCTATATAAATACAAAATAATATCTATTCAAGTTGCTTTATGTGCTAATGAGTTAAAAAATAAATAACATAACATAAAATTTTAAAAAAACTTACAGATGTGACAGTTAAAGGCAAAAAAAAATAAAATAAATGTCAAAGTTTGGAAAAGAAGAAACAAAGTTGGCAGATACTGTAGATAACAGGACTGCCTACATAGAAAATCCAAGGTAATACAAAGATATATTAACAGGATAAATGAGAATTCACTTAAGTTATAATTTAGTTTCTGTGTTATATATAAATATTATATATTAATTAAAATCAATTTATAATTCATTAATAATGATAAATTACTTGAAATTCTATACAAATATAAGATCTTTACTATTTAAAAATCTGATCAAATTATTTGCAATAATAAAAAATGCAAAGTTCTGTGAGCTAACTTCAATAGTTTTTATAAAAAATTATAAGACTTTTTAAACTTTTATTTAATAAATATAAATTTCCAAAAGTACAGCTCATGGATTATAGCGGCTTTTTACCCCCATAACCTCTCTCCCACCTGCAACCATCCCATTTCCCTCTCCCTCTCCCATCCCATTCACATCAAGATTCATTTTCAATTATCTTTATATACAGAAGATCAATTCAGTATATATTAAGTAAAGATTTCAACAGTTTGAACCCACACAGAAACACAAAGTGTAAAATACTGTTTGAGTACTAGTTATAGCATTTATTCACATTGTACAACACATTAAGGACAGAGTTCCTACATGGGGAGTAAGTACACAGTGACTCCTGTTGTTGATTTAACAATTGACACTCTTATTTATGGCTTCAATAATAACCCAAGGCTCTTGTCATGAGTTGCCAAGGCTATGGAAACCTCATGAGTTCGCCAACTCTGATCTTCTTTAGACGAGGTCATTGTCAAAGTGGAAGTTCTCTCCTCCCTTCAGAGAAAAATACCTCCTTTGATGGCCCGTCATTTCTGCTGGGATCTCACTCACAGAGATCTTTCATTTAGGTCATTATTATTTTTTTTTTCCAGAGTGTCTTGGCTTTTCATGCCTGAAATACTCTTATGGGCTTTGTAGCCAGATCTAGATGCCTTAAGGGCTGATTCTGAGGCCAGAGTGCTGTTTAGGACATCTGCCATTCTATGAGTCTGCTGTGTATCCCACTTCCCATGTTGGATTGTGCTCTCCTTTTTAATTCTTTCAGTTAGTATTAGCAGACACTAGTCTTGTTTATGTGATCCCTTTGACTCTTAATCCTATCATTATGATCAATTATGAACTGCAACTGATCACTTTGACTAGTGAGATGGCATTGGTACATGCCACCTTGATGGGATTGAATTGGAATCCTCTGGCACATTTCTAACTCTACCATTTGTGGCAAGTCCGATTGAGCATGTGCCAAACTGTACATCTCCTCCCTCTGTTATTCCCACTCTTATATTTAACAGGGATTACTTTTCAGTTAGTCTTAAACACCTAAGAATAATTGTGTTAATTACAGAGTTCAACCAATAGTATTAAGTAGAACAAAAAAAAATACTAAAAGGGATAAAATATGAAATTGTACATCAACAGTCAGGACAAGGGCTGATCAAGTCACTGTTTCTCATAGTGTCCATTTCACTTCAACAGGTTTCCTTTTTGATGCTCGGTTAGTTGTCACTGATCAGGGAGAACATATGATATTTGTCCCTTTGGGACTGGCTTAATTCACTCAGCATGATGTTTTCAAGATTCTTCCATTTTGTTGTAAATGACCAGATTTCTTTCTTTCTTTTTTTTTTGTGCTCTATAGGATTCTATAGAGTACATATCCCATAATTTCTTTATCCAGTCTACTGTTGATGGGCATTTAGATTGATTCCAGGTCTTAGCTATTGTCAATTGAGCTGCAATAATCATTGAGGTGCAGACAGCTTTTTTTTTTTCTTTTTTCTTTTTTTTTTTTTTTGCCAATTAAATTTCCTTTGGGTAAATTCCAAGGAGTGGGATGGCTGGGTTGTATGGTAGGGTTATATTCAGGTTTCTGAGGAATATCCAAACTGACTTCCATAGTGGCTTTACCAGTTTGCATTCCCACCAACAGTGGGTTAGTGTCCCCTTTTCCCCACATCCTCACCAGCATTTGTTGTTGGTGGATTTCTGAATGTGAGCCATTCTCACCAGGGTGAGGTGAAACCTCATTGTGGTTTTGATTTGCATTTCCCTGATTACTAGTGATCCTGAACATTTTTTCATGTGTCTGTTGGCCATTTGGATTTCCTCTTTTGAAAAATGTCTATTGAGGTCCTTGGCCCATCTCTTAAGTGGGTTGTTTGTTTTGTGGTTGTGGAGTTTCTTGATCTCTTTGTAGAAAGAATTAAGGATAATCAAATATAGATGGATTCAGAACTGTCATATTTAGTACAACTAGTCTGTTAAAACAGTGGCTCTCTATCAGAGCACCTTTCACCTCCATGGGACATTAGGCATTCTCTGAAGACATTTTCATTGTCACAGAGGAAGGAAGTTGGTTCTATGGTATCTAGAAACTGTAGGTACTTACTAGTATGTAGTAAGTAGAAGTCAAGGGTGCTGCTAAATATACTGTAATGAACAATACAGATCCACAAAAAAATTTCCCAATCCAAAGTATCAATAATGCTGCTTTTGTAAAATCCTCTTCGAAGATGTAATTCACTCTAATTAATCGGAAACTTAATGAAATTCTAAATAAATGCCAGTGCTTTATCCATCTGTGTGCATTGCAACAAGATGACTTTCAAATTTAAATGAAAAACTGAGTGAAAGAAGAAGAAATTTTAAGATGAAAAACAAAATGAAGTGACTAGTCCAATCAGATCCATAAATAGTAATCAGGGCAGGTAGAATCCACCAAGAGATAGGCAGATAAGCCAGATAAACCACATAAACAGAAATTGAGAATCTTTGTATGTTCAAAGTGAATTAGTTGTGGATTGGTGTGATTGTTATTACCCCCAAACATTAAATGTTAAAGTTGACTCAAAATTCTCTTACCTGGAAACTTCTAAAATGTATACCCCTCCTTTGCATCAAATAAAATTCCTTGGCAAACAATTAGTAGTAAATCTTAGGAGTTTTTATACATCCTATATAATTTATTCCTATTTATAGCATACCTCCTATATAATTTATGGAGCAGTAGGAACTTTAAAGCAAATATGTCTGGAAGTTCTCTTATTGAACTTTTTTAAAGCTTTATTTATTGATTTGAAAGTCAGAGTTACACAGAGAGAGGAGAGGCAGAGAGAGGTCTTCCATCCATTGGTTCGCTCCCCAAATGGCCACAACAGCCAGAGCTGAGCTGATCCGAAGCCAAGAGTTAGAAGCCTCTTCCAGGTCTTCCACATGGGTGCAGGGGCCCAAGGATTTAGGCCATCTTCTACTGCTTTCCCAGGCCATAGCAGAGAGTGGGATCAGAAGTGGAGCAGCTGGGTCTTGAAGAAGTCAAATCTTCAGTATGCTATGTAAATCCATGAAAGTTAGGATCTACCCACAGTAATAAGAAATTGGTAAAATTTTTGTTCATTTTTGTCCTCAATGGAAAGTTTTCCTAAACAACTGAAAGAAAGACTTTATCATAGTATTTTCTTTTTTTTGGACAGGTAGAGTTAGACAGTGAGAGAGAGAGACAGAGAGAGAGACAGAGAGACAGAAAGGTCTTTCTTTTTCCATTGGTTCACCCCCCAAGTGACCGCTACAGCTGGTGCGTTGCAGCTGGCACGCTGCACTGATCCAAAGCCAGGAGCCAGGTAGCATAGTATTTTCTTAATGCAACTGAGATGCACTCTGGTTCACCCACCAACATTCTCTGTATTTTATACAAACTGTTGGTGTTAGAAATGAAATTAAACTTGCAGCTTTTATGCAAAATGAGTCTTTAAGCTTCAGGCATCCTCCATGAATAATTAATTATATATCCTATACTAGACTATCTTAGTAAAATGACAGTTGCAGAAGTTGAAATAGTTATTGCTGATGTCTACTATCTTAATACAAAACGCCTCAGACTGACCTACCCACTAAGAAACTTGTGAGTGTTCCTGGCTTGTTCACCATCAATCCCCTCCAAAGCTGAACAGTGATCACATTAGATAGGCCATGCTCTATTCATTGCATAAACATGGATAAGAGACTTAGCCAGGTACAGCAATAGAATGCAAGTCTGAATTCTAGAAATAATCTTTCTTTTCCTGAAAATATTTCTTCTTTTCTGGGTATTTAATTCATATGAATTCGTATCTATTTATATATATTGCAGGTTGCTTCATTTTTTACATGATGAAAACCTTAATGCAGCCATTTTGTTTTAGTTCTGCTTTTTCACATTTCAAACTTTGATGCCTAAAGTCTTTGCTTTTCAGAAAATTTTATTTTACAGTACAAAACAATTTCAATGATTAAGTATTAGTTACTATGCTTTTTTGCCACAAATCCATACAAAGGAAGGCTTTGGGACTGAGTTAATTGAATAAAACAACATTTACTAGACTGAGGAAGTGCACTGGGAGTGTTCTGTCTATAAATCAGAATACACATTCAGTTGAAGCATACACACACACATACATATGTGCAGATATGCTTTGGAAGGAATCAGTGGAATGGCTGGGGTCAGGACCACACAAGATCTCCCAGCTTCTCCTTGGGGCTCTTTGTGTTGGACCCAGGCTATGCTCTTAATTTCCCTGTCACAAATGAAATGAAGATGATGACAACAATGATTGGTTTCCATAGCATCTGATAGGCTATACGTTTTTAGGGACAGAGACTGCAGTTTTACAAAAATGTACACTGAATGGAGACAGTATTTCATACAACATTTCCACACATATTAGTCTATGAATTATTAGTAAAAGTATCATATTTGATTGCGTTTTGAATTATGGATTTAGTTTTTCAATTCACAATTTAACTAGAATTTAACTAGGAAGAAATACCCAGTATCCATGAAAGGACTTTAAAAAATTAATGATAAAACTCTGTGAGATGCATATCTAAGTCTAAATGGTGTTACTATTTATATTTGTGATTAATAATCACTTAAATGTTATTTTGAGATGAATTTTAGAAGTTATATGTCTAGTTACCTTGAAAATATCGTTCTGTGCTTCCAAAATGACCATTCTTCATGATTTGCGCCCTTCTTCTTTCTGATCATTAGGCTCAGGAATTGTCAGAAGTTGATAAACTAGTAACTGCTTATGGGTCGAATCCAATCCGTTGGCCTGATTTTGTGTAGCTGATGAGCTAAGACAGGTGTTTTTTTTTTATGGCTGAAAAATAAAAGGAAGAATATTTCCCAGTGAATAAACTGGTATAAAGTCCAAAATGCAGTGTCTGTAAAGCCATGCCCATTTGTTACTGTCCTTGACTGCTCTGATGCCGTGGTAGCTGAGTTGAGGAGCTGCTATAGATGTAGTGTGGACTGGGATGCCAAATCATTACTGCATGGCCTTTTATAGAAAGCATTTGCTGATCTCTGATTTAGAATCATCATAATTTCTGTGCTCTCAAAATATTGAAAAATGTTTAAGTGTTCAGTGAAGTACTTTAATGTTGGTTTCAAATTGCACTAAGATCATAGTTAATTTTTTGTGTGTATTAATGAGAATAATTGTAAGGGTTTTGGTGGTTGTTTCTAGGTCTAGCGAAACAATAGTCCTTTCCCAGAAAGAGCACCTGCCGGTCACTCAGGTTGTGATAACAGACACAGGCCGAAGGCATTCTGAAGCTGCTTATGCGCTGGGGCCCCTGCTCTGCCATGGGGACAGTAAGTAGTGGCGAGAAAAAGCTTTTTTGTCATACTAACAGGTTTTGATGATAAAAGAGTAGACATAAGCCCTTGTGGTCAGAGAGAAAATTAGTGAAGTACTGGGACATTGTAATAATATCAGGACAGATTTTAAAAAGGCATAGATATCATGAAAGCACTATTTGTATTACAGACACGTATTTCGTTAATGAAGCGCAGGTTGAACATGCCTCATCCAAAATACTCAGGACCAGAAAGAAGTGTTTCAGATTTCATTTTTTTTTCGATTTTTTTAATATTGGAATATACGTGATGTGATATCTTGGGGATGGGACCAAGTCTAAACATGAAATTCACTTGTTTAATATACACCTTATACACATAGACTGAAGGTAATGTTATTCTTTTCTATTTTATTTAGTTATCTATTATGTAAAGGTAATTTTATGCCGTGTTTTTACTGCATCTGCATTTTTTACTGATACATCACATGAGATCAGGTGTTGACCTTCCCATTTTTGACACTACATTATTTCTCAAAAAGTATTGTGTTTTGAAGCTTTTTGAATGAGTGATGTTCAACCTGTATTAGTCTATAGAGAATGAATTTTCTTTGTTCTAACTTATTACTTGGTTGCCTAGATTTATTTTCCTTCTTTTTTTTTTTTTTTTTTCATCCAGAACAGTTTCTGAGATTGTGAATCCCTGGGAAGATTTGTTTGTTTTCCTTGATATATTCTCGGGAAACTTTGAGTGGTATTAATTATTGGGTCATACTTTCTGCTTTCTGATCTTTGTCTTTGTATGTACTATGTTGCCATACATGGCACTGAGTGTTATGCTGAATGTTTTTTACTACAGTATTTTCACTCATGGTTAAATTCTCTGGTCATGTTTTCCCTCATCCACTTTGGGTTCTTTGGTACTCTCTTTCCAGAATGCTTTCAGGTCTGCCTATTGTCCTAGTACATAGATAGCAATTGAGCTAGAAATAAAAATTGTTCCCTGAAGAAAGTTTTAGTGTTTCTTACTCACCAGCATAGTATATTGCTGAGTATAAATCTTAGACTAAATTTATTTTGATTTACTTCTCTACCTCAATGTGTGGAGGGCACTCTTGAGGAAGGTAATCCAAAATGGACCCTGTGCAGCCCTGCACATTCTTGCTAAGTGTGCCAGACTACCTGATGTCTCCATCTCCTAATACTTCATAGTTTCTATAACTAATTATGTAGGCAACGAAGTAGGTCTACAAGAATATGGCATCACCATCAATAACTACTCACATCTGAGAGAGGAGGGGGACTGGCTTGTTTCTTACTTGCTTAAAAAGTTCTGGACATTGAGGTCAGTGTTGTGGCATAGCAGGTAAGCCCACCATCTGCAATGCCAGCATTCCATATGGGCACTGGTTCAAGTCCCAGATGCTCTACTCCTGATCACACTCCATGCTAATAGCCTGGGAAAAACAGCAAAAGATGGCCCAAGTATTTGGGTCCCTGTCACCCACGTGGGAGATCCAGATGAAGTCTCTGGTTCCTGGCTTTGGCCTGCCCCAGCCCCAGCTGTTGCAGTCCTCTGGAGAGTGAACCAACCCAAGGAAGATTCTCTCTCTCTCTCTCTCTCTCTCTCTCTCTCTCTCTCTCTCACTGTCTCTCCCCCTGTCTCTCTAATGACTTATCATTCAATTTAGAAAACTTATCCAGGAGTGGCTTTTGCACAATGGTTGAGATGCCTGCCTCCCATATTGGAATACCTGGGCTCAATATCTGGCTCCAGCTCTGATTCCTGACTCCAGCTTCCTGCTACTTCAGACCCTGGGAGGCAGCAGTGATGGCTTAACTAATAGAGTTTCTGCCACTCATGTAGGAAACCTAGATTGAGTTTCTGGCTCCCAGTTTCAGTCTTTACCCTGTCCTGGCTTTGCAGGCATTTGGGCAGTGAACCAGCTTTCTTTGTCTCTGTCTGCCAGTCAAAAAAATGTTTTCAAATAAAAAAGTTTTTAAAAACAAAGATAATAGAATATGCTTAAGTTTTAATCAGTCTGTGAATTTTTCCTAAAACAAAGTGTTCTTTGTTAATCTAAATATTTTGTTCTTTCAGAAAAAAGATTTTATTATTCTTTGAGTGTATTTTGGTTCATTTGTTGAATGCTGTGCGTATGGGGCTTGTTGCCCTGTAATGCTGGCATCTCATATGAGAGTCCAGTCCTGGCTGCTCCACTTCTGATCTAGCTCCCTGCTGATGAGCCTGGGAAAGCAGCAGAAGATGGCTCAAGCAGTTAGGCCCTTGTCACCCACATGGGAGACCTGGATGGAGTTTTGGGCTCCTGCCTTCACCATTTTGGGAGTGAACCAGTGTAAGGAAGATTCTCTCTCTCTCTCTCTCTCTCTCTCTCTCTCACTCTCTCTCTCTCTCTCCTTCTCTCTCTCACTTTCTATCTGTAACAAATAGTTTATTTATTTGAAAGTCAGAGTTTCAGAGAGATAGGGAGAGAGAGAGAGAGATTCTTTCGGGTCTCCCACATGGCTAAAGGGGCCCAAGAACTTGAGACTTCTCCACTGCTTCCCAGGTACATTAGCAGGAAGAGAGCTGGATCAGAAATGGAGCAGTTGAACTCAAACCAATGCTTATATGGGGTGCTGGCACTGCAGGCCATGGCTTTACCTACTACACCACAACACTGGTCCCTCAAATAAATAAATCTTAAAAAAAGAAAATGACCATTGTCAACAACCATGATAATAATTCAAGTGTAATCAGTAAGTTTTAAAATCAATGGATAAGATTTTGAAAAAATTAGATGTGTTTTATAGCCTTAAGATGTCAAAACATTCATGAATTGCAGAGAGAAAAGCATTAAGTATCTATGGGAGAAACTTAACAGATGCCCCTTCACAAGGCAGACAAAGCTAATATGACAAGCAGTGGGACTAATCAACACTGTGTCCCTCCCAATGGGAGCAACACTTTTAGACCATAAACTCTGGAGTTGTCTCAGATCTTATACATTCCCTTACCTTCCAACATCCAGTTCATCAGTAAATCCTATTATTTCTCACTTTAGCCCTATTCTGAAT
This sequence comes from Lepus europaeus, assembly GCF_033115175.1. Classification (NCBI taxonomy): domain Eukaryota; kingdom Metazoa; phylum Chordata; class Mammalia; order Lagomorpha; family Leporidae; genus Lepus; species Lepus europaeus. The sequence continues at coordinate 53,924,391 of NC_084835.1, forward strand.
CTAGCCCTATCTTACCATATCCACTACAACTCCAGTTCGAGTTGCCATTGTCTCTTTTTTATTTTTATTTTTTTAATTTTTTTTTATTTTTGTCAGGTAGAGTGGACAGTGAGAGAGAGACAGAGAGAAAGGTCTTCCTTTTGCCGTTGGTTCACCCTCCAATGGCCGCCACGGTAGGCGCGCTGAGGCCGGCGCATCGCGCTGATGCGATGGCAGGAGCCAGGTGCTTCTCCTGGTCTCCCATGGGGTGCAGGGCCCAAGGACTTGGGCCATCCCCCACTGCACTCCCTGGCCACAGCAGAGAGCTGGCCTGGAAGAGGGGCAACCGGGACAGGATCGGTGCCCCGACCAGGACTAGAACCCAGTGTGCCGGCACCGCAAGGCGGAGGATTAGCCTAGTGAGCCGGGGCACCGGCCGAAGCTGCCATTGTCTCTTGCCTGCATTCTTGGCTGCCATCTCGTAACTGATCTCACTGGTTTTGTTTTGCCTTCTTTAGCCTTTTCTCAACACAGAACTCTGTTCCTCAAAATAACCACCATTTGGCTGTTGATGTCATGACAATGTGAGAGGAATGTTCAGAACTCCCAGTGAAGACTTACATAGTTATTCTGTGGTTAGCAGTAAACGTGTAAGTATAAAATGTGTTATTTTTGTTTCATGACTTTTTTTCTCTTTTGTGTCTTTTTCTTTTTGTAAACAGACTCATTTTGGAATTCCGCTTCCTTCAACACTGAGACGTCATACCTTCACTTCCCCACTTTGCATGGAGAGTTTACTGCAGACGTATGTTTCTTTTTTAAGACTACGGTCTCCTCTGGTGTGTTTATGGAGAACCTGGGGATCACAGACTTTATTAGGATAGAGCTGCGTGGTACGTTGCTCACTCCGGCCAAGTCATGGGATGCCCATGATTTAGCAATAAGAGCTTTAACTGAACAAAATTGTAAATTATCACCATTCTTATTTTATAATTGTGTTTTTCATTTAATCATTTTGAGGAACAAAAACTGTGAGGCATGAAGCACATAAGAATTCATCAAAATGTGCCTTCTCCAATATTGCCAAGTCTGTTCACAGCTTTAAATCAAACTCATCAAATTGCTAATTGAATTATAATTGACCAGACATACTATTTTTCATGCACTCGGAGCTTAATTAATTACCATCAGATTTGTTAAATGTGTTTTCAAATTAGATGAGATTTTTGAGCCATTTGAAAATAAAATTACTTATACATAAAATGCTATTTGGATTCTAACTATGGGTATGTATCTTTAATATTTAGTATTTAGCAAGACTAAATAGTATTCTCTGAAGATAATTACCATAAAATCAGCTTTGTTCTGTTTTCTTCTCTCTAGGAGACAAATTTATTTTGCCCTCCATCCCCAACTCAGTGTCACATTTTTCTGCAGCAGTGTCATTTTCTTCTTTCATAGTGAGCATGTTGTGTTTTCCTGTGTCTACTCCTGAGGAGACAAATGTTCTCCCCTGTGAATTAACATGAACAATATCCATATATGTATTTCCAGCTCCCACAGAAGTGGCCTTTTCCTTTGATGTGGGGAATGGACCTTGTGAGGTCACAGTGCAGTCGTCCACCCCCTTTAATGACAACAAGTGGCATCATGTGAGGGCAGAGAGGAACATTAAAGGAGCATCTCTTCAGGTGGATCAACTCCCTCAGAAGATACAATCTGCCCCTGCTGATGGGCATGTCCGTTTACAGCTCAACAGTCAGCTCTTCATTGGTGAGTGCTGTTGACTGAAATTGAACTTGGTGTGAGTGCAGAGTTGGGCCTAAAGAAGGTCATTACTACAAAAGTACTTTCAGTAACACTTGAAAACAAGTGCTACTGCTATTGACATAATTTATTGATAACCTAGAGGTCAGTTCTAGAAACTTGCTGTGTACTTTTTATTTGATATCTCATGTTGTTGATACCATTTTTTAAATCCTTCTACATATGAGATAACCAAGTCTCAGAGAGGTAGAGTAGCCACTTGGTAACAGGACTCTGAACCCCTGATGGCCAATTCCCAAGCTTGAAAAATTCATATTACAGATGACTGGCATTTGTGACAGCTATATTTTATCCTCACTACTAGTGTGAGAGCTAGAAATTTTTATTCACTTCTTCAGGTTCACTTCTCAATGAAGTTAGCTAACTTGTCTTATAATTGAAACAGAAGTCCCCCAGTGTCCACACAACAACATACCCCACAGTGTGTCTGTCCATGGCAGGCTTTTAGGCTTCCCACTCCTGTCCTCCCTCCTGGTACTCTCACTACATGCTTCTTGTTTACAACCACATCTTGCTCCTTTAATCTTGCAGTGTATTTAATTTTTTAAAGATTTATTACTTATTTACCTGAAATGCAGGGTATCCATTTAAAGACCACAGCTCTGGGTGATGGAAGTCTTTTCTTCAATTTGCTTATTTATTGTTTTAATCATTGTTTATTTTTTCCAAGGTGGAAAATATATTTTGCTATATTACTTTTCAGACTACTCTATTCTAACTTAAAACCGAGCACAATGAGGGAGTAGCTCTCACTTGCTAATTTCTTATGCATTTTAAAGTACATCAAGAACACAGTTCAATTAGAAATTGGACTAAATCACAAATGATCACACAACCTACTTTATAGAGGGATGCTTATGACTTATGGGTACTAAATGCTGCACAATGAATTCAAATGCATGTGAGTGTGTGTATATGTGTGTGCATGTGTGTGTGTGTGAGAGAGAGAGAGAGAGAATGTATGTGTGTGTAATGTGTTTGCAGGGGGTGTGTATATACCATGGCTCCATAAAAACTAGCTCTAGACAAAATGCTGGTTATATTATAGCAAGAAGAAGCCTTTGAAAAAGACTTGAAATCATCAAACTACCTGAAAGGAAGAACACAAAAATGAGTCAAATTAAGGAAGTTGTTTTTCTCTCTTAGAATCCTTCAGATTATTCAGTGGAATATCTAGAAAAAAAATTAGTATAAAATTCACCTATAATAAGCGTTCACACAAAGGTAAGTTTTATAAAACTGTGGTGGTTAGAGCTGACATTGTGGCACAGTGGGTTAAGCTGCCACCCACGACACCAGCATCCCATATGAGTGCTGGTTCCACTTGCAGTCCAACTCTCTGCTAATGGCCTGGGAAAAGCAGCAGAAGATATCCCAAGTACTACTCATGGGGAAGATGCTGATGGAGTTTCAGGTTCCTGGCTTCAACCTGACTCAGCCCTTGCCATTGTGGCCATTTGGGGAGCGAAGCAGCAGATGGTTGTGCTTCTCTCTCTCTCTCTCTCTCTTTCAAATAAACAAAGCAAGCCTTTTAAAAAATAAAATAAATAAATAAAATTGTGGTTGAACTGCAGACTTTAGAATCACCCAAAACCTGGTTGAAAATTCAGATTTGGAGCTACTTAACAGAATCTCTAGGAGGAGGCTCAAGAATCTGCATTTTTCACACTGCAGGCAATTCCTGTGTTCCTAACACTGACTGCAGATGGCATTTCTTCCTAGACTCGTGTTTGTAGAAATCTGGCTTATATATCATTCAAATTTAATATGATAAAATATCCATGTGTGTATTATTCAGTTAATGCCATTTTACCACACTATCCTCAGAAAAGAATGCATAGATCAAGGGATAACTTGCATCAGATATTTTATTTTATTGTTTTTTAAACTTTTATTTAATAAATATAAATTTCCAAAGTACAGCTCATGGATTACAATGGCTCCCCCCCCCCATAACTTCCCTCCCACCCGCAACCCTCCCCTCTCCTGCTCCCTCTTCCATTCCATTTGCATCAAGATTCATTTTCAATTCTCTGTATATACAGAAGATCAATTTGGTATATACTATGTAAAGATTTCAACAGTTTGCACCCACACAGAAACACGAAGTATAAAATACTGTTTGAGTACTAGTTATAGCATTTATTTACATTGTACAACACATTAAGGACAGAGATCCTACATGAGGAGTAAGTGCACAGTGACTCCTTTTGTTGACTTAACAAACTGACACTCTTATTTATGGCATCAGTAATCACGCTAGGCTCTTGTCATGAGTTGCCAAGGCTATGGAAGCCTTTGAGTTCACCGACTCTAATCTTATTTAGACAAGGTCATAGTCAAAGTGGAAGTTCACTCCTCCCTTCAGAGAAAGGTACCTCCTTCTTTGATGGCCTATTCTTTCCACTGGGATCTTACTCGCAGAGATCTTTCATTTAGGTTTTTTTTTTTTTTTGCCAGAGTGTCTTGGATTTCCATGCCTAAAATACTCTCATGGGCTCTTCAGCCAGATCCGAAAGCCTTAAGGGCTGAGTCTGAGGCTAGAGTGCCGTTTAGGACATCTGCCATTCTATGAGTCTGCTGTGTATCCCACTTCCCATGTTGGATTGTTCTCTCCTTTTTAATTCTTTCAGTTAGTATTAGCAGACACTAGTCTTGTTTATGTGATCCCTTTGACTCTTAATCCTATCATTATGATCAATTATGAACTGCAACTGATCACTTTGACTAGTGAGATGGCATTGGTACATGCCACCTTGATGGGATTGAATTGGAATTCCCTGGCACGTGATATTATGATTTCATCCTTCCTGTTTCCTTGCCTTTGTGTCTTTGTAGACTTTTCTTACTTTGTTTTGGGAGTTTACTAGGAAATTTATCTTCATACATTCTTATTTTTCTAAAAATTTTGAGCATTCATATGTAATCATGATGTATGCTATTTTTCTAATGTTGCAAACATTTATTTTAAAAATAGTACAGAGCAGATTTTGGATTCGAAAAGCACAAGAGACATTATCAGAAACAGAATGTAATTGACCAAGGGAGAAAAAGGACAAAGCCATAGGCATTTCAGAAGGGTAAATAGTGGAAAACTATTTACATGTCTTTTGTAAAAGAGCAAGCCTACAGAAGAGTATAATACCAAGATATAAATACAAAATATAGTGGCATATGCCACCTAAAAGAAGAGACTAGAACCTCCCATGGAACAGGCAGTCAGGGAAGCTGCAAGGGTGTTTCATTTTGTCTGCAACACTGCCTACCTGAGCTGTGAACAGCCTCTGGAGGCAAACAGGTAATGCCGTGATGATGCTATTAAATCTTTTCTTTATTTGACAGGCAGAGTAACAGAGAAAGAGAGAGAATCTTTCATCTGCTGGTTCATTCCTAAAATGTCTATAATGGCCAGAGCTGAGCCAGACAAAAGCACGGAGCCAGGAGCTTCTTCCAAGTCACCCATGTGGGTGCAGGGACGCAAGTACTTAAGTCAATTTCTGCTGCCTTCCCAGGCACAGTAGCAGGGAGCTGGATCAGAAGTGGAGCAGCCAGGACTGGAATATGCCCCCATACATATGAGATATTCACGTCACAGGCGATGGCTTTATCTGCTAGGCTACAAGTCCAGCACCCACGGAACACATTTCTATTTGCAGTGTTTCCCTTGCAGGAGGCACGGCCAGCAGGCTGAGAGGCTTCCTGGGGTGCATTCGATCACTGCGGTTGAATGGTGTGTCCCTGGATCTGGAAGAAAGAGCCACAGTGACACCAGGAGTGGAGCCTGGATGTGCAGGACACTGCAGCAGCTATGGACATTTGTGTCGCAATGGAGGGAGATGTCAAGAGGAGCAGAGAGGAGTGTCTTGTAACTGCACGTTGTCTGCATATGATGGGCCATTCTGCACAAATGGTGAGTGTGACCAAAGAGCAAGTTACAGGGAATTGAGGGGACACTTAATAAAGAACACTGCTGGCATCTGATGTTATAACAAAATGGCAAATTGTAAAATTATTTGAAATGGAATAATTTCTATTCCAAATTCCATTAAGAGGGATATGAATATTTTTGAAAACCTAAGATTGTTAAATAGGTTATCAATCTCCCTTGGATTTCTTACTTGGAAGATCTCTGTTACCCCCATCTTGTATTTAATGTTAATGCTCTCAAAATAATTTGGTTTTCAAAACCATATCCTTGGGGTGTTCTTGCTTTTCAGATCGGTAAAGCATTATTGTTACTTGTGGTAATAACTTGAAATGATGCATGATTTTTTAAATTGTGTTTTCTTATTAAATAGTTATATTAACTAGGAGGGAAAGTATGTATTTAATTAATATTGACAGGTCATTCACATGACCACTCAGACACTTTAACCTAGGATGTTTGACTGTCTTTTTTTTAAAGATTTATTTATTTGAAAGAGTTACAGAGAGAGGGGGAGACACACACACAGAAACAGAGAATGAAAATTCTTCTATGCTGATTCACCCTACAAATGGCTACAACATTTGGGACTAGGCTAGGCTGAGGCCAGTAGTCAGGAGCTTTATCCAGGTCTCCTATGTGAGTGGCAGGGGATTAGGTACTTGAACTATCTCTTGCTGCTTTTGCAGGCACATTAGCAGGGAATTGGATTGGAAGTGGAATAACTGGAACTAGAACGGGTGCTCACATGGGATGCTGGCATCACTGGCAATGGCTTAACCCATTGTCCCGCAGTGCTGGCCCCAACTGTTCTTACAGGAATATCATGGCACAAGCCATGTTTTTAAAAGAAGAGAGGAACTGACTTTGGTATTAAGTATACTGTACTGACTTTAAATATACTTAAATTTGTAAACTTTTATGGAATTTCTATTTAATCATCAAAAGTAAATTTAGCAGCTTTTTAAAGTGCCTCTGGTCTGTCATGCATATACAAATACTATATTTAACAGCATAGTTGGTCAAACCTAATGGTTCTTTTGAAAACAAGAGAAATATTGGTGGTAGGTAGTTAAGAGGAGGATGATAACTCCAGAAGAGCAGCAAGTTAAAACATAGACAAGCTACAAGACTAAAAGATAGAACTAAGGAATGAGACAACGAAGAAGCTTCCTTCTGAAGTCATAACAAGTCTCAAAGACTGAAATCAAGACTAATCCTGTGGGAGGAGGGGAAGGAGAGAGGACTCAATTTAATTAAATCAGACTTGAAGCAATTTAAATTTCAACTCCAGAGTCTTACTGAATATGATAATATGTAGAAGCTAACAAATCTGCATGATACCAACACAGGCAGATAGGTTAACACAGGGAAAAGATTTTAAAAAAAGAGAGAAAGAGAACAGTGGCATTGTGGCACCGTGGGTTAAGTATGCAACCCCAGCTTCCCATATTGCAATGTAGATTGTGTCACAGCTGCTCCACTTCCGATCCAGCTCTCTACTAGTGCATTTTGAAAGGAAGCATATGATGGCCCAGTTACTTGGATCCCTGCTACCTTTGTGGGAACCCAGATAGAGCTCCAGTCTCCTGGTTTCAGCCTGGACTAGTCCTGGCTGTTGCAGCCCTTTAGGGAGTGAACAAGCAGATGGAAGTTCTCTCCTTCTCTATGCCTCTCTTACTCTGTCTTTCAAATAAATAAGTCTTAAGAGAAAGGGATGAGGGGGGAGGGAGAGAGATAGTCAAAGAGAGAGTGCCTTTGCAGAAATGTGTGGCCTCCCACATTACTGCATATACAGAAGCATATACTCCAGGCGGAATGACATCTGAGACTATACTTACAAGGAAATAGACTTGGTTGAGATTGCCCAGCTGAGTCACTAAACTAACAAAAAGCCCTGGAGAGAAACTATTTAGAAAATTGTTAGAATATTGTATCTTAAATATCAGACTTTGGGGACTGGCATTGTGGTGCAGTCTGTTAACCTGCTGCCTAAGATGCTGGCATCCCTTAAGGGGCACGAGTCTGAGTCCTGGCTGCTCCACTTCCATTCCAGCTCGCTACAAATGCACTTGGGAAGGCAGCCTGTGACTGCCCAAGTACTTGAGCCCCTGCCACTCACATAGGAGTTCCAGTCTCCTGGCCCAACCCTAGTCATTGCAGATATTTGGGGATGAACTAGCAGATGGAAGATCTCTTTTTTCTTTCTTCCCCTCTCTCTCTCTATAACTCTGCCTTTCAAATAAATAAATCTTTTTTAATGTCAAATTTTAAAAATACAAACCGCCTACCTGACAAAGGATTAATATCCCAAATATATTAAGACAACCTAAAAACCTCAACAACAAAAATCAACCAATCCAGTTAAGAAATGGGCAAAGGTCTTCAATAAACAGTTCTCAAAAGAAGGAATACAAATGGCCAACAACTATATTTAAAAAATGTTCAACATCACTAACCATCAGGGAAATGCAAATCAAAACCACAATGAGATATCATACCACACCTGTCAGAATGGCTAAAATCTAAAACACAGAGAATAACAAAATGAAAAGGATGCAAAGGGGAACACTGACACACTGTTGTTGGGACTGTAAATTAGTACAGCCACTGTGGAAAACTAGATGGAGTTTTCTTAAAAAAATAGAAATAGACTTGCCATATGATCTGGCAATCCCACTTTTGGGCATATACCCAAAAAACTTGAATACAATGTATCAAAGAATACCTCTACCACCATGTTCATAGCAGCACTGTTCACAATAGCCTAAATCTGGAATCATCCAAGGTGTGCATCATCAGATGAAATGATAGAAAATGTGGTATATTTACACAGTGGACTATCATTCAGCTATACAATAAAAAAAGAATGAAAGAAGTATAAAATGTATAAAAAGTATAAAATGAAAGAAGTATAAAAAAGAATGAAATTCTACCATTTGCAGCAAAATGGACACAATTGGAGTACATCTTGTTTAGTGAAATAAGCCAGACCCAGAAAAACAAATAATGCATGTTCTCCCTTGCAAATGGGAGCTAAAATTTAAAAAACAAACAAAAAAAAGAAGAAAGAAAAAAGAAATGTTTACTTGAATCAACATTCCTGCAAATATTGTTTTGTAAACTTTGTTTTATAGCTTTGTGAAGCCAATGGTTAAGTAGTATGGTTTTAACGATCTGTGAGTACTGTATTTATTTATTTTTATTTGACAGGTAGAATTATAGACAGAGAGAGAGAGAGAGAGAGAGAGAGAGGTCTTCCTTCCATTGGTTCACTCCCCAAATGGCCGTAACGGCTGGTGCTGTGCTGATCCGAAGCCAGGAACCAGGAGTCAGGTGCTTCTTCCTGGTCTCCCATGCTGGTTCAGGGGCCCAAACACTTGGGCCATCCTCCACTGCCCTCCTGGGCCACAGCAGAGAACTGGACTGGAAGAAGAGCAACCGGGACTAGAACCTGGGGCCCATATGGGATGCAGGCACCGCAAGGTGGAGGATTAACCAAGTGAGCCACGGCGCCGGCCGCTGTGATTACTTTAAAATGTACTATATATGGGGGAAATGGTCATTTTTCCATTCAAGTATCATTTATAGAGGTTGTCTTTATTCCCCCTAAATTAGGGCCTTTTTGCTTTTTATTTTTGCCTTTTTTTATTTCTCAGTGAAGTATTAAGCCTTTTTACTGTAATGTAGATTTAAAACACATTATCTCAAAAACTAATAAAAAGGGGGGTAAGAAAGAAAGAGGGTGGGAATGAGAGAAGGGAAGGGAGGGAGTGAGGGAGGAAGGGAATCATGTTCTTAGAATTGTATCTACAAAGCACATTGAATCTGTTAAAAACTAATTAAAAATTAAAATTCAAAAAGTTTTAGAAAGTCAAATTTTAATCAAAATTTAAAAATCATAGATATGAAAAGAAAAAGGAGAGCATAATCTACTAAGGGGGGAAAGCAGGCTGTAGAAGCTATTTTAGGGAGAGTCTATATGTCAGGCTTGCATGGCAAGTCTTCCAAAGTAGCTGTTATAAAGATGTTCAAAGAACTAACAGTAACACTATATTGTGAATTGAATGTGTGTTTCCTACTGAAATTCATATGTTGAAGCACTAAATCACAAATGTGATGATGAAGGGGGGTCCTATGGGAGACTATTTGAGCTTAAGTATAAGTCATGACAGTTTAGCTCTGGTAATGAACTTGGCACACTTACAAGAAGAGGAGTAGATCAGAGCCCTCTCTTTCTCTCCACTGTGTACAGATACAGAGAGAAGGATCTGCAAACCAGGGGAAGGACCTTCACAAGATATGAAGTATGTTAGTACTTTTGCTATGGGTTTTACAGCCTCCAGAATTATAAGGAAAAAGTGTTTAACCTACGTAGTTTATGGTATTTTGTTATAACAACCCAAACAGACTAAGACACCACACTTAGAAAAGTGAAGATACGGGGTGGACATTGTGGTACAGGTCAACCTACCTCTTGCAATACCTGCATCTCATTTCAGTTCAAGTCCCAACTACTCTGCTTCTGATCCAGCTCCTTGCTAATTCACTTGGGAAACAGTGAGTGATAGCTTAAGTTCTTGAGTTCCTACTGCAATGTGATTGACCTGGATGGAGTTTATAGTTTCTGACATCAACTTGGCCCAGTACCAGCTGTTGGGCCACTTGGGGAGTAAACAAGCAGATGGAAGTTCAATATCTGTCACTCTGCCTTTCAAATAAATCAAGAAAATAAAGAAAAATGTGAAGGTATGATGACAGTATATCCTCGAATATAGAATTATAACAAATATTTTTAAAAGATAATTAGAAATTATATCATTAAAATGTACAATGATTGTAATGAAAATTTAACTAGAGAGTTTCAATAGATTTACAGTGACAGAAGAAGGAATCAGCAAACTTGGAAGATGGATCAATAAAATTATCTATCCTGAAGAGTAATGAGACTAAAGAAAAGTTGACAGAGCAAAAGAGAAATGTCAGGCATGATTAAGTACATCACTATGTAACAAGAATATCAGAAGGAGAGAAGACATAAAAGGATAAAGAAAAAGTGTTTCAAAAGTAATGGTTGGAATATTAGTTGAAGCATCCCCCAAATTAATGAAAATTGTCATCTACACGTATGGAAAGTTCAGTGAAATCCAAATATGACAAAAAGAAACACCTACCCAGGCACATCTTGATGTTGAAAATGAAGACAGGGGCTGGCATTGTGGTATAACAGGTTGTGCCACCACCATATGGTTGTGCCATATTGGCACCAATTCAAATCCTGGCTGCTCCACTTCCCATCTAACTCCCTACTAACACCCTGGGAAAGCAGTGGAGGATGGCCCAACTACTTGGACCCCAGAACCTACGTGGGAGACCTAGATGAAGCTCCTGGCTTCTGGCTTCAGCCTCCCCAACTCCTGCTGTTTCAGCCATTTGGGGAGCAAACAAGTGGATGGAAGATCTCTTCACCTGTGTCTTTCCCTCTCTATATAACTCTGTCTTTCAAATTAATAAAATAAATCTTTTTTTAAAAAAAAAGGACAGGCTGGCGCCATGGCTCAATAGGCTAATCCTCTGCCTGCGGCGCCAGCACACCGGGTTCTAGTCCCGGTCAGGGCGCCGGATTCTGTCCCGTTTGCTCCTCTTCCTGTCCAGCTCTCTGCTGTGGCCCGGGAGTGCAGTGGAGGATGGCCCAGGTCCTTGGGCCCTGCACCGGCATGGGAGACCAGGAGAAGCACCTGGCTCCTGGCTTCAGATCAGTGCAGTGCGCCAGCCACAGCGTGCCGGCCACAGCGGCCATTGGAGGGTGAACCAACGGCAAAAGAAGACCTTTCTCTCTGTCTCTCTCTCACTGTCCACTCTGCCTGTCCAAAAAAAAAAAAAAAAAAAAGAGGACAAAAAAGAAATCTTAAAAGCAGTAAGAGAAAAATGACTCATATCAAGATTAACAGCTGACTTCTTATCAAAAATTATTTAAGTAACAAAGCAGTGAGAAAATAGATTCAAATAAAACAAATGTTATCCAAAAAACTTATGCCCAGCAAAGCCATCTTTCGAAAATGACAGTGAACTAAAGGTATTCCATATTTGTTTGTTTATTTTTGGCCTTTAAGGAGCTGGAATTGAGCCTATCAGTTAAGATACTCAATATCAGAGCACCTAGGTTTGAATCCTGGCTCCAGCTCCAAACTCTAGCTTCTCACGATTGCAGACCCTTGGAGGCAATAGTAATGGCTCAATTAGTTGGGTTCCTGGATTCTGGTTTCAGTCTAGGTCAGCCCCCACCATTGTGGAAGTAAACCAACAGAGAAGCTCTGCCAGTCTCTCTGTCTCTGTTTCTCTGTCTTTCAATAAAATTTAATTTTTTTAGCCGGCGCTGCGGCTCACTAGGCTAATCCTCCGCCTTGCGGCGCCGGCACACCGGGTTCTAGTCCCGGTCGGGGCACCGATCCTGTCCCGGTTGCCCCTCTTCCAGGCCAGCTCTCTGCGTGGCCAGGGAGTGCAGTGGAGGATGGCCCAAGTCATTGGGCCCTGCACCCCATGGGAGACCAGGATAAGCACCTGGCTCCTGCCATCGGATCAGCGCGATGCGCAGGTCGCAGCGCGCCTACCGCGGCGGCCATTGGAGGGTGAACCAACGGCAAAAGGAAGACCTTTCTCTCTGTCTCTCTCTCTCACTATCCACTCTGCCTGTCAAAAAAAAAAAAAAAAAAGAAAAAAAAAATTTAATTTTTTTAAACTGAGAGATGTGTAGGCATTTGACACAGCAGTTAAATGCTACTTGAGACACCCATATCCCATTCCAGAGTGCATGGTTTGCATCCTGGCCCTTATACTTTCAATCCAACTTCCTGCTAGTGTGCACCCTGGAACACAGGAGATAATGGCTCAAGTACTTGGGTCCCTGCCACCCATGTGGGAGACCTACATTGAGTTCCAGGCTCCTAGCCTTGCTTTGGCCCAGCCCTGGCTTTTGAAAGCATTTGGGGAAAAATTAAAATAAACAAAAATGTCTTTTAAAACTCTTGGAATTCACAGCTAACAGACTTTCATGAGAGAAAATAACAAAGGTTGTTCTTCAGGGTGAAAGAATGTAAACTGACGGTTATTAAATCTACACATACAAAAAAAATTGTTTATAAAGGTCAGTTTGTAGGCAATTATAAAAGGTAGAGTAAGAGCATATTTCTTATCCTTTCTGCTGTTAACTAATTTAAAAAATAACTGATTAGGCCGGTGCCGCGGCTCACTAGGCTAATCCTCCGCCTTGCAGTGCCGGCACACTGGGTTCTAGTCCCGGTCGGGGCACCGATTCTGTCCCGGTTGCCCCTCTTCCAGGCCAGCTCTCTGCTGTGGCCAGGGAGTGCAGTGGAGGATGGTCCAAGTGCTTGGGCCCTCCACCCCATGGGAGACCAGGAGAAGCACCTGGCTCCTGCTATCGGATCAGCGCGGTGCGCCGGCCTCAGCGCGCCGGCCTCAGCGCGCCGGCCTCAGCGCGCCAGCCGCGGCGGCCATTGGAGGGTGAACCAACGGCAAAAAGGAAGACCTTTCTCTCTGTCTCTCTCTCACTGTCCACTCTGCCTGTCAAAAAAAAAATAACTGATTAAAATTATAATAAAGGATATATACATATCCTACATGTATATAGAGTATATACCCATACACATACATATATATCCCCACACACATACACATATATGTTATCCTACCAATATTTAATATATCTGACAATAGTACCGAGAAGGCAAATGGGAACCAAGCTGTACTGGAATAAAAAAATGACACCAGATGATAATATCACTCCCAGGAACAAACTAAAAGAATGGTAAATAGAGTAAATATCACAGTCTATATATACGTATGTTCTCTTTTCTCTTTTCTAAACTTCTTTAACAGACATCAAATGATATGAAATCATTGTAACAATGTGCTGTTGAGCTTGGTATGTATAAGAATAGCTCAAAGAGGCAGAAGAAATAGAGCTCTATAGAAGTAAATTTTCTGGGCTGAGCTTTGTGGCACAGTGGGTTAAGCTGCCACTTGAGACACCCACATCCCATATCAGACTGCTTAACTCGAGTCCCAGCTACTCTGCACTTTGGGTCCAGCTTCCTGCTGCTGCACCTGGAGATCTGTAGCTGATGGCCCAAGTACTTGGCTTCCTACCACCTATATGGAAGGATCCAGATGGAGTCTCTGGCTTAGGCCTGGCCCAGTCCCTGTTGTGGGCATTTGGGCAGTCAACCAGCAGATGGAAGATTCTCTCTCTCTCTCTCTCTTATAAGATTATTTATTTGAAAGAGTTACACACAGAGAGAAAGAGAGGCAGAGAGAGAGAAGTCTTCCATCCACTGGTTCACTCCCCAGTTGGCTGCAATGGCCAGAGTTGTGCCGATTTGAAACAAGGAACCAGGAGCTTCCTCCAGGTCTCCCACATGGGTGCAGGAGCTCAAGGACTTGGGCCATCTTCCACTGCTTTCCTAGGCCATAGCAGAGAGCTGGATCAGAAGTGGATCAGCTAGGACTTGAACCAGCGCCCATATGTGATGCTGGCATTGCAGGCTGCAGCTTTATTCGCTACACCAAGGCTCTGGCCCCGTTTCTCTCTCTCTCTGTCCCTCCCCAATACCATATCATCAACTTTCAACTAAATGAAATGAAAAATCTCTTTTTAAAAGGATTTTTAAAATTTATTTATTTGAAAAGCAGAATTACAGAGAGACAAAGACAGAGAGCGAGCAAGAGAGATCTTCCATCTACTGGTTCACTCCCCAAATTAGGTGCAAGGCCAGAGCTGGGCTGATCTGAAGCTAGGAGCTTCTTATGAGTTTCCCACATGGTTGCAGGGTCCTAAGGACCTGGACCATCTTCTGCTTTCCCAGGCACACTAGCTCGGAGCTGGATCAGAAGTAGAGCAGCTGGGACTTGAACCAGCGCCCATATGGGATTCCAGGACTGCAGGTGGCAGCTTTACCCGCTACACCACAGCACCAGCCCCAAGAAAAATAATCTTTTGGAAGAAAAATTGGCACCCAAAGCTGAGAGTAGTTTTAAGATATACATTTATAGTACAGATTAAAGATAATTTGGAGAATTAAATAAAATCTCTACTAGATGTTATTCATGTCTGGGTTGTGAATGTTAAGATTTGTTACTTTTCTATTCAAGCTTTATTTTTTAAGAAACTTATTTTATATCTATATTTATATAACTTATATATTTATTTATATTTATATATTTTTTTTAAGAAACTTAAAACTTGGGTGGGTGTTGTAGTGCCATGCTGCATCATGTCAGGGTGCCTGG
Source organism: Lepus europaeus (assembly GCF_033115175.1). NCBI lineage: Eukaryota > Metazoa > Chordata > Mammalia > Lagomorpha > Leporidae > Lepus > Lepus europaeus. Next base: position 53,939,428 of record NC_084835.1, read on the forward strand.
GATTGAGTCTCACCAGCGGTTCCAGTCCAGCTTCCAGTTAATGCATATGGGAGGCAGCAAATGATGGCCCAAATACTTGGGTCCCTGTCACTCTTGTGAGAGACCTGGATGGAGTTCCTGGATCCTGGCTTCGTCCTGGCAGTTGGGGTGTGAACCAGCAGTTGGAAGATATCTGGGGGGAGGGCACCATTTTGTCAATCTGTCTTTCAAATAATTAATTTTTTAAAGATTTATTTATTTATTTAAAAGTCAGAGGTACAGAGAGATAGGAAAGAGACAGACTTAACCTGCAGCACCACAATGCCAGCACCTAAATAAATCTTTTAAAAAAAGAATCTTAAAATTTGAAAAGTGAAAATATACAAACAGGAAAACATTTTCGTTTTACCTCTCAATGTATTAAATTATTGGATTTACTCTTTAAATATACATCAAAAAACTTGTATTTAAATTTGTTAATGTCACAAAAATGTGTTTGTCATTCCAGAAATTTCTGCATATTTTGGAACAGGCTCCTCAATGACTTACACTTTTCAAGAACATTACCCTTTAAGTGAAAACAAGAGCTCTTTTGCTTCTTCATTACACAGGAATACAACATTGACCAGAGAAATGATCACACTGAGCTTCCGAACTACACAAACTCCAAGCTTACTGCTTTATGTGAGTTCTTTCCATGAAGAATACCTTTCAGTCATCCTCTCCAACAATGGTGAATATCTTTTGCATGAAAGAAAAAAAAATCTTGAATTAGAAAAGTAGGTCTGTAATGACATGGGTCTTTTCAGCATTCAATCTACAAACAAGGATAGAAAAATCACATGCCTTCCAATATGTTTTTAAATACTATTTATAATGGTTATCATAAAAGCTAGTATTTCAATTATTAAATTAAAATCCTTTTCTACTATTATTAGTTTGATAATTTTACAAATTTTATATAAAATTGTACTTCTTATGGCTAGAATGTCTTTACTACTAAATGATGATCTAAATTGATTTTGCAGCTCATTTTCAAATAAGATACCTAGATATACGACATAGATTTTCTGCTGATTCTAAGTAGAGGAGCAACAATGTGGATGATATGGTAAAACTACATAAAAGCCTACTTCCATAAGCAACAGATGAATGCAGTTGTTCTTTATTTCATCAGGTGGTCAAGAAGCTTGTTATATCACACCCACATAAGAAGGGAAATGACAATCTGTTGATTAGTGTCAACGCAGGGGCATTCCAAAACTTTCACAGTTGGGCAGCAAGGCCACATTTTAAATTTATTAAGTAATGATTCAGGACAAAATTTTGATTTCTAGAAAAGCCTACAAAACCTCTAACTGGATGAGCTGTAACAGAATTATGGGCCATGAGAATACATCTTTATAGGAGAGCAATATGTAGGAAGATGTACCAACTGTAGAAACTGTCTCCTGACAAAATTTTCTTTCCTATTTTTTGATTAGGGCAGAAGACTTCAGAAGAAAAATTCTGATTGTTAAAAGTTTTTAACTGTATACACTTCAATAATACTAGCACATTAAAATAAGTATTATTAAAGAAGTTATAATTATGAAAACTGAATGTTGATACAATATCACATGGAGCTACATCAATTCATAAAATCAATATCATAGTCATAATTTAAATATGAGTTTAGAACTTTCATATGTATAATTTAAAATTTTCAATAAGATTTGGGAAATTGCTTATTATCAGCATATGTGGTCTTGACTTTAAATAGTGTATTTGGACTTGGAGTTTGGCACTGGGATAGCACTTAAGTAATTACCATTCCAAGAAATATAACTATGGGGTAATCCAAATCTATGCTAGATAAATTCAAATATGCATTAGATATTAAAAGTACTCTAGATTATGCATGAAAGTTTTTTTTTTTTTTAAATAGCCGTGCTAATTTAAAAGACCATTTACTTTTCTCTTTAGGAAGTTTACAGATCAGGTACAAGCTAGACAGTCACCAAGATTCTGATGCATTTAACTTTGATTTTACAAACTTGGCTGATGGGCACTTTCACCAGCTGAAGATTGAGAGAGAAGAAGCAGTGGTTGTTGTAGAGGTAATGCAGCAAAGTCAAAAGCAATGGTAACTGATATTATGACTCTGAGAATGAATATGCTAATGTAAAAATTTGACAATATGAATAAAAGCAACCCATTCAGTGTTTTTCTGCCATAGGTCAGGATAGGAAGTCAAATATAGCCCAGGTTTGGAGAAGGGGGAAATGTTTTGTTTGTTTAGCAATGTGGTTCTGTCAAAGTTATAATTATTTGTTCCTTTAAAATGTCAATATATGCTTACTTGTTTTCTTAGTAGGGAAATGTTGTCTAGCTGATGGTGACTGTGGTGGAATTTGTGAACTGATATTTCAATGAGAACCTGTCCTCATGTAATTATAAAAGAACAGATACTGCAACGATTTAAACATGGGAGTAAAAGGTGTACAGGATATTCATTAAGGTGGGAATAAATAAGAAAATAGACCTGGGTCAGAGCAGAGTAAGTAAATTGTCACCGGTATTTGAAGCAAAATATACTTTAGATCTGCACATAGAACTGCATTTCTTGGCTATATGCTTCCAGTTTTCTCCAGAGAATAAGTTTTTAAATGTGAAACAGCTGACTCCACCTTTCTGTAGTTTCTGCCAATTACAGATACTTAACATGGTGAAGAAGAGAAAGCAGGATTAGGGAGTGGACACTGGGTGGGAGCAGCAGCTGATGGCATTATATATGTTGTTTATAAAATTGCTTTCCCCTTCTAAATCATTGTTTACAAGTGATTTCTTTAACCTTGTGGTAGCACTTGCAAATGATTTATTTTTACTATTTTTCCCTGTGTTCTCTTTGCTTCCTTTTCATTAAAATTGAATTTCTTTTTGTTATTTGTTTCCCATGGGACATTTAACAGGTTAATCAGAGTGCAAAGAGACAAGTTATATTGGCCTCAGGGACAGAATTCAATGCTGTCAAATCCCTTGCACTGGGAAAGGTTTTAGGTAAGTAGAAGAAAGCGTTTCCTCCACAAAACATCAGATTGAGAGTGTCATGTCACAAACTCTGGAAGCATTTATTATGATGAAAGAATTTCTTGTCTTATTTGAATAATACTTTCACAGTGAGTGACAATCAAGGTACAAATTGTACTCCTGGCTGCGTGCCCATCTAATCATGAGTAAGTGCTGCCTGCTAGATGAGCAAGGGCATCCCTCCAAAAGTACTTCCACACTTACCTTCTCACTTGGCAATCATGCATAATGAATTATGGCATTTGTCTGACAATTCTTGAAAAATGACATGTTATCAAAGCAGACATGTTTCAGCATCAACTCCAGAGACCTCCATGCAGTGATAAAACTGGGTTTGAGTTGAAGACAAGAGAAAGAATTGTTTAATTTCTCCCAGCAGATGAATACAGCTGGAACTCTTTTGAGTCTTGCTTTGGTTGTTTTTTCTTTCCTTCATGACTCTAGTATCTAACAGGAAAGATAATGCATGTACTTAAATATTTATGACAAGGTAAAAAAAAAGGTGCAGTAACTGTCTCTGATATTCACAGGAAGTATTTTTAAAAGTACAATTTAGCTTTAAATAATATAGTAATTTAGGAAAATAATCTTTCTGTAAGAAATGTAACTCCTATGTCAATCAATTAAGAGAATGAACGATCTTCTATGAAATATGAAGAGGATTAGAAAGAACTACCACTTATTATAAAAATTTGTTTTTCTCCAGATAAATAATTATATCGAGTTGAAGATGTTAAAGGCTTTATTCAAGGAAGATATATTAAAAGGCATGCAATTTAGGGTATAAAATTTCAAATTCAAATTGAGCAATGAAGTATATAATCTGAAGCATCTGATCTACAGAAAATTATGAATATTCATTTTGCCTGTGTCTGGAGGTGGAGATAATAATTAAAGATTAATAAAACACTTCATATTTTGGATGGTCATATTTCAGAATATGTTCTGCTTAAGTCTTGTTATTTTCAGATCATTAATCACAGGACTATAATTCCAGATAATTTGGAGTTTGATACAAAGTATTTTATTACTTTAGGCTGCAGTAAAATAGACCTTCAGGTTAACTGATTTTCCAAAGAGTTACCCGAAGGACTCTACAGCAAGTTATTACTATTTAAGTTTCATAAGTCCCTGTAAGTCACTGATTCATCCACTCCTTCAAAAATATTTCATGAACATCTACTGAGTACACTTTATAAGGCACTGAGAAAGCCTATGAACAAGAGCAACACTAGACCTACCCTTTCCCAACTCACATATTAATAGGGATCATAGGATAAATGTGAACAATTATAAAAAATAATGCTCAAACTCAATAAAAAATTTTGTCTACCTTTACTTGCTTTTGAAAACAATGACCCAGAATTCATAATTAGCATGGTGTTATTATCTTACCATTTCTGAGTAGTTTCACTAATGAAGATGATTCAGGTTGATTATGTCAAGATAAACTCAGATTAAAGCTGTTTAAATGTAAACTCTTTAAATCTTGAATTTCCTAGGTAGCTTATCAGAAATATAGTCTTAAAGAATTCGAGCACTTAAAATACTGTAATCCCTTAGAGATGACCTGTCATTTCTGTTACATATTGTTTCTCCAACTATTTTGGTATTATTGATATTCTTGATTACAGATTTGGTTAATTTTTAAATCATTAACTAAAACTTTAAAACAAAAACCAAAACATATATTGAAACCAAAGAAAAAGTGTAAAAGCAGATGTCTTTTTAAAGTTTTCTCCCAGAAAATAAAACAGTAGCCTGTAAATAGTTACATATCGTGTGATTATTATTATAAACATCAGAAAGTATATATCTGGGTAGAAGGGTTATATTTCAAAATAGAGCTAAAAATATATGAACATGCAAAGTACTTATAGTAATTAAATAGTTCTGAAAATTATCTAATGAGTCCTTGTCTAAGGAAATACCACATAAAACATACAGGTTTAGCATTTAAAACTCAGTTGGCATAGTATTTTACATTACAGTGTATTTGTCTCACTTAGAAGGGATGCTAGTGGGCAGGCATTGTGCTGCAACACGTTAAGCCAATGCTTGGGACACCCACATTCCAAAGCAGAGTACCAATTCAAGTCCTGAATACTCCTCTTCTAATCCAGCTTTCTGCTAACATGCTTGGAAGGCAGTGGGTGATGCCCAAATACTTGGGTCCCTGCCACCCACGTGGAGACCTGGATGGAGTTCCTGCCTTCTGACTTTGTTCTGGCCCAGGGCTGGCTCTCCTGGAACATAGACATAGGACTCTAGTACTCATGGCACAGAAAGCCTCATGAGCATCAGCCATTTGTGTAGTTTCCCATCTACCCTCAAGTCTTATGGGGACAGTGATAGGTGGCCCAACTGAATGTTCTACCTGAAACACTAGCTTGAGGAAACCACAGAAGCTTTAGCAAGCAGTAAGTTAGCTTATTCTTTGTCCTGGATGGAGATATGACTTCATTCCTCAAGTCTGCCTGCCGAAAATAAAACCTTGAGAAATGACCTGAGTGCTGTTAGTGTCTTGTGTTTCTTTATTATTATTATTATTTTATTATTATTTTCATTTTAGTTACAAGGAGAGACAGAGACAGGCAGAGATATATTGCTGGTTCACTCCTTAAACACCCACAACAGCCAAGGCTGGGCTAGGCTGAAGCCAGAACCCAAAACTCAGTCCGGGTCTCCCATAAGGATGGCAGGGACCCAAGTATTTGAGCCATCAGGTGCTGCCTCTCAGGGTTCACATTAGCAGGAAGCTGGAACTGAAAGTGTAGTAGCCGGACAGGCATTCTGATATGGATTGTGGGCATCCCAGGTGGCAACTTACCTGCTGCATGAAATGCCTACCCTTGGATTTATTTTTTAAATTGATACACAAAATTCTTAAAACATACCTAATTTCATATTTGATGATAATTTTTCTAATTAAATCATCTATTGAGAATGAAGGAAATTATACTCTATTTCATTCTATTAACTTCAAACTAAATGATTGTTTAGGGGTTCAGCATTGTGGTACATCAGGTTAAGCTGCCGCCTGTGATTCTGTGCCTGTCGCAGCTACTCCATTTCTGATGCAGCTCCCTGCTAATGTGCCTGGGATGGCAGAGGAAGATAGCCCAAATGCTTGCACCCCTGCCACCCACATGGGAGACCTGGATGGAGTTCCTGGCTCCTGCCTTCAGCCTGTCTCAGCCCTAGCTGCTGTAGACATTTGGGAGTGAACCAGCCTGATGGAAGATCTCTTTCTCTATCTCCTCCTCTCTGTCATTCTGCCTGTCTAATGAACAAATATTTCTAAAAATGATTGCTTAATGTTAATTATATTCAACCTTTTTAGGAGAAAATCTGCCCTAAAGTTACGTGACTTTTCTCAAAAATAGTTATTTAATGTAAAACCACGTTGTATCATGCCAAAGGGGAAAAAAAAATTCTAACACTTGTTAAAACCGGAGGCTGACTTTATTTAGGACTTTCATAAAAGATATACGAACTATGCTATGGATTCAGCAGTAGGGATGAGAGACTGAAAATTTCAGTTACAAAAGTGGGTGGAGGTTTACAGCCAAGCACGTGTGGGGACAGGTGATTAGTTAATGCAAAATAGGAAGTTGTTTGGGGGCAATTCTTACTAAAATGAGCTAACAGAATTTCTAATGAAGACCGATCAAGCTGATCAAACATCATGTATGTGGGGAATAGTGCGAAATGGAGAGGATGATAGATATTGAGCTGATCAGGTATTGAGGGTGAAAAATTCTGGCCAAACCTGACTTGCCATGATTATTTCCAAATCTGGGAGTTGAAAGATCAAAACCTCTGGGAAACTTGAGCAGAGAGCTCTGAGTAGCCTAAATGGAGTTTAGTCAGAGGGAATAGTGTTAAATTCTTTCTTGGGGAAAAAAATGAAGATTCTTGAAGGAACTATAAAAGAAAAACATATGTAATTTTAAGTGCTATTCTAATTCTGATCAGGAACTAAATGTATTGGAGTAAAACCCAAGAAAGGAGGGTCTGGTGAGGCACTGTTGTGTAAGCGGGGGTGGGGAGGAGAATATACTGGGAGATATTGTGTGGGGGAGTGCGGAGTTCCAGGCATGGTTCATCTGACTGACATGAGTGGGAGAAGAGATGGGCAATGGTCATTTTGGAAAAGTGCACTGTCTCTATAAAGGTATAAAAGAAGGCTTTTGAGACTGCTAGGAGAGTTGAAAAGAATAATACTAAATATAGTGATTTTTACTCTAAATGTGAGTAGACTAAATTGTGTCACACCAACTTTAAAAAAAAAGTTTAAATGCACTTACACTATTGAAAAAGGGATGTGCTAAGAACTTGCAAGTAAAAACTAATAAATCTAAGAAATGCAATGTTATCAATTAGAATTTAAGATTATAACAGCTGAACAAGAGGGTCATTAACTGGTGGTAAAAAATATAAGTTACTAAGACAATATGAAAGTGATAAATCTGTATACTTCATACAAAACAGTTGAATGTAATAAGCAAACACAACAACAAAGGATTTCCAAAGGTCTGTCCTGGTCTCCAGAAATTATTTTACTGTAACCCCCTAGATTAGTGGTGTGTGTGCCATTGAAAATGTATTTTAATGATTTTTTTTTTAATTAAATGGCAGAGGATTTCTTAGTTCATCCCACACAACTGTTTTCCTGGGAGATTCTGGTGTGGGTAGACTGACAACCCTCAGCACTTGAAGCCATCAGCCAAAACCCTGCCTCACCTGAGCAGTTGACAGGGCTGCCCACAGGTAGTGGCTCTGGCGCTTTCTCCACGAATAGAACCTAAGGGGTTCTGAGGAAGGCTGAAGCTGGCTGCCGCCCAACAAATGGCGGGGTCCCCATGTCGCCGAGCTGCGCCCCTGCGCCCTGACGCCGGGTCCCGCTTCTTTCTCCCCAGAGACCCCCGGCGCCGACGCGGACACCAGGCGGGCGGCGGCGCGCGGCTTCACCGGCTGCCTCTCGGCCGTGCGCTTCGGCCGCGCCGCGCCCCTGAAGGCAGCGCTGCGCCCCGGCGGCCGCACCCCGGTCTCCGTGCGCGGCCCAGTAGCCGCGGCGCCCGGCTGTGCGGCGCCGGCGGGACCCGGCTCCTCGGCGCGGGAACTGACTCCCCGGCTGGCCGGGGACGCAGGTGCGTGCTCGCTCCGCCGGCGCCCCACCCTGGCTGCGGAGTCCTCGGTCCCTTCCGGCCCTTGCCCTCTCCAACGGGTTCCCTGCTGCCCTTTCGTCTCTCTGTGAATTTCCCCGTTCTGTTCCCCTTTGTGCCCCTCTCTGCAGGCCGTCCTGGACCCGCTGGCAAGGGGGCGCCCTTAGTTACTGCAGACGGGAGGGACCCTGCGGTCCTCGTGGTCGGAGGTAAGGCAGCTAGCTGTGAATGACCAGCCTTCCGCGTTACCCCTCTTGACAATGTTGAATTAACCAGCATAATGGGCTGTGGTTATGGTTCAGGATAGGGAGGGAAGTCATTTGGTCTGATTATGCCACCGCAGCTGCAGGCAGGACTGGAAAATCAGTTAAGTCTAGCAGGCGCGTTTTTAAGCTGATGGTTTTGTATGGCCTGCGAATGTTATACATACCCAGATGGCCCTTGAAACGGAAGTTTCCCCACTGCCTTCAATGCTTCCCTTGACAATGTTTGCCTTATTAAAAAAGATTTAAATGCACATAATAATACTTAACGTGTTAATTTTTAATAGTATGGTTCAGTGACATAGAGTAAGTTCACTAGTCACTATGTGTTTCATTTTTAATCTTGCTTTAGGAAAAATTCATCTAATAGGCTAAGATTGTTTATTGGTCTTTTGAGAGGAAGAAAATAAAATTAATTCAAATACATCTTGGCAAAGAAAACTTTTTATCTGAAACATAATTTATTTAGAACTGCTGCAAAAGTAAGCATCTTTCCTCCTTAATTAATTCATTTTTGAAATGTTTTTGATTTCTTGTTTGGCAGACTTTCCATAGAACATACAAAATAAACTTTTTTTCCCCCCAAAAAATGATAGGAAACAATTCAGATATTATAAAAGCCCTCACTAAATTTCTTTTGAGGATATTAGCATATACCTCACTATCTCAAACTTTTTCTCTCAGAAATAAAAAAGTATAAATTAAAAATACATGACCCAATGGAAAAAAAAAACTATTTTTACAGTTTTCTGTGGGAATGTGGAGAATAATGCACACCTAAAAGGGGTACTTTTGTCATTTTACATCAAATCCAATCATAAATGAATCCTGATATTTTAGGAGATTTTTCTTTGCAATGCAAAAGCAATTGTGAAATGCTTAACCTTTTCAGAGTAGGTTCCCATTGCCCACAAATGTCTACACAGTGTCAGAGTTAGAGCCAGGCCTTTGGTAAGTGAGGATAATGGGCAGATTGATAATAGAACAGCAGAGCACGTCTTGCTTTTGGAATTTTATTGCTTTTGGTAAGCTATAGCTGGCGAGATATCTGGGGTCAATGTAGGGACTTGTTGCTGTTGAACAGTGAGTCTTAGCGGGATTCTGTTTCCCTAAGTGTTGACTTGGCTCCTGAAGGAAGCAATGGGAAGGAGGAGGGGTTGGGTGGCTTCCCCTGGCTGGTATTTCACAAAGGGGGTTTGCATTTTCTAATAGTCACCAGTTGGAGATACAAATTAATACCTTAGTGAATTATCTTACACTTGTAATTTGGGTACCTACAACCTATTTTTACACCAATTCATCTAGTTTAACATAGACTTGATGTTCATCTACACTAATAGGATTGCTTGAATCAGCAGCTTTCTCGAATATGACTTCATGCATTCATTAAATGGCTTCATTGCTATGAATTAAAGACTCAAACAATTTATGAGATAGAAACCCAGGCCTTTAACTCATGTGACCTGATTTGGAGCTAGGATTGAGAACCACAGGCATGGCTAATAGTATCAATATTTTATAACACTTACAAGTAATCTGCTTTACATGTAAATTTAATAAATATCCCTGCAATAGTCTTGATAATGGGAACTGATTATGTGTATGTTCTGCTACTATACTTCAAAAACATATTGTCATAAAAGTATTCTTAAATCTGCAGTTAAAATGTATAACAACAGTTATTCTATGATGGTACAAAACACTGCATACTTTTTAAATAATTTAAAGCTTCCTGCCTGATAACTCAATGATGGACATGGTCTTAGAGATGTATTTTTCTTTGTGCTTTTAAATGTGAAGCCATTCCCTGAGTCCATCATGATATGCCTTTAGGGAAAAAGCCTAATACAGCCATATCCAAATGCTGTAGTAGCTCAGAAGTATAGCAAATGTTATAAAGCCACCTGGCCTCCAGAATTCCTGCTTGGATGCTTCCAGTCTATCTAGTAGATGATTTGGTTTATTGTAACCTAACTTTATTAAGCAATGACAACAAGACTATGGTTGGAGCGAAACTCCATTTATATTGTTTTTCCTTTTTCTTCCTGCATAGGTGTGATTGCCGTTGTCATATTTACCTTGCTCTGCATCACTGCCATGGCTTTACACATTTATCAACAAAGGAACTTGCACAAAGAAAATGAGTCTGAAATCTCAAAAAATGAAGAGTGCTAGGACTGCTTTGAAAAGTGAGCTGATGTGCAAAACACAGAGGAAAACGGTGTGTCTTCTGAGGAGCAGCTGGGGCGTAATCTGTCCCTAGGATAGACTGTCCTGCTTTTGCCACAATGGTACACACAGTGTGGTGCAGTGCTGTGAAGCTGTGGATGATATGCAGCTTCAGAGTGAATTAGGGGTAGGGGTGGTCATCAGTCTGTTTGAATGCAGTCTTCCAAATCTGAGGTTGAATTTGTGTAATAACTATCAGGTTTATATAAGAAAATGGCTGTGGTCCTACTTTCTTAAAAATTATGACAGAACTTTATGTTCAGATATAAAAGATTAAGTTAACTCCACTGTTTTTTGATATTTGGAAACTTATCTGAGACTCTCTTATTGGTGCTCTGGTGACATTGGTAAAATAGGAAATACTTCTTCCATCACCCTCACTGGTATTGCTGTAGTCCTGAAATCCAGAGCCAAGTGACCTGCCAAAAATTAACAGCCTATTTGCTTTCTGTGTCGGATAATCATACAATGCTGTAGCGTCCTGGGAATATTATTATTAATTTTGGTGTGATGCTTTTTCTAATTGACTGTTTTAAAATGTTTTGATAAATATTGATGTTCAAATTAATATTGAAGGTTAACTCTGAAATTTTAGTATTGAATTTTATAATGAAACAAAATTAATAGGTAACAAGGTGCATAGAGGATGTCATTGAGACAGTTTGCCTGTTTTTCTTTGTAATTACAGTTTTTGTAAATTGTGATTATGTTTTTAACTAAATTTGTAATTAGCTGTAAACATTGCTTCTTACACTGAAAGTATTATCCTTTATTTGTGTCAATAATGCCTGAATAATACATAATCTAAACTTATTTCCCCAAAACATTGAAAGACTATTCAGACACTATTATGTATCTCTCTTCTTTCTAACGGTTGTTACTAATTTGCCTTGGATTTCCTGTGACAGTATTTTACAGAACATCTTCCAATTTATTAAGCTGAGGAGCTCCAATTCCTTTTCTGAATTTAAATGCTCTAGGCAGAAATAGCATTGTGTATTATCCTCTCAACTAATTGCTTTTGAATATAAACTGAAGGCTGCTGTCTCTTAGGAAAGACAACTTTTCCATAATCCATATCAAATCTGCCATCCTAAGGATCATGGGTCCAACTTCTCATAAATTACCCAAAATTGAATATATGCTATTAACTGCAATATGTCTCATTAGGGTTTATACACAGATACACACACACTCAGATAGTGGAGAATCAGAATTTATATGGACAGCTGCAGAATTAATACTGAGGCAGTATTTATGTGATAATTGCATGGAACTACCATTTGGATTCAAACTGATTATATATAAAGCAGTAATGCTACACTGATATCACAGACACCAACTGTTTGCCAAGGACTAATTAGGTCACATAGTTTGCTAGAAGTAAAAATGTCGCGAATGTGTATATTTGCACTTTTGTCAGAGAGAAACCATCTATCCATTTTGTAAAATCTGAATTATGTACATTTTTGTTATCAGAGAGAACTGAGTAAACATTCTTCAGATACAAAGATGCTACTTGCACGAAGCACCCTTCTGTGATCAAAACAAGTTAGAAATTCACAGATTCATCATTACTATTACATGATCGAATTTTCACTTTCTTGTGTTTTTTTAAAAGACTGAGTATAGATAATCTTTGTCTTAAGTTTACTTTCATTTTATAAGTGCAGGGTGCGGAAGGATTCAACAAAGATATAGTACATTTTATGGATGTCTACATGTATGTAGTTGCTACTTCCAATTAGCACCCTTATGTGATGTGATATAAAAGTATAGTGGTTTCCCCAAAACATAAGTGACTGAAGTTTTTGATTATTAAGAGCATCAAAATTATCTTGTTAAAAATAGACTGGTTAATATAACAATGCTTGTCTTAGTAAAATGGTTAACATTGGTGAATGGGTATAAACTTGAAATTATGACCCAAATTCATCCTAGGAAATCACTGTAGCTGTCATTTCCTAAGAGTCATCATTTAAAGCATACCCTTAACCTATTTTGATAGTAGTTAATATACATGACCTATTCTGTCCCATATGTTTATTAACTAGCAGAGAATAAGAACATTTTACACTGACCAATAATTGTGAAACTTTTTTCATGTATATTTTCAAAGCCTAATAAATGGAAAATTTATTCCAATGGATTTTTTCTTTAATAAAATGACTTTGATCTAGAAGATAAATATCTTGTTTTCTTATGTTATCTGGAATCCATAATGTGTGACAAAAATGGATTCTTAAAATATTCTTGACATTGGAGAAGAATGAAATGAATGCATTTTAAATTGAAATATGATTAGTTATTTAACCTAGTACTTCATTAGCCAACTTTGGACATTAGGAAAATGTTTATAACTGCTGTTTTTAGCCATTAAGTGTGCAGAAAACCCATTTTTTTAATTTAAAAAATGTTATTCCAAGAATCATCGAGTTTTTCTGTCATTGAAGACATTAAATATCTTACAGCCCAACCTTTCCTGTTTACATCTCTTCTAATGGATGCAGCTCGAGCTAAGTTTGTTGCTGATGTGTCTGAAATCAGCTACTAGTCCACCCTAACTTGGTGTGCTTGAGTACACGTGTGGATGTTTAAGAAGGTTAAAGTTGCTCTTTCTAGGGCTACAACCAAGATTCGTTAGGTGTTAATCATATTGCTGGAAAATATGCTGAGGAACTATTTCCTGCAATATTTATTTTTACAAACTTTTGATAACCTAATCTATTGCCTATAAATTAACTATGACTTAAAACTATACTTTTGCTTCACATTTCATCACAGTTTATGGGGATACCTCAAAAAGTTCATGGAAAGGTATTATTAGGATCAGCACTGTGGTGCAGTAGGTAAAGCCACTGCCTGCAATGCCGGCATCCTATATGGGAGCCGGTTTGAGTCCTGGCTGCTCCACTTCTGATCCAGCTCCCTGCTAATGTGCCTGGAAAAGCAACAGAAGATGGCCCAAGCCTTTGGGGCCCTTGCACCCACAAAGAAGACTCAGATGAGGCTTCTGGCTCCTGGCTTCAACCTAGTCCAGCCCTGGCCATTGTGGCCATTTGGGGAGTGAACCAGTGGATGGAAGATCTGTCTGTCTCTCTCTGCCTCTGCCTCTGCCTCTCCCTCTCTGTAACTCTAACTTTCAGATTAAATAAATAAATATTTTTTTAAAGAAGTGTAAGTTTGGGGCCTGCGCTGTGGCACAGCGGGTTAAAGCCCTGGCCAGAAGCACCAGCATCCCATATGGGCACGGTTCTTGTCCCAGCTGCTCCTCTCCTGATCCAGCTCTCTGCTGTGGCCTGGGATAGTAATGAAAGATGGTCCAAGTCCTTGGGTTCCTGCACTTGCATGGGAGACCCGAAAGAAGCTCCTGGCTCCTGGCTTCAGATCAGTGCAGCTCCCGCCGTTGCAGCCATCTGGGGAGTGAACTAGCGGATGGAAGACTGCTATCTTCTGTCTCTACCTCTCTCTGTAATTCTGTCTTTCAAATAAATAAAATAAAAAAAAGAAGTATAAGTTTACTTTGATGCAAAAAGTTTTGAAAGCCATGCACAGTTTTTTGATAATATGCATTTCTCACAAACTTAAAACATTCTGGATTTATGACTTTCTTTTTTTTTTTCAGCAAAATAAGCTTTTTTTTTTTTTTTTTACTTTTTCCACAAACATTGTAAAGTACCCTGGTGTATGTGCTTCCTTTACAGGCCAAGAGGGAGTGCTAGAGAATAGATTCACTCTCTCATATAAAATTAGTCAAAAACAAGACAAAACATATGAAACAATGTTTTTTTTTTAACATTTATTTAGTAAATATAAATTTCCCAAGTACAGTTTATGGATTACAATGGCTTTTTACCCCCCATAACTTCCCTCCCACCCACAACCCTCCTATCTCCCACTCCCTCTCCCCTTACATTCACATCAAGATTCATTTTCGATTATCTTTATATACAAAAGATCAATTTAGTATATATTAAGTAAAGATTTCATCAGTTTGCCCCCACAGAGAACACAAAGTGCCAAATACTGTTTGAGCACTAGTCACAGCATTAATTCACATTAAACTACACATTAAGGACAGAGATCCTACATGGGGAGTAAGTGCACAGTGACTCCTGTTGTTGACTTAACAAATTGACACTTTTGTTTAAGGCGTCAGCAATCTCCCCAGGCTCTAGTCATGAGTTGCCAAGGCCATGGAAGCCCCATGAGCTCACCGACTTTGATCTTATTTCAACAAGGCCATAGTCAAAGTGGAAGTTCACTCCTCCCTTTAGAGAAAGGTACCTCCTTCTTTGATGGCCCATTCTTTCCACTGGGATCTCACTCACGGAGATCTTTCATTTAGGTTTTTTTTTTTTTTCCAGAGTGTCTTGGCTTTCCATGCCTAAAATACTCTCATGGGCTCTTCAGCCTGATCTGAATGCCTTAAGAGCTGATTCCACGGCCAGAGTGCTGTTTAGGACATCTACCATTCTATGAGTCTGCTGTGTCTCCCGCTTCCCATGTTGGATCATTTTTTATTCTATCAGTATTAGCAGACACTAGTCTTGTTTATGTGATCCCTTTGACATTTAGACCTATCATTATGGTCTATTGTGACCAGAAATTGATCACTTGGACTAGTGAGATGGCATTGGTACATTCCACCTTGATGGGATTGAATTGGAATCCCCTGGCACATTTCTAACTCCACCATTTGGGGCAAGTCAGCTTGAGCATGTCCCAAATTGTACATCTCCTCCCTCTCTTATTCCCACTCTTATATTTAACAGAGATCACTTTTCTGTTAACTTTAAACACCTAAGAATAATTGCATGTTAATTGCAGAGTTCAACCAATAGTATTAAGTAGAACAAAAAAATACTAAAAGAGATAAAATATTAAATTGTACATCAACAGTCAGGGCAAGGGCTGATCAAGTAACTGTTTCTCATAGTGTCCATTTCACTTCAACAGGTTTCCTTTTTGGTGCTCGGTTAGTTGTCACCAATCAGGGAGAACATATGATGTTTGTCCCTCTGGGACTGGCTTATTCCACTCAGCATGATGTTTTCCAGATTCCTCCATTTTGTTGCAAATGACCAGATTTCATTGTTTTTTACTGCAGTATAGTATTCCATAGAGTATATGTCCCATAATTTCTTTATCCAGTCTACTGTTGATGGGCATTTGGGTTGATTCCAGGTCTTAGCTATTGTGAATTGACACGAGCGGTGCCAGGGAGTGTCTAAAAAACAATGGTTTTTAGAACTAGGCATTTGTCATAGGAAGTGATCTTGAAAGCTTATGGTTGTTTCAGGCTGTAACTTGAGAAAATCTCTAAACAACAACCTAAGAATGGAACTACCTAGAGGAAATCTAACAGATGTGAAAGTTGAGTCAATGATGCTGAAGGTTCAGGCACACCAAGATGACTAGAGATAAGAGTACCAGAGAGGAAAGAGCTGCACATGGAGCCAATTCTAGTGCTCTGTATATTACCCTGAGTATGTAGCAAAGTCCTGCCAACACAAGTGTAAGGAAACTACCAAGGCAAAAGGACGAATAACTCAAAATATTTAGAATAATACTTATAAACCTTTTTTTTTAAAGTTACTGATCTCCACAAAAAGTCTCTTTAGACAGTTTCATTCCTAATCACCACTCCATGAAATTATTGTTGAAGATTTATTTATTTATTTAAAGGGGAGAGAAGAAAGGGAAAAAAGGAAAGAAAGAGAGAGATGATCCTCCCCCTGTTGGCTCACTCTCAAATGGTCTACGCAGAAGCGAGGGGCCCAGAGCTCCATTCGGTTCTTCCATGTGAGTGGCAGGTGCTCAAGCATGTGAGCTATCCTCCATAGCTTTCCCAAGCACATTATCAGGAAGCTGGATAGGAAGTGGAGCAGCCAGGACATAAACAGGGACTCTGATGCTGGATGCTGGTATTGCAGGTAGCTTACTGTGCCACAATGCTGGATTCCCTATGAAATTTTAATAGTACAGATAACACTGCATATATGTGTAGTACTATTCAAGTATCTAAACCTTATGCACAAAGAGTAAATTTTCTTTCTTTCCCCAAGAACTAATTTTGGTTCCTTTGGGGTAATATTAACCTTATTGAGAATGCCTAGATTACAAGGAACAGTGTATAATATTCAGATAGGATCAGGAATATGGTTGGTTGCCACCAACTAACTGCCCTGGAAGTTTTCATAATTATTAGCACAGCATGGGAGAAAATATTCATAGATGTGTTGACTTAGTAGTGGTAAATGCTAAACTATACCTTCTAAGGCTGCACTTAACAAATCTTGGGAGACTTGAGGAGAAAAGATCAGTTTCCAAATAACTAATTTCATCCTTGAACAAAGTTCAAGTGTACCTAGAGGAGTATGAAAATATCCAACACCCAGCAAAATAAAAACATAATCTTGGGGCCAGCGTCATGGATCACTTGGTTAATCTCTGCCTGTGGCGCCGGTATCCTATCCCTGGGGCCAGGTTCTATCCTGGTTGCTCCTCTTCCAGGCCAGCTCTCTGCTGTGGCCCGGGAGGGCAGTGGAGGATTGCCCAAGTGTTTGGGCTCCTGCACCCGCATGGGAGACCAGGAAGAAGCACCTGGCTCCTGGCTTTGGATTGGCGCAGTGCCGGCTGTAGCGGCCATTTGGGGTGTGAACCAACGGAAGGAAGACCTTTCTCTCTGTTTCTCTCTCTTTCACTGTCTATAACTCTACCTGTCAAAAAAATTTAAAAAAAACATAATCTCCATTGTCCAATCAAAAATTATCAGGCATGTAAAGTGAGAAAAATATGAACTATAATGAAAGAAAACAATTAAAAGTGACCCAGAACACAGATATTAGAATTAGTAGTCAAGAGTATTAAAACAATTATTGTCACTATGTACCATATGTTCAAAAAGTCAGGACGTGATATGAAAAAGTTTCAAATCAAACACCTAGAGATGAAACTTCAGTTTTTGAGCTGGAAAGTACATTGGATAAAATTAATGGCAGATTAGACTTTTCAGAAGTAAAGATGAATAAATTTGAAGAATAGCAATAGAAACTATCCAAAATGAAACTGAAAAAAGTGAAGCAAAATATAAAGGACAAACCAAGTATTAGTGAGCTGTGAGAAGTGAATGACAGAAACAAAAGTTTGAGAAAAACAATGAGTATTTTCTTTGTTTGATGAAAACTAAACTCAAGACAACAATTTGAAGCTCAAGAGATATTAAGAAAACCACACAATGACGTACCACAAGCAAAGTGCTTAAAACCCACAGCAACAAAGAGAAAATCTTAAAGCCAGCCACAGAAAAAGCCAAGTTTTGTACAGAGAACAAAAAGGATGACAGCAGATTTCTTCTTGAAAATGATGCAAGTTATAATCGCAGTAGAGCAGCATCATTCATGTTTGAAGTGAGATATCTTTCAACTAAATAGATTCCTACACCCAGAAAAAATTTTCTTCCAAAAAAAAGGGTAAAGATTTTTCCCAGTCACACAAAAGTTAAAATAAATTTTTACCAGCAGAATTACATTTACAACAGCTTAAAAATCTTTCAATACAAAAGAAAATGACATCAGCTAAAAATATGGATCTGGACAAAGGAATGAAGATCTAGAAAGTTTAACTCCTTAATTATATATATATATATATATATATATACACACACACATATATATACATTTACTTATTTAAATATCTAAAAGGTAAATATTTTGCATTTTTTATTTTGGTGTATTTTTTTGTACAGAGAACAAAAAGGATGGCAGTAGATTTCTTCTTGAAAATTATTTCATGCATTCCATAGATATAGTTCCAAGAAGGCAAGCACATTTCTCTCTTTCTCCTCTCCCTACCCAATTCCCTTCCCTCCCTCCCCTCTATTCCTTTCATCAGTTTTAGCAAAGACATAATTTTAATCCACACTATATTCACAGACTTAATTCAGCATTAGCCATAATATTCAATAAGTAAAAAGTAGTAAACTACAGTTCCCCAGGAATATAAACAAGAGATAAAAATGACAATCATATCACAAAATCTCCATTTCATTCCTATACACTTTGTATACTCCATATTAAACAGATATCAAAGAAAACATATGGTGCTTGTAGTTTTTTTTTTTTTTTTTTTGGACTGGATTATTTCACTAAGCATGATGGTTTCCATTTACATCCATTTGTTGCAAAAGACAAGATTTCACTCAATTTTTGACTGAGTAGTATATGTGTGTATGTGAGTGCATATGTATATGTGTGTATGTATATATAAATGTGACATTTTCTTTATCCAGTCATCAATTGGTGGACATATAGGTTGATTCCATATCTTAGCTATTGTGAATTGAGCTGCAATAAACATGGGGGTACAAAGAACTCTTTCATATGCTGATTTCATTTCCTTTGAGTACATTTCCAGCATTGGGATGGCTGGGTCATATGGTAGATTTATTTTCAGATTTCTGAAGAATCTCCATACTGTCTTCCATTTTGGTTGTACTAGTTTACATTCTCAACAACAGTGGATTAGTGTACCTTTTCTTCCACTTCCTCAGAAGCATTTATTGTTTGTTGGTTTTTGGATGATAGCCATTTTAACTAGGGTGAGGTGATACCACACTGTGGTTTTTATTTGGATTTCCCTGATGGCTAGTGACCCTGGATGAGGTAATTAAAATATGTTAATTTTGTAAAAAAAAAAAAACTTTTTGACAGGCAGAATTAGACAGTGAGAGAGAGACAGAGAGAAAGGTCTTCCTTTTGCTGTTGGTTCACCCTCCAAGTGGCCGCCACGTCCGGCAGCGCATTGCAGCCAGCGCGCTGCGCTGATCCGAAGCCAGGAGCCAGGTGCTTCTCCTGGTCTCCCATGTGGGTGCAGGGCCCCAGGACATGGGCCATCCTCCACTGCACTCCTGGGCCACAGCAGAGAGCTGGCCTGGAAGAAGAGCAACCAGGACAAGACCGGCACCCCAACCGGGACTAGAACCCGCGATGCTGGAGCCGCAGGAGGAGGATTAGCTTAGTGAGCCGCGGCGCCAGCTAAAAAAAAATGTTTGAAATCTGTTCATAGTTTTTCCAGATATGCATTTTCCATAAACTTATTCTTTTTTAAATTTTTTGCCAGGCAGAGTTGTACAATGAGAGAGAGACAGAGAGTTATAGACAATGAGAGAGACACAGAGAGAGAAAGGTCTTCCTTCCATTGGTTCACTCCCCTAATGGCTGCTACAGCCAGCACTGTGCCGATCTGAAGCCAGGAGCCAGGTACTTCCTCCCAGTCTCCCATGCGGGTGCAGGGACTCAAGCACTTGGGCCATCCTCTGCTGCCCTCCAGGCCACAGCAGAGAGCTGGACTGGAAGAGGAGCAACTGGGACTAGTACCCAGCACCCTAACCGGGACCAGAACGCAGGGTGCCAGCACCGCAGGCGTAGGATTAGCCAAGTGAGTCATGGCACCGGCCGAACTTTTTGAAGTCCCTTATATCAACTTAGATATTACATTTATATATTAGAAAAAATGGAAAAAATACTGAGTATGAGAGGATTGTAATTATAACTTTCATTTATTCTTTTACATACATCTGCATAATCTTTTGCAGTTATTAAAACAAATTTCAAAAATTGTGATTTTTTCACTATTTCACAGAAAATTTCTGCATGTTCCATGTTATCTAATCAAAGAGCACATACTGTGATAGCATCTCTGTTCTATACTATGTAACTAAATGAGTGGTTTCCAAGTGCTGAACATCTTGCAACCCACTTTATGTCATTCGCTTCATATCCTTTCTCTGACTTCTTCCTCCATGCACATTTGACATACCAATGACATTTCCATCCATTCTCCCAGAGAAACCTTGGGAAACAATTAGAAACAGAGGTTATCCTATTCCAATGCCTCTCTCACTTTGCCGTGGAATTATACACACTGAAATATTGTGAACACTTTTCTCCATTTTTACCAATATGCCTATGTAGAATTGGATTTGAACTCCAGATCACTTTCCAATTTTCAGAAAGCATACAATAGTTTATTGGGAGATAAAAGTGCAAAGATTTTTTTTTCTTCTTCATTCTCAGTGCATAAAAAAATAAAAGATTAAAAAAAAATAAAAGATTAGCAGACAGGCCCACTTCTCTCCCAGCTCCTGTGCTGCATGAAAGTGATAGGCCTGTGGAAGAGGTAGCCTGTCATGGTCCCACTAATGATCTGAAGCAGTGAAGCTCTACAGTCTAAACATCAGCTGATGCTTATAGAGCAAGACCTAGAAGTCGAGTGTAGTGAAACTGAGAACAAAGGAGAGTGGGAGATGTCACCAGGGAGGGACCATGAGTTTAATGAGATCCTGTGAAAGAATATAATGTTACTTCAAAGCATTTTCTGGTAGGACAATTTCCAGAGACTTTAAATGTTTTTTTTTCTGTGTGATGACTATTGAGCCTGGAAGAATTTTTCTAGTGTCTGAGAGGCTGTTAACATACTGGCTCAGTTTGGAAAAGCTGCTTTTATGAATAATTTCTCTCTCCACATACTTTTGTGTTAGAAGGAGAATATTTCACAGCAAAAGGATGCAGGACCTTAGTTATCTATGCCATAATCTGATGAACACTTTTACGTTGGCTATCAGCCACCTCCCCAAAAATATGCATAATCTGCCCTAAGAAATTTGTTTTTCTGTCAGTCTATCCATCTATCATATATCATCCACCTATGATTCCACAGCGAACAATTAACAAAAGACAAACAGCAACAATAAACAATAACTGCACACCAGTTAACCTTCTCTCACCATTTATAAATGAATTTGGAATCTTATTAGAAGATATATTACAGAGTTCTGAAAAGTACAATTTTCTGTGACATAACTTATGCCTCATTATGTGTGGTTACTTGAATTATTGAAAGACTTAGTATTACTCAGACTTACTATAACTAGTTCAAACATTTGAGCAGTTAGTTCTAAAATATTGAGATCTTTATTCTTAGAAGCAAGTATGATTTTCCATCAAACAAAATGACTTTGAAATAAAATCATAATTATTTTAAAATAAAGTACTAAAAATCAGATGGTGGGAACATTGAAAGGAGCACTCCAAGTCTTTGCCAATCTTTGGAAGAGAGTAGATTCTTACATTTTAGGTAGCATATTGCTTTTTGGATACAATGAACACATGGGGAAAAAGACAATCTTTCTCAAAATGCATACTTTCATATTTTGTATAAGACATCTTACATCATATTGTAAAAATACATTAATGAGAGCTCGATGGTCTGAAGAATATGGAATAAAAATCTCGAACTTGCTCTCAAGATTGATGAAAATATTTTGTCTTAACACTTTTGTGCAAATTCTGTACATAATATGGCATTGGACTTTTAATGCCATTTGCAATATTTCAAAATTGTACCAAGTTCCAAGCTCCAGTTTTCAGATTAAATTTGCATAAATGAAAGTACATAAAATACTTGAAATACGATTCCAATTGGAGTTCTGTGTTGTTCATATTAAATATTGTTCATATTAAATAATACTATGTGTTCATATTAAATATTATTAAATATAATGTATATTATATATAATGAATATATTCATATTAAATATAAAATTAGATAATGATATATTGTTCATATTAAAAGATGACTGAGATTAATAATTTAATATCTCAGCTAAGAATGGAAGATATTTTAAATTTCTGTACCATCAAAATTTTCTGATTTGTTTTCTTTGACTAAATTTCTTTTTGCTTTCAAATTGTACCTGTTAAGAAAGTCTTTTTGAGGATAAGAACTACATTTTATTTTTGCTGAATCTCCAGTATATATGAAGTAGGCAGGCATACAGGTTGGAGTTGATCGGATTTGTGAACTGGAAGACCACGCCCCTGTGTGACCTCATGGTCCTACCTGATGCCTTTGCCAGGCCCTTGTGTGGCTTCATTCCCCTACCTGACCTTACCGGGGTGCCCACCAGCCAATCAGGTTAATTGACCACTCCCCTTTGGAGTGGGTTAAAAGCCTGGGGCACAGTGTGCCCGGCCTGCTCTTTTACCCTGGTGTCTTGCTAGGAAGGGGCTTGCTGTAGCCCCACGCCTTCAGGGCACATGGCCTTCGGGCCATGTGCTCTAGGCTTCCTGGCCTAGATGCTCTTCCACGTGGCTGGTTCCTGGTGCTCGGTATGAACCCCTAATTACCTCTCTCTTAAATAAAGCTCTCACTCTCCTATACACCTTTCTTACTAAATAAAAGCTTAAAACGTACCATGCTGCCTTGTTTATCTGTGCCGGTATTTAGAATTCTTCTCTAAATATTAGGCAAGAACACTCTTGGGCTTATTAATATCGGGGATTTAGTAATAAGCCCGTGGTGAAATTGTAAGGCACCCCAAATTCTGGTAGTACATATGGCACCCTGGCTAGCATTTCTATGGAATTTTAAGGGGCCACGTTTTAGTGTGAATTTTAGGGGGTCTTGTCCGATATCATATAGACAGCACCATGTCATATTTAAGTAGCATTCAGTAAGTGAATAAATGCACCCATTAACGACACAATATATTCCCAAATGTCTGTAGGTACCTACTTGAAATATGGAAGGCAAGAATAAGGAATCTGGCCAGTGCTGCGGCTCACTAGGCTAATCCTCTGCCTGCGGCGCCAGCACACCGGGTTCTAGTCCCGGTTGGGGCGCCAGATTCTGTCCCAGTCGCTCCTCTTCCTGCCCAACTCTCTGCTGTGGCCCCGGAGTGCAGTGGAGGATGGCCCAGGTGCTTGGGCCCTGTACCCCATGGAAGACCAGGAGAAGCACCTGGCTCCTGGCTTTGGATCTGTGCAGTGCGCCGGCCACAGCACATGGCCACAG
Source organism: Lepus europaeus (assembly GCF_033115175.1). Classification (NCBI taxonomy): domain Eukaryota; kingdom Metazoa; phylum Chordata; class Mammalia; order Lagomorpha; family Leporidae; genus Lepus; species Lepus europaeus. The sequence continues at coordinate 53,962,994 of NC_084835.1, forward strand.
CGCATGGCCGCAGCGGCCATTGCAGGGTGAACCAACGGCAAAGGAAGACCTTTCTCTCTGTCTTTCTCTCTCACTGTCCACTCTGCCTGTCAAAAAAATAAATAAATAAATAAAAAATAAGGAATCTACCCTTTGAGGAAAACATAATTGGAAAGATTCATTCTAGTATAGATGTATGTGGAAATTCTAAAATTCCAGAGATTCCTTTAAGTGATTTACATGTGATAAGTCACTAAATCATCCCAGCTCTGTGAGGTGAGTTGTTAATGTCATTCCCATTTTATAGGAGACAGAAGCAGAGGTAGTTTAAGTAATTCTCTTGGCATCATTCACATAGTAAATTACTGAACTGGGTTTGAAACTCAGGCAACCTGGTTCACTCCCATTTGACTCCGCAGCCCAATCTCTGATCCAGTGTGAAGCACTGTCTCCCCTTGGAAGTATTTTTTTGGTAATCAGGGTAAAGACAGTAAAGAGAATCTACAGAGTGTGATTCCACAAATATAACTCTGAATATATGAAATTTCTCTGTACATTGCTTTTTCTTATTTTCCTAATTCTTGAAACAATTTATGCTGAATCAGGTTAGTGGTTAAGAAAAAAAATTAAGATATTAAGAAACATCATAGATCATGTAACATTTTATTAGGTAAATACAATTTAATTGTTCCACAGGTATTTTCTTGAGTGAAAAAAATTGTAGTGGAAATTTTGGCTATTATAAGACAACTTGAAGAATACTAGAGTGCAGAAAGAATCTATATTTTAGATGGGCTATCATTACTAGTAGACAACAACACTTCCCCAAGTGTAGACAACAGCACTTCCCCACCCCAAATTTGTAATATTACTGATTAAAATAAAAACAGCAAAAACTTAAGCACAAAGTGTATATTGAATTTTTCTTGGAGTTGTGACTATTCTTAAACTTTTGATCTTTCTTGGTCTATAGTTTCCATTTGGTAGACAGCCTTCATCTTGAGCTGACATTGACAAGAGCCTCGGGTGATTACTGACATCATAAATAAGAGTGTCAGTTGTTAAATCAACATTGGGAGTCATTGTACACCTGCTCCCCATGTAAGATCCCTGTCCTTAATGTGTCGTTCCATGTGAATTAACGGTATAACTAGTACTCAAACAGTACTTTTATACTTTGTGTTTCTTTGTGGGTGCAAACTGTTGAAATCTTTACTTAGTATATACTAAATTGATCTTCTGTATATAAAGATAATTGAAAATGAATCTTGATGAAGAATGGGATGGGAGAGGGAGTGGGGGATGGGATGGTTGCAGGTGGGAGGGTGGTTATGGGGGGGGGGAAGCTGCTATAATCCAAAGTTGTACTTTGGAAATTTATATTTATTAAATAAAAATAAATAAATAAAAAATTTTAAAAAGAAAATTGTAAAAAAAAAAAAATTCTAGAATAGAATGAAAACATCATGGTAAAAATCTGCTCACCTAGGAGACAACTTTTAGCCAGAAAGAGGGGAATGAAATACTTTCTAGAGGAAAATGATGCACTCTTGTGTAACCAACCAATTGCCAATGGCAACAGAAAGACACTGGCAAATGATGCCTGGACAGAGCTCATTACAACTGAACTCCAGAAGCTTTTTAGATAATATAGAACTAACATAGTTTTCTCTGCTGACTGCCCTGGAGACTTACCCCAGCAACTCCATCCCTCAATAAGCTCACTGGGTTGCTGTATGGTAGGAGAGTAAACTCACTGATCCAGACTAACTTGTTTGCTTTTCAATTCCCTGTCTTCTTTTTTTATAAGTACAATTTCTATGTTTGTATAAATCTATTGATTCTTCTCCCATGTGTATTCAAAGAAATTTGCTCGTTTATAACTGAATTGCCTTCAGGTATTCTTGATGACATAGAAGTATAGTATAAATGAAGTTGCATTTAAAGCCAGAAAAGACAATTGCAGCCTATTCAGTTAGTATTTGTGGAAAAATGTCTATCCATTTGGATAAAACTAATATTAGAGCCCTATTTGCCACAATTTAGGATTTTAAGTTTTAGATGAATTTTGTAATTTTACATTTGTTTGTCAGAAGAAAACACAGAAAAAATAATAAAGTCATAATAAAAATGATGTCTATAAGAAATCTTTCACAACTGCTTTAGTATTTTTGCTCAAGATGAATGTCTAAAACCAAACTAAAGAGTGTCTAGGACCAAGGGGCTACTGTGCACATGATTAAGGATAGTTTACAAGATTTAACAATAGAGTTAATATAGAAAGAGTGAAGCTAATATTTACATTAATGAAACTGGATGATTTGAACTATTGTGCATTTCACACAATTGAACTATGATGGCCTAGTTAGAAGATAGTAAGCCAGATTCCTATATTACCTAACCATGAATTGTGTGTTATTTCTCTATGAAAATAGTGTGGTTTATTTTTCAGGTTCTTCCTTTTTTAAGGCCAGAAGGTAAATAAATCAAAGGTGCAAAAAACTTGCCTTCTTTTCCTTAATCCTCCCAAAGTATTCTTAACTAATTCTATTATAATAATCTAGTATTTAGGGACAAAGATACTGCCTGTTAGCACAGTTCTGGAAATTAAAATGGAGAACATCTCCATGACCACCAGGGCCTTCCCCTTGGTGCTGTAAGGAGTTATCTGGGCTAACAGGCAGTTAGGTCAGGTCTCTGTTGGATAAAAAGGGGTAGAGTCCTTTTAAGAGTGACAGACAGGTGTCCTTGTCCTTCCCTTCCCTTCCCTTCCCTTCCCTTCCCTTCCCTTCCCTTTATTTCTTTTCTTCTCTCTCTCTCTCTCTCTCTCTCTCTCTCTCTCTCTCTCTCTCATCATAACCTGGTCAGACAAGGCTACCAAAACCCGCCCCTATGATAGGTTTTGTCCTTGCCTTTGATTGGTTGTTAGTCGTTATTCTGCTTCTCCCTGTAGGGCTAAATCCGGAGAGCCCCTTTGTGGAGGAATCACGCACCAGCAAGTTTCATGGGCATTCCTCCCTTGGAACCCCACTCCCAGCTCCAGCCTATGATTCTAGCTTCTTGCCAGGGAAGGCAGCTGTGAGGGCTCAAGCAGTGGTGTGTCTCCCATCCGTGCGGGAGATTCCTATTGAGTTCCCAGCTTCTGGCATCAGCCTCAGCCCAGTACAGGCTGCTGTGGTCATTTGAGGTGTGAGCCAGTAGATGGGCACTCTCACTCTCTATTTCACTGTTTCTCTCTGCCTCTTAAATAAATAAGCAAAAATTTAAGACAGACTTCTTTAACAGGTCAGCCTTTCAGAAACCAAAAGTCATCTTGCTGGACTCAGACATGACTAAACATTCCGTTGCTTGAAAATCAAGGGACGCTGATTCAAGCCTTCTGTAGACTGTGTTCTTTCACCAATATAATGAGTAGGCTGAAAGACACTTAAGATGTCCTGTGGCCTCAACAGGCTATGATAAAATGACTTTAAATAGGGACATTCTCTGACTTTAAAAGATGGCATCCTGCTTTGACACAGGCTGGCTAGGGATCTTTCATTTAAGTCAGGGCACTTTCCTCAGGGCAAATGCATGTTAGGTACACATTCCACACTCTAACAGACACACCTACATACTTTCACCCCAGAGACACAAGGCATGGTGGAGGAGGTTTGTCTCAAAAGGTTCTACCATGTCCATCATGGAAGATATAAGTATGGGACCTGGACAGAGAAAATGATTGATAAACTATTATCAAAAGTAATGGTAACCAGGCTAAGATGCATTAGGCAACACTATCTCTTTGTGTGTAAACTAATGTTACAACTTATTTTTTTAATATATTATTTAATATTTGAAAGGCAGAGTTACAGAGAGAGAGAAAGAAAGATATTCCATCCACTGGTTCGCTCCCCGAAAATCAGCAACAGCTGGTGCTGGGCCAGGCTGTAGCCAGGAGCCTGGAACTTCATCCAGGTTTCCCACATGGGCGGAAGGTGCTCAACTACCTGGGCCATCCTCCATTGTCTTTCTGGGCATATCAGTAGGGAGCTGGATCAGAAGCAGAGCAGCCAGCACTGGAACCAGCATCCATATGGCACATGCAATGCTGGCATTACAGGCAGCAGCCTAACCCGCTGATATACAATGTCAGCCCTAATAATCTATTTTTTTAAAAAAATGTTTATTTATTTTAAAGGCAGAATTACAGAGAGGCAGAGGCAGAGAGAGAGAAAGAGGTCTTCTATCCACTAGTTCACATCCCAGATATCTGCAATGGCCAGAGCTGCACTGATCAGAGGCCAGGAGGCAGGAGCCTCTTCTGGGTCTCCCATGCAAATGCAGGGGCCCAAGGACTTGGGCCATCTTCTACTGCTTTCCCAGGACATAGCAGAGAGCTGGATTGGAAGCAGAGCATCTGGTTCTTGAACTGGTGCCTGTATGGGTTGTTGGCACTGCAGGCCACAGCTTTATGCAATACGCCACAGTGTCGGCCCTGTGTCCCCATAATCTTAAACCAATTAATATTTTATTTTGTCCAATTCATACTCCAGATACCAGAATTTTACCTTAATTTTCTCTAAAGTAGGTTTTTTTTTAAAAAAAAAAAAACAGCTTGCCATTCTGACTAGAGCTTTACCAATCCTGTAATAAAAGCTATGATCGTTTCTTCCTTTCCTCAGCCCCTCTTTTACTATTTTCCATTTATCTCCAGAGACATAAGGAAAAGACTCAAATTCTGCAAAGTAAATAAAAATTACATTAAAGATGAGTTAGTTATTCTACTTGCAGATCATTGAAGTATTTACTAGGCAATATAGAAGGTAAAAATTAATAGACAGTAACAACTTTTTTAAAGATGTACTTACTTATTTGAAAGCAGAGTTACAGAGAGAGGGAGGGGAAGAGACAGAGACATAGGTCTTCCATCCTCTGGTTCACTCCCCAAATGGCCACAATGGCTGGAGCTAAGCCAGTCTGAAGCCAGGCACTAGTAGCTTCTTCCAGGTTTCCCATGTGGGTGCAGGGGCCCAAGCACTTGGGTCATCCTCTGCTGCTTTCCAGGCATATCAGCAGGGAGCTGGATCAGAAATGGAGCAGTTAGGACTTGAACCATTGCCCATATGGGATGCTGGCACTACAAGCAGTGGCTTTACCTGCTATGCCACAGTGTAGCACAAGTAGCAACCATTTTTATTTTTTTTAAATCCTGGATACCATGCTAGGTGGTTTGTAGTCATTTGCTCAAATTCTTGCAACATCTTTAAGAGTGAAAATGATCTCAATTTAGTAAGAGGGCAATAATTTTTCCATAACGGTGAAGACACAAATGGATCAAGTCAGGGACAGCACTGTGGTGTCGTAGGCGAAGCCTCTGCCTGTGGTGCCAGAATCCCCTATGAGCACCGGTTTGTGTCCTGGATGCTCCTCTTCTGATCCAGGTCTTTGCTTATGGCCTAGGAAAACAGAGAAAGATGGTGCAGGTGTTTGGGCCCCTGTACCCATATGGGAGATCTAGAAGCAGCTCCTGGCTTCTAGCTTCAGATCCTTTGGATCAGTCCAGCTCTGGCCATGGCAGCCATTTGGGAAGTGAACCAGCTGATGGAAGACCTTTGTCTCTGTCTCTTCCTCTGTCTGTCTGCAACTCAAACTCTAAAATAAATAAATAAAATCTTTACAAAATGGATGAAATCACACAATCAGGAGCTACTGATCTAGGATTAGAATCCAGGTTCTTCTAAAGTTCAGGCCTGGAAAGGAAACCATCCAGAAAACCACTGTTCATCTACTCAAGGATGCCACAGCTAAGATTCTTTTCCCAAGGCAAAATCTGCACTGTTAATGTGGGTAACTTAAAGGGAAACACTTCCTTGACTGTATGTTTTCACCATCCCATGAATCTCTTCCCTCTTCATGTGTACACAGTGATTGGAGATCTATCTAGAACAACTTTGAGATGCACACAGTATCCGCCTTCTGCCACCTGCTCCAAGGAACCAAGCGGTGATGAGAACATGATAATCTATCAAGAAGCACTTCTGTAACTGAAAAATCATGGTAGGGCCCCAAATACTCTCATCCAAGGTATGTGCCTATTTTCTTTCCAGAATGCATTTATCTCTGAGAGAAAATACCCATACATCGATTATGAATAGAGTTGTGATAAATATTCATAGGGAGATTTTGTGTAGGCACAAATTTTCAATTCATTTAGCTGAATACCTAGGAGTGAAGTTACTGGGCTGTATACTAAGACTTTCTGTAGTTTGCTAAAAAGTGTCAGATTGTTTTCCAAAGTGATGATAGCATGGTGCTGGGCATTTACTTTCAGACATGGTTTCCTTCTGAAGCAGTTTTTCTATTTGTGTACTGATATGTTTCATGTGAAAAGAAGAAATAATCTGGAAAAAGCTAATTTTAAACAAAGGTCTTCTTGCAATCCTTAACCTGACAATACAGATTAGCAATTTCCAAAAGTTGCATGTGGCAGTTAGGATTTTAACCTGGGCATTACTCATTCGTCTATGGAAGCATCTTGAAAGATTGGATTTTAGGGAACAATTACTGAGAATTTTTGCTACTAGGAAATAATAGTGACAGCATGATGACAAACATCATTGTAATGGTATTAGCTGTTGTGACAAGTTTTCTTTTATTTATTTTCTGCTTTTTACAGAAAATCTCGATCTGAAAGAACATAGTGCAAACTTTTTAATTCTTTGGCACTAGTGGGCAGACTAACTGGAGCACCTTGTCTGGTTTTGGTCCTAGAAAATAGGATATCCACCTGTTGTGGGAGAAGCACAGCCTATGTCCTGACAGGGGACAGAGGGGCAGAAGATAGGGACTGTTCCTCCAGCAGGCTGGAAACTGCTGTCTGGATTGGACTCACCTTTGTGCATCTCAGCAGAGCCAACCCCTAGGATCCATCTGCACCATAGCAGATGGCATGTTAGTTAGGCTCTACATTATGGCCACCAAATTATTTTGAGTAATACTACCACATACTTCAACAGAACCTGTTAAAAACTTAAAGTCTGTCTGGTAATACTATGGTAACTGGATAATTTCTAAGGAAATGCAACATCAAAGGAACCTTCAATGAAATTTCCTTTAGGTAATTTATTAACTGTCCATCAATATTCTGGCTTTAGTTATGCTATTGGATAATAGATCATATTATTAAAAATAATGAAATCCAGGAAAGTTACTTCACAACTAAGACATGTCTATATGAATACATCTATTTTTAATTTCTTTAGTGATATTCATCATAAGGTAATTAGTTTTTTTTCTTAACTGGCTGACTGACTAGTTAACAAATTCTTCCTGCAATTTACTTCAGAAGACTTGAAAACAAGTTTGTTAAAAATGAATATTTGGTCTAATGGTACAAATTTGAGACACCATTACCCTCTATTAGAGTGCTCTCAATTCTAGCTTCCTGCTAATGCACACCATAGGAGGTGGCAGGTGATGGGTACCTGCTATCTACGCGGGAGTCACAGAATAGGTTCCTGCCTTCCAGTTGTTGCTGGCATTGGACAATAAACCAGTGAATGAGAGCTCCCTCTCTTGCTGTCTAGCTAACACTTAGAATAATAATAGATTATAATAATAATAGATGATCCATATGTCTCTCTAATAAAACAAAAATAAATAAAAATTCAAATAAAGTAAATAAATAAATAAAAAATTTAAAGATTGTGTTCTCTCTACATATTCCTAGACTACACTTTTGAGCTAGTGGTCCCTCTACCTGTCATGGTAAAGTGGACACACTCCTGCAGGCCATGAAGCCATGGAGACCTGGGTATGGATCTCACTGCTCTTTTCTGAACTTTTTCAGAGCATAGTTTTCTTTGGTTCTGTCTTAATTTCTTTCAGGGGCTGGGGTTAAGTGGCTTGGCTAATTGGGTTGAAAACAAGCAAAAAATATCTTTAGGGTTCAGTGAAGTTTATGTCACTTTAATTTTAGTGTTAGATCTAGGACAATGAGCAAAACTTTATAGCTATTGAATATCCGTGCTGAGAGAACAGACTCAGTGCTGTTCAAAATATCATTTTTTCATTATTCTATCCAAGGATTTAAGCTTCAAAATATGACAAATCTCATAATTTTAAGAATTCATGACTTACAATAGTGTTCCCCAATTACTTGAAAAAAGTCCAAAGAATCTTGGTTTCCCTTTTCCAATATGCTCTGGATGTGTTGTTTTTGTATTAGGTTTAATTTGCATTTGAACTTAGTAAATTTGTTTATGGAACCTAAGATGCAATTTAAGTAAACTGAATATATATATATATATATATATATATATATATATATATGACTCACTCTCTCAAATCTAGATTTTCTTTCTCCAGTTGAAACTGGTGGCATTTTCATAACAGATTCATAGGAAAAACGGTCCCAGAAAAAGGAGCTTTTTGACAAATTTTATCTCTCCACAAATATAACACCACACACAAAACATGTACATAAGCTTCTAAGACGAGAGTTCTATAGAGTTACACAGAAGGAGTTTTCACAGTGCAAAGTACTCTAGACCTGTTGTGGGCCAGATAAGACCATTCATAAATCATTTGAACAGTATGTCTGCAAAGCAAATAGCAAGGAAACACCTACCCATTAAAATTCATGAACAATCCAAATTAATATTTTCTCTTTATCTTCCTCTTTATACTTCCTCGGAGTACTTAAAACATTCTTTAGCCTATTTTAGAAGGAATTTTGCAAAATCTACCCATGAGCAAAAACATCATGGAAGTAAAGTTAACTGTTTTAGTTGTCACCAGAAACCCTAGTTGAACAGAAACCTTAGCAATCAAGCACAAAGATAATCCTAATTTGTTGATAGCCATGAATAGTTAATGCTAGAAAATCTGTCATATATGGTTTTGAAGTAGTTATTAGAATGCAGTATTTTATTTCTATGACATTTCATAGAAAGGTAAAAATGCATTCCTCTCAAAATTTATAATGACAAAAATCCTTCAGCTATGATAGCTTAGCAAAAATAAAGCAGTCTCAACTTTTTTTTTTTAACTTTTATTTAATGAATACAAATTTCCAAAGTACAGCTCATGGATTACAATGGCTTCCCCCCATCACTTCCCTCCCACCCGCAACTCTCCCCTTTCCTGCTCCCTCTTCCCTTCCATTCACATCAAGATTAATTTTCAATTCTCTTTATATACAGAAGATCATTTTAGTATATATTAAGTAAAGATTTCAACAGTTTGCACCCACATAGAAACACAAAATATAAAATACTGTTTGAGTACTAGTTATAGCATTAAATCACAATGTATAGCACATTAAGGACAGAGATCCTACATGAGGAGTAAGTGCACAGTGACTCCTGTTGTTGACTTAACAAACTGACACTCTTGTTTATGGCATCAGTAATCACCCTAGGCTCTTGTCATGAGTTGCCAAGGCCATGGAAGCCCCATGAGCTCACCGACTCTGATCTTATTTAGACAAGGTCATAGTCAAAGTGGAAGTTCTTTCCTCCCTTCAGAGAAAGGTACCTCCTTCTTTGATGACCTGTTCTTTCCACTGGGATCTCACTCATGGAGATCTTTCATTTAAGTCATTTTTTTTTTCCAGAGTGTCTTGGCTTTCCATGCCTGAAATACTCTCATGGGCTTTTCAGCCAGATCCGTATCCCTTAAGGGCTTATTCTGAGGCCAGAGTGCTGTTTAGGACATCCGTCATTCTATGAGTCTGCTGTGTATCCCGCTTCCCATGTTGGATCGTTCTCTCCCTTTTTTATTCTATCGGTTAGTATTTTCAGACACTAGTCTTGTTTATGTGATCCCTTTGACTCTTAGTCCTATGATTATGATAAATTTTGAACAGAAATTGATCACTTGGGCAGTCTCAACTTTTCAATCAATTATTGTCAAGTATGTTTTTTTCTACAGTTAGAGAAGAAAACAACAAAATTCTGGCGTCGGAATAAAAAATATGAAGGTGCTCACAGATGCTCGCTTATGTACTTGCTCTTGCATTCTTTTTTTGAATTTTTTAATTACTATTTTATCTAGAGAGAGAGAGAGATCAGTCAGATCCCAAATGCCCAAAAATCTGGAACTCAATCCAGATCTTCCATGTGGGTGGCAGGGACTCAACTACTCTGCCTCCCACAGTACACATTAGCAGGAGGCTAGGTTCAAGAGCAGTGTGGGGACTTGAATGTAGGTACTCCAGTACAGAATGTAGGCTTCCCAAATGGCACCTCATACCTGCCCCACTTGTTGCTGCCTTCTTATTCAAGTAAAAGTGTATCAGTGAAAACACTCCCTCATGGCATGGCTTTCTAATATTATAGTAAAAATTCAAGCACTGCAATATGCATATTGCATATTCAACTTACCAAATACAGCTGGATTTCTACCAGCATCCTCCTGAATCTGTGGTTTGCTCCATACTGCCATTTCTAGTCTTCCTACATGACTGGGTATATGTTGTGTGAACTCATCTGTTGTAACAACAGCTGTTAGAAACCACAATGTCAGCATCTTAGAAAGGATCCATGCATCTTCTCTGTATATTCCCTGTGGTGTCATTTATACCAAATGCATACTTTCTGGTCGAATGATTAAAATGGCTCAAATTACAATTACTAAGTAATCTTATTATAATTTTACCCACTGGTAACTTCATCAAAAAGAGAAATACATCTAGGCCTCCAATAAGTATTTATTCAATAACCATTTAATGGGCACTTAGTATATTACTAGGTAAGGTTTCTGCCATGGGTAAATGTAGCTAATTACTTCAGAGCTATGGGAATGAGCGTCTAGTCAAGTTGTGAGAACGTGACATGATACAGTCAGGCTTATATTCCTGGAAGCTAATTTACAACCAAATGACTTCAGCCAGATCAACCAGGGGAAGTCTAGTGGGGTTTAAGCAGGGAACTGTAGTGGATAAATGGCAGCACACTGGGAGCAGGGAATTAAATTCTAGTATTTAAACTGCCACAAAATAAACCTCTTACCTACCAGAACCCACATAAAGGACTTGCACAATGAACAGATTGATAAGGTAGGTAGTTTAGAAAAAAAAAAATCTCAATTTTTCAGACTTGTATTGTTCTCTAAAGAAGTGATATTCTCAAAGGGAGTTTTAACAAAATTGCTTCTCTGGAATATTCTTCCCACACTATGCTAATGTTTATTCTCAAGAAATTTTTAAAAGTCCCGAATGTCTTTTTAGTGTTACAATAAACATGAGCTTATTAAAGGCAATGAGAAGTACAGAATTGTGTTTACTGCTTGCCATTCTTGCTTGTCACCAGCAGTTTATCAGTATAAAGTCCAAAAGCCTTAGACCGGTGCTCTGCACAACACATTTTCATTACTGCTGCTTGCATTGGTTTCTTAGAGCCATCACAACAAAGTAGAAAGTTATTTTCTCATGGATCTAGAAGTTAGAAGTCTAAAATCAAGGCCTGGAAGGGTTGATTTCAGAGACAGAGTTTTTTGAGCCTTTTCCTAGCTTCTGGTGTTTACACTCAATCCTTGGCTTGCCTTGACTTCCAGCTGCAGAGTTCTGATCTCTCTGCTCAGGATCACCTGAGCACCTCTCTATGTGTCCGTGTTTTCACATGGTGCTCTCTCCTCTGTGTGTCTCTGTTCACATCATTTCCTTCTGTGCCTATGTCTCTGGGTCTCTTCTGTCCTCATAAGGACACCAGTTAAGTTCCATCATACTCCCTTGTGTCATCTTAATTTAATTATCACACCTATAAAAGCTCTATTTCCAAATGAGTTTCATGCTGAGGTTATTTGAAGGACATGAATTTTGTAAGCAGCCCTATTCAGGTGTGAGACCTGAGCCTGGATCAAGGTGTAACTATTTTAAATTAGGCCTCCATCTTATAACTTGGGCCTGACTAGGCCCTGAACCCTGCAGTTCGGCATGTACACCCCAGCAGCTTGGACCCTATGCTTCAGCCAATCAATTCAAAAGGCATCAACCCCAAAGCCATCCAACCACCTTTAGTAGGTCCGTTCCCGCCACTGGATGCACTAATCAATTCTAAGAGATGCCCTTTGAATTTCCCACGGGATGAGATGATTTGCTAAATGGTACCATGATGTATAGAATGTCTCTAAAAACCCTATAAAAACCCTGTTAACTGAAGGGTAGGGGCTCTCAATTCAGACTCACTGCGTTGGTGTTGATTGAGAGTCCAGGCCCGGACCTGCAATAAAACTCTCATGAGCTTTACAGCATGGTGGTACCTTGGTGGTCTTTGGGGACAACTGAACTGGGCATAACACAGGAAAGTATGCCACACTTAAAATCCCATGGTTATCCTAGATAAAATAGAGAACTTGTGATTTATCAAAAGATCAAAAGCATCCAATACACTCTGACAAAATCTACATAGACATTCACCCATCCATTTATGTGAGTGGCTCCTTAAGGTGTGAATGTGACTTGTCATTTAAAGTGATATTCATCATTAAATAATTTTCAACTAACTGTTTGAAAAGTGTACTTGGACTGGCTTATGGTACATTGGGTTAAGCCACTGCCTCGGATGCCAACATCCCATAACAGAGCATTAGTTCCAGCACAGGCTGTTTTGCTTCCAATTCAACTATCTGCTAATGTGCTTGTGAAGGCAGTGAAAAATGATCCAAGTACTTGAGTACTTGAGTACTCCCACTCATGTGGGAGACCTGGATGGAAATCCAGGCCCCTGGCTTCAACACAGCCCTGGATATTGAGGGCATTTGGGGAGTGACCCAGCAGATGAAAATCTCTTTGTATCTCCTCCCTCTCTGCCACCCTGTCTTACAAATAAATGAATAAATACATAAATAAATCTTAAATTTAAAAAAAAGGAAAGAAAATATCCTGTCCAGCATTCTTGGTTACAAACAACAGAAAGCCACTCACCAAAAATAGGATGAATAGGAAAGTAATCAGATCAGTCATACAACAAATGAAAAGAGAACACAACAAGTGCGGTGACTTCATCCTCACCACGGGAGAATTAGGCAGGCAGCCCGCAGCGTGCCTTGGCGGAGGAGAGGAAGTGCGCCACCCGCCACTCAGCCTCCCCAAACCCGGGAGGACAATCAGACGGAGTCCAGTGGAAGCAGGATCCCACTTTACTGTAAAAGGGAGTGGATTGGGGCAAGGTAATGTGATGCAAAAGAGTTTTAGCCACTCCTGTTATACCACATTAATGATCGGTAGGCAAAAACACCCTGGGGCTGGTCATTTACCTCCAGGGATTTGAAACTTAAAGACAGGTTTTCAAATTCAAGGCAGGCTTAGGAAGTCCCTCTAGGCCTTTCTGGATTCAGCCTCCCCCACAAACATGTGGGCTGGAACCAGAACACAAGGGCAGGTAAAACCTGACATCAGAAATGACAAGTTTAGCATGACTCTGATTGCATGCTGCAAGTGCCTCTACACATTTGAGAATGGCTGAACTTTAAAAATAATCTTACCAAGTTTTGGTAAAGACGTAAAAGCAATGGAATTCTTATTCACTGCTGGTGGTAATGTAAAACAGCATAACCACATTGACGTTTCCTTTTCTTTTTAATAGCTTTATAGAGAGATATTAAACATTTCATAAATTCCACACTTCTAGTGTATCATTCAATTAGCAATGTTCAGTAATTTTACCTAGCTGTCAACTTGCACTGTAAGTCAGTTTAGGATATTTCCATCCCCCTTGGTGAGATTCCTTACATTCATTTAGAATTAATCCCCAGTCCCATCCTTGGCTCCAGACAACCATTAATGTACTTTATTCCCATGTAAATGTGCCTTTTGTGTACATTTTATAAACATGAAATTGCCTACTATGTGGTCTCTACTGCCTGGTTTCCTTCCTCTAGCATGTTTTTGAGGTTCATCCACGATGTAGCATATGTCTGCGTTTTCCTTTAGTTGTTGCATGGTATCCATTGTATGGATATATCACATTTAGTCCACCCATTTACTTGCTGAATGACACTTGTACTATATAATATAAATATTGAATAATGATTCTATAAACATTTCTCCACATGTCTTTGTATGGGTGTATGTTTTAATTACTTTTAAACAGATACCTGAGAATGGAATCGGTAAGTTCTGTGGCAGTTTTGCATATAACTTTTCTAGAAACTATCAAATTGTCTTACCCAAATGATTGTGCTATTTTACATTCCCATTTTACATTTAGGGCTCTAAATTCTCTCTTTCCTTATCTACATTTTTCATTGTCTATTTGATTTATTACAGTCCCATCATTCTAGTGAGTGGTTTTTACATGTGTTTCCTAAATGATTAATTATGTTAAACATTATTTAATGTGATTATTAGCTGTTGAAATGCCTTCTCATATCTTTTGTCTATTTTTAGTTGGATTGTTTGCTTTTCTTTGAGTAACTGTTTTGCAAATATTTTCACTCACTTTGGGATTTCTCTTTTCATTTTCTTCCTGGTATCTTTTGAAATCTAAAAGATTGAATTGGACTTGGGTCCATTTTATAAGTTTTTAAAGTTTATGGATTATGCTTTTGTTGTCATATATAGAAATTTTTGCCTACCGTGAAGCTTCAAAGATATTCTTTCTGCATTTTCTAACAAAAGAAGAAATTATTCATGGGGCTGGCACTGTGGTTCAGCAGGTTAATGCCCTGGCCTGAAGCACTGGCATCCCATATGGGCACCGGTTTGAGACCTGGCTGCTCCACTTCTGATCTAGCTCTCTGCTTTATTGAAGTATAGTTAGCATACAAAAACTACACAAAATTAATATATACAATTTGGTAAATTTGGACATAAGTATATAATAACCAGGTTACCATTACCACAATCCATACAATTAATTTTTTAAAGATTTATTTATTTATTTATTTGAAAGTCAGAGTTACAGAGAGAGAGAGAAAGGTCTTCCATCCGATGGTTCACTCCATAATAGACCGCAACAGCCAGAGCTGGGCTGATCCAAAGCCAGGAGTCAGGAGCTTCTTCTAGGTCTCCCACACGGGTGCAGGGGCCCAAGGACTTGGGCCATCTTCTACTGCTTTCCCAAGCCATAGCAGAGAGCTGGATTGGAAGTGGAACAGCTGGGACTCAAACCAGCACCCATATGGGATGCAGGTGCTTCAGGACATGGTGTTAACCCGCTGCAGCACAGCACAGGCCCCAATACAATTAATTTTTGTAGTAATTTTGTATCCTGAGAACTTGCTATACCTATTTGTCACTTCTAAGAAGTTTGGATATTGTGTGTGTATATGTGTATTTGTGTGTGTGTGTGTGTGCTTGTTCCATAGAATTTTCCACATATGAAAAAGGGTTTTGTTTAAGCAGAGTTCTACCTCTTTCTTCAATCTGGGTGTCTATTTAACCTTTTTTCCTGGCCTGATACCATTTTTTCCGATCTGCTGGCATTGACAGAACCTGCAGTGCTATATTGAATAGAAACAGTACTCCTTGGCATGTTTTTAGTCTTGAATCATATTTTTTTTTTTGACAGGTAGAGTTAGACAGTGAGAGAGACATAGAGAAAGGTCTTCCTTCCGTTGGTTCACCCCCCAAATGGCCACTACAACTGGCGAGCTGCGCAGATCCAAAGCCAGGAGCCAGGTGCTTCCTCCTGGTCTCCCAAGCAGGTACAGGGCCCAAGCACTTGGGCCATCCTCCACTGCCTTTCCGGGGCCACAGCAAAGAGCTGGACTAGAAGAGGAGCAACCGGGACAGAACCGGCGCCCCAACCGGGACTAGAACCCGGAGTGCCAGCACTGCAGATAGAGGATTAGCCTGTTGAGCCACAGCGCCGGCCTTGAATCATATTTTTTAAATGTATTATTTTAAAGATTTATTTTTTATTTGAGAGAGAGAAAGAGTGAGAAAGAGAAAAGCTTCTATCCACTGGAACACTCCTCAAATGGCTACAACAGTCAAGGCTGGACCAAGCCAAAACCAGGAGCCTAGAACTCCATTTGGGTCTCTTGAATGAGTATCAGAGTTCTAAATAACAGAACAATTCTGCTGCTTTCCCAAGTGCATTAGCAAGAATCTGGAATCAGAAGTGGAGCATCCAGGACTCAAATCATTACTATGATAAGGAATGCCATCTTTGAAAGCAGTGGCTTAACTTGTTGCACACAGCTCTGGCCCAATATATGATATTCTATGTGATATTTTATATTATAGATTCCCCTTATAAATGTTTATTAAAAATGTTTGTCATGATAAATGTTGTATTTTATCAAATTCTTTTTCTACATCTAGTGATCATATGATTTTTGTGTTTTATTCTATTGATATCTTGCATCTCATTAGTTGAATTTTTTGTTAAAGATTTATTTTATTTATTTGAAAGACACAGTTACAGAGAGAGGTAGAGACAGAGAGAGGTCTTCTATCTACTCCCCAGACAGCTGCAATGACCAGAGCTGCGCCGATCCGAAGCCAGGAGCCAGGAGCTTCTTCCAGGTCTCCCACTTGGGTGCAAGGGCCCAAGGACTTGGACCATATTCTACTGCTTTCCCAGGTCATAGCAGAGAGCTGGATTGGAAGAGTAACAGCTGGGACTAGAACCGGTGCCCATCTGGGATGCTGGCGCTTCAGGCCAGGGCTTTAACCCGTTGCGCCACAGTGCTGGCTCCTTAATTGAATTGTTACATTAAATCAATCTTGCATTCATGGCATGCATTCCACTATTATGTTGTATAGTCATCTGTTGAGTTCCATTTGCTAACATTTGTTTGAGGATATTTAGAGCTGTAACTTCATGAGAGAAAATAGTCTATCATTTTCTTCTCTTCTGTGGTGATTTTTCAAAAAGCATCTTTCACGTGACCCATTGTTTCAATTCTAAGTACTAACTCAGAGAGAAATAAAGCATATATTGTTTTAAAATTTATTTAACTATGCTAAGGCCAAGAGATCATGAGATTACCCTCTTTGAACATAACAGTGTTTGTCACAGATTCTAAGAGAAAAGGATGGCACAGGGTCCACACAGGGAGCAGAGGTTGACTAGGAGGCACAGGGAGGACTGATACTGTGGTGAGGGCCACATATGTGGTTACAAAGGAGAAATGGAAAAAGACAGATTAAGCAGGCCCAGGATTGGCTAGTTTGAATAAATTCAAGATGTTCTGGGATATAAGGACTGTCCCTGGGTGTGTGGTATCTGATTCTGGGGTGAGGAGAGAAGAGGAATAATTTCCTAGGATGTTAGAGTCCAGTGAAAGAGATGGTTGTTTGTACACAGCCTGGATTATTTGCTTTGCTTATGACAAGTGTACAAGTAGTTTAAGGTAGTTGAAACACTCAGTAGCAATATGTTTTTCACAGATTTAAATGCTAAGCTGAAAATTCTGGGCTTTATTTTGTAATTCTCATGAGTAGATAGCCCTAAAAATGGATTTAATTGAGATGACTCTTGGGGAGCACTTTATAGATTTGATTAGAAAGGCCACCCAACTGGAAAATGGAGAAGCAGAGGAATTTTCATAATCATTTAGTTTGATATGTGATGATAAGGTCTGAATCACCGTCTTGTAAATCACTGTAGCTAATTCTCTATTGGAGTCCATTTTCTGCTGAATGCTCAATGTCCACTGTACAAAGAATTCAGTACAGAGCCTTCCCCTCATCCCTGCCCTTAAGTCACTGAACTGGGCTAAATGCCAGAGATCACTTACTGTATTGTTATCCTTGTAGATATAGAAATCTCAGATTTGCTATATATAAGCAAGTCATTCATTTGTTTCACTATTGCCTCCTTCCTTCCCCAATGCACACCTCTGCCAGACATCCCAATATCAGTTATTGTCAGCTTCGTCCGTCCCCGTGCCCTAAGAATCTTGCAGTCATCAATGACTCCTTTTTCTCTCACACTTCTCATCTTGGAGGATCTATCTTTAAAAGGTATCCAGAATCCAAATCCACTCTTTTTGGACTGTTTTAATGGAATCCAAGTAATCTTACCTTTGCATTACCCAAGACATAGCTTGAATATTCTTTTGAAAAAGCAAAGTATGTCTTTTTAAAGAAAGTAATCTCACTCAGAATCAAACACAAACTTAATTTCACAGAGACTCTTTCATAGAGACCCTTTGTGATCTGGCCCAGGAAACCCATGACTGGCTCTTCTACTGCTTTCAGGTTCTTGCTCACATGGCCTCTCAGTAAGATCTGCTGTGACCAGCCCAGGCAAAGCTCAAGTTCCCCACTCATTGGGTGACTCTAACTCGTGGACCTGCCTTTCATCCTCCATTTGACCCACATGCATTTACGTTTTCCTTTGTCCTTGTTTCCCAAACTGGAAGTGCAAACTCAGGACTATGTCCCCATTACCAAGAAGATTTAAATTCAAAAAAATATTCAATAATTATTTGTTTGCTCTTTCAACAAATGTTTTGGACTGGGTATGGTGCTTGGGAAAAGGAGTCTACTGGGGGAGAGCTATATTTAAAAAGCACATGAAAAATGGTGAAATTACAGCTGTGATTACTATGTAAAGAAAGATATGATGCCTCAGGAGCATAAAACAGAAAGATCTGATTTAGTCTAGGGTGTCAGACTTGCTTCTCTGAGGAGTGACACTTGAGATGTACAAGATGTAGAGAAATTAATGGAGTTTTGGTAGTGAGGACAGCAATTCAGAAAGCAGTTCATGTGTAATCCCTGTGACAGGAAAGAGGAAGGCATGTAGGGTGCCTTTGGGAAAGCCCATGTGACAATGACCAGGGAGAATGAAGAACCCCAGGCGTGGTGAGTCTGGAGGACACAGACAGACGGTGTAGGGGTCAGAGATCTGGTGAAGTGTTTGTATTTTATATCCCGGACATTAGAATACTAGTAAGCCACTGACATCATTGGAGATTGTAATTTATTGTCATTGTTTTAAATATGTGGATGGCATGACCAGACTTCCATATCAAAGATAATTCTGGATACAGTGGAATAATAAAGAGGAGATCAAGAGTAGGTGGTGGAGACCAGCTGGCCACATGAAGTTGGCATTGAACGCATGGGGTTAATGATGGCCACAGAGTGGATATAGATAAACTCTGGAGTGAAATCAGTTGTTGATTAAATAGAATTGAGTGTAAAGGAGACAGAGGAGTCAAGAACGTCTCTCAGGTTGCTGAACTGCAGAGTCATCTCTGACTCTCCTGGAATTAAGAATGATTAATCAACTGAGGTGACAGGAGAGGTGATAGCTCTGGCTTAATAACCTTTTCTCATGCTTTTTTGTGCTTTTACAGTCTGCATTACTGTTGCTAGGGAAACCTCAATCTTCAAACTATGAAAATGCTTGCTAAAAAGCTTGCTAAATTTGAGAGATAGATGAATGAAACTGTATTTTCCACTGGCATAGTTCAAAATACTTTTGAAAATGATTTTTAAATGTCCCTTTTAACCTTTACTTTCCTCTACTGTATTGCAAAAAATAGAAGTATACTCATCCTTGTCTATACAACTTAGTGGGAGAATTTGAAACTCATGATGATTAAGTTTTTTTTTTTTTTAATTTATATAAAGGGAACCAAGTTCATGTATTTCATATATACAGTTTCAAGAGCATAATGATACTTCTCACCCCACCTTTCCTTCCTTCCTTGCTCCCACCTTCTGCCTTTTTTCCCCTTATTTTACCAAAAGCTGATTTCAATTTTCTTTATAAACACAAACTTAACCCTCCACTAAATAAGGAATTCAACAAATAGTAAGTCAAAAAAACGTTGCTCTTTAGGAGTATACACAAGGACTGTAAACAATAACCAAATCTTAAAATGTTTATTTCACCCATATATATTATATATTATATATATTATATATAAATATATAAATTATATATAATATATAAATACATAATATATTACATATTATATTATATAATTATAAACTTATATATTATATAATATATTATATATCATATATAATATGTTATATAAATATTTGTATTTATTATATAAATATTTGTATTTATTATATAAATGTATTTATTATATAAATATTTGTAAACAATAACCAAATTTTAAAATGTTAAATTCACCCATTTATTATTATATATAATATATTATATATTATATAATTATTTATATATTATATTAATACATAATTATATATTATATAATATATTAATATATTATAATAAATATGATTATATAATATCTTGTATATTATTTATTATATGTTATTATTTATTATATATTATATAATATATAATATTATCTATATTAAATATATATTATATAGCATATAATATATTATATAATAATTTATATTATATTATATATTATATATTATATATTATTTATTATATATTATGCTATATATTTTATATTATATAATGTAATATATAATATAAATTATTATATAATACATAATATATATTAGATATTATATATTTTATATATAATATTGTAATATATTATATATATAATAGATTATTATATAATATCATATGTTATACAATATATAATGTATAAATATATATATAAATTACATGTGATATATAAATATATATTAGAATAATAATAGATATTATATAATATATTATGTTATTATATATAAAATATATACTATGTTATATATAGATATATTAATGTATTAATATATTAATACATAATATAATATTATATTATACATTATTTTATATATACTATATTATATATTTTATATATTATATTATATTATATTAATAATATATTTACATATATTACCATGATATATTACTATATTAATATATGATATATTTATTATGTATTATACATTTTATATTATATTACATATATTATATATACTATATATAATATTATATATTATATGTACAATATATAATATTATATATCATATTTAATATAATATACAATATATATTATACATTATCTACATTATATGTAATTCATATATATTTATACATTATATATTGTATAATATATGATACATTATATAATAGATTATTATATAATATATAATAATATATTATATTATGCAGTATATAATAATAGATTATTATATTATAATATAATATATATATTATGTAATAATATATAATATAATAAAGATTATTATATCATATATATTATATGTAATATAATAAAATATATTATATTGTATATATAATGTGTAATATATTGTATATAATATATATTATATATTACATAATATATATTATATAAATTGTATATAATATATAAATCATACATATATAAAAATTATATGTATTATATATAATATACATAAATTATATATAAATATATATAATTCATATATATAAACACTTTTGTACTCTGTATAGCAGTTATTACAAATCAGGGAAAATATATGATGTTTTTGATACTCACATTGATTTTTAAAACCAATATTTATCATGAGGAGATTTAATTTTTAAAACATGGAATGAAAAAGTAATATATCATCTGAAATAGTTCTTGGTAAGCTGGAGATATTTTAAAAACTAAATTGTCATCATTACAATGGACAAATCTTTTATTATTTGACCTGGTGTACAAATATCAGCACTTAAAACAGGACTAACTTACTGCAGATACATCTGAGACAGCTTTCCTCCTAAATTTAGATAGAAACAACTGAGTGATTTTGCATATGTGGTAGTGATTGAGCTTGGGGAAGAAGGGAGGGAAGAAGGGTCTGTCATTATGTTCTTGGAATTGTATCCACAAAATCACATTGAATCTGTTAAACATCAATGAAAATTTTAAAAATTTTCAAAAAAACCAACTCTTCTAAAAAATAAATAAAAGTAATGAGATAATTATACTTCAATTAACTTTTTGTAGCATTCTTAAATGTACACATATTTCAAAATGTCATGTTCTTTCTATATCATAAAATATACAGGCCGGCACTGCAGTTCAATAGGCTAATCCTCCGCCTGTGGCGCCTGTACCCTGGGGTCCTAGTCCCGGTCAGGGCACTGGTTCTGTCTCAGTTGCTCCTCTCCCTGTCCAGCTCTCTGCTGTGGCCCAGAGTGCAGTGGAGGATGGCCCAAGTGCTTGGGCCCTGCACCTGCATGGGAGACCAGGAGAAGCAGCTGGTTCCTGGCTTCGGATCAGCGCGGTGCGCAGCGTGCTGGTTGCAGCGGCCATTGGAGAGGTGAACCAACGGAAAAAAGAAGACCTTTCTGTCTCTCTCTCTCACTGTCTACTCTATCCGTCAAAAAAAGATATATATATATATATATATATATATATACAGTTTTGTCAACTAAAAATTTTAAAAAAATCTATTATAATTCCAAACAGATTTTTAAAGTGTATATTTAGAAACACAAAATTTGTAAAATTAAAATCAAACAACTTAAAAAATGAAACATTAAATCAAATGACTGGGCTTTTAACTAATGATAAAATAACTGAATAAATGAGAAGAATTTTCATCTTTTATTTAGGTGATTTGTAGTTATGAAAATAGTCATAGCTACAAACATGTCAATGTCAGTAATTAAAATAACATTTATTTTGTAGTTTTACTAAAATTGTTGAATGAAAGAAAAATAACAAATATAAGCTTATTTCAGAAAAGCGGTTTGTCAAAAAAGTTTTTTTTTTTTTTTTCTGTCTTGCACAATTTTTATTTAGGATAGAAATAGAAGTTGCTCCTATGACTTCTCTCTGACTTGAGCCATGAGTGATAAAACGTGTGTGTGGTGGTGGTGGCTGGGAGCAGGATAGGGGTTGTTGAGCATATTGTTCAAGATGCTTGGATCTCCTGTTGGAGTGCCTGGGTTAGATCCCTGGCTCAGCTTTCCATTCAGCTTCCTGCTAATGTGCACCCTGGGATACAGCAGGTACTTGGGTCCCTGATACCGACATGGGAGACACAGACTGAGTTCCAGGCTCATGGTTTGACCTGGTACAGCTACTGCAGGTATTTGGAGAGTTCACAAGAAGATGGAAGATTTCTGTCTATTTCTCTACCCATCTCTCTCTGCCTTTCAAATAAATAATTAAAATAATACCACTTCCCCAGAAGGTAGCTTCCTCTGAAATGGTATGGCTTTGAAGGTGATTCAAACTCACTTTAAATTAGGCATTTAATGACTCTGAAATGCCCTTTCATTGTGTTTGAGATGAGGATGAGTAGTGGTAATTGAGGTCAAAATCTCTAGGTAACAATAATACAAAAATTACTTACCTGCGAGTAAATTAATGAGAACCAGTATAGAATAACACAGGGAATTCCCACATCTTGCATTTGTGTAAACTCCATCTTTCCTTCACCCTGTGAATTAACACATCTGCAAAGAATGATGAAAAGTATGTACATAGCAATCATTTTGTTCTTGTATAAAAATGACTTCTCAGAAATGATCTATTGTGAACATGTCATATTTAGTGATTTAAATAAAAACTTTGTGTTTTCTTAAACTTCTGATCTAAGGTCCCATTTCATCTAGGAACTCAAGGAATATGTCTCTAATAATAATCTAGACAGACACGATTTTTTAAAATGTTAATAATGTTAAAATGTTTTTTTTAAATTTTCTCCCAATCTGTAAATCATCATTTTTTATTGATTTTTAAAAATTTCATCTACTTGAAAGGCAGAGAGAGACAGAGAGAATATCATCCATCAGGTGGCCCATGTCTCTGACAAAAGTGATGGGGTACAAGCTATTGAGCTGTCATCTGCCACCTCCAAGGATGCATGATCAGGAAATTGGATCATAAGCAGAGGAATCAGCAGTCAGATTGGTGCTCCCATGCGGGATGTGGGTCCTAAGCAGCAGTTTAACCCATTGCGCCACAATGCCTGCCACTGCAGTTTATTTCTTATCTATAACATCTATTTATTTTTCAGTTAGTTATAAAACACATATAACTGGCTCCTGAGAGAATAACAGTTTTGTAAAGCTTTTATAATTGTATAGAAATAGTTAGACTATTGAAATCAAAGCTTATCTTCAAATAGTCCTTAAATTTAACTATGTACATTATGCCAATTTTCACTTTTCAAGCACAAACCTTTCTCATTTTTCTTAGCTCCCTATTGCCACTACGAATTTTGTGCCTTTCTTACATACTAACATATACAAAAATGCTAATGATGAAATTTTTTCTGTAATGAATAAGAGCATCCCCAAATGCTCTCAAATTGTTTCGTAAAATTGTTATGGAAGCAAACTTGAAAAATAAATTTTTGAAATTAAAAGAACAATGAAGAAAAGAGAAAATACTTAGGAACCTGATACAACGCATGACGATCTACTTTTAGCAAATCATTGCTGGGTGGGTTTAGATGAACACTTCCTCTGGAGGGCACAGTGCAAATGGGCATGTGAATTCCAGGGATATGCGTCACTGTAGGTAATCGAGAGCACAATGGCCTTCATGCCTTTCCTCAGGAAAATGAACATTTGGGATTTACAGGAGACTCTTTTGAAATAGGAATAGTAACACCTACAGTCTTAATCCACACCTAAATTATTGAATTCAGTAAGTGGTTTTGCCAAACCCCAATTTCAATTTTCCTTGTGCTTATGCTCAAATCACATGTTCTATCAAAAGCAGATGTCTGGCAGGTATGATATATTGGAGTTAAAGCCTGGGTGACTGGCAGGGTGGGACAGCTAATAAATGAAGATTTCTCAACAAGAACACCTGCTGTGTGAGGTGAGAGTCAGGCTCATGACAATTAATGGGGTGGGCATGGAGTGCTGGGGCTTTGGAGACCTGTTTCACAGTGTTATGATTCTTCCTGGATTTCCGAAATAGGGAGAGGCTAATGTTGATGCCCAGGGGAGACATAAAGGGATAGACTTGATGATTTGTGATGATCAGTTGTCACAACTGCCTCTCTGTTACAGAGATCTGAAATCACAGTTGGATTTCAGTTTTAAACCCACTTGGTTCTTAAGAGTGAAAACATTTTTATTGGCCTTAGATTATGGTTTATATGAAGCATCAGGACATTTACTTTTCTGAAGTCTGTATAGCTCTCCTCCTCACCCAAGTAAAAATTTGCATTTGTGTGTTGATTATGGACTATTTTGCAAGACTATTTAGAAAAGTCTGCCATACCTTGATTATGTGGAGAGAAGACATCTAATTTACTGGAATTTTGCTTCCAGAACAATGACAATCACATGTGCTCATTGAGTACCTGCCTTGAGCCCTGCTCCTGTTATGGGCTCGGGAGGGACACAGGAGGAGGCTATGGCTTAAGGCCTGGCTCCTGTTCTTAAGGACCTCAGACATCCACTGGCGGAGACCTGGACCCCTGCTTTCAAAGACATCAGAGCCTTGGCTGGATACCAGGTTTGCTTCCTAGTCTTCTTCCCTGTGAAGCACTGTTAATCACTTAATATTTTTGAGAGTCTTAAGATTTTATGAGACTTTTTTCTTTTCTGTTTTCTTTTTAAATATATATTTATTTATTTGAAATCAGAGTCACGGAGAGTGATGGAGAGACAGAGACAGAGAGAGATCCTGCACCTGCTGGTTCACTCCCCAGGTGGCTGCAATGGCCAGAGCTGAGCAAGGCTGAAACCAGGATCCAGGAGCTTCTTCTAGTTCTCCTATGTGGGTGGCAGAGGCCCAGGTACTTGGGCCATCTTCAGCTGCTTTCCCAGGCCATGAGCAAGGAGCCAGTGGAGCAGCTGGGATTCCAACTAATGCAGGCAGAGGCTTTACCTGTTGCACCACAAAGCCTGCCACTTTATGGGATTTTTCAAACTCTAAACTTGTTTTTCTTTGATGGCAAAATGGAATACATGAAACGTCATGGTGTGCTAATAATTACAGTAGATGGTCAGAGAATGGGAAGGTGCATGAGCTAGAAAAGGATTGGCAGAGGAAAAGATGTCAACCAGCATCAGTGTTCACTGCTTGGCAGCCACTGCATCCTTTCATCTCACAGACCATTCGTGAAATGAGTGACATTGAGAGAAAGTGCTATTCCTTTGGAATTACGTCAGCTTCTCTTATTCTTCTAAGTATCAAAAAAAACAAAAAACAAAAAAACACAACATTTTCCACTCCTTATTCCTGAAAAGGAGAAAGTATGTTTAACTAAGGGTAAAAGAGGACATTTGAAGCATGACTTCTTCCCCCCAAAGGCCAAATTCCTAACTTTGTTATTGTTCCTGAAAATAAGCAATCTGTAGCTCAAGTAATACCACTTGCAGCATGAGAGTAAAATTGGCAATTTATTTGATTCCCAGATTGAGAAACTCCAGTGCTTTCCCTCTCCGCTTTACAGGCTCTGAGATGAATGCAGTTTCTCACCTAGGCTCCTGATGAGCAGCAGGCAGAACAAACCTAATGTTACAACTTTCCCTTTGCCAGCTGCCATGCCAGACATGGGTTCAGCTCAGAAAGGAGAGGAGCATTTACCATTGTGTGGAGCTGGAGATTTATGGAAATTTCTTCCTTTGATATGCAGTCATGCATGGTGTTTCCTTCTGCTTCTAGTCTCAAAACAAAACAAAACAAAACAAAACAAAACAAAACAAAAAATACTGAGGCATGAAGGTGTTAATAGAAGGCATGGCTGTACTTCCTGGATTTGGATCTCCTCACTACCAGAGCACTGAACAGTCGCTATAAATGTATTCAACATTCTCTTTTGCAATTCCTTTCAGTAAAATGCTCCACATTAAGAATCTATGATTATGTTAGTTTTAGTAGGTAAATCTGAAATTCATATGGAAGGAGCTGAGTTAAAGTGTAGGTATTAAAGCAGCCATTTCTCTCAGTTGGTCTCTTGAACTCTGTGGCAGGGGCTTACAATTGTTGTCATTAATCATGTCTTGGTTCATTGCAATAACAGTTTTTGGTTCTTCCTTTTGGAGTTGGGAATACTAATATGTTGCTCACCTTAAGCCTCCATTAGGAATAAATAAACAGTGTCAAGGAGGAAGCCTGGGGTACACTAAATGACATCAGCCAGGTGGCAGTCAGAAGAAGAGTCATGTCTGTGTCACTAAAAGGACAAGGGAACAGGTTACTCTACAGGTCTAGCTTTCAGGGGCCTTGCCTCTGAAATGAGCAGATGGGAATGCATGGATCTTGCAGGAATTTTTTCTGCTACTGAAATATCCTGGTACACTGTTACAACTGATGAGTCATTGTAAATACAAGAAAGTTCATTGTTCAGGGTTCATTGTTGGTCTTATACATTCTAAGAGTTATGCAAAATGCATAATGACAGACATCAACCATTCTGGTATCTTATAGAATACGTTGACTTCCCTCAAGGCCCTCTTTCTGTGTTCCTCCCCTATCGCCTTTTCCCCTCAGAGATCCTGGAAACCCTGGATCTTTTTAATTATCTCCATAGTTTTGTCTTTTCCAAAATTCCATATACTCGGAATCCTACAGTCTGTAGTCTGCATATTGGCATTTTTTTGTTTAACAGTATGTGTTTAAGTTTTCCCAATGTCTTCTCATGTATTTCTAGCTTACTGATATTTACTGCATTATATTCTATTATCCAGTTTACTGATCTATTCAGTTATTGAAGAACATCTTGGTTGCTTATAAGTTTGGACACTTATGAATAAAGTTACTATAAACATCTGTGTGCAGGTTTTTGTATGAACATAAATTTTCAGCTCCTTTGGGCAAATGCCAAGGAGTGCCACTGCTGAATGACATGGTTAGAACATGTGTAGTTTTTTTTTTTTTTTTTTAAAAAAAACAAGCTTCTAAACTGTCTTCAAAAGTGGCTGTACCACTTTGTACTTGGATTGAAAATGAATGGGAATCCTATTTCCCCACATCCCCCCCCCCCCCCCCCCCCAGTATTTGCTGCTGTCGGTGCTTCAGATCTTTGGAGTTCTGGAGTGTACTGGTGTCTTGCTGCTTAAATGTGCAGATCCCTGTTGACATGTGATGCTAATATCTTCTTTGGCAAATATCTGTTCAGGTCTCTTATTAATTTCTAAGTCAATTGTTTTATGTTTGAATTTTAAGTGTTCTTTGTATATCTCAGTACCTTTGACAATTTTAATTAATATTAATAAAATCTTATTTTTTTTCATGGATCATGCTTTTGGTGTCGTATCTAATATATCATCACCAAAACCAAGGTCACCTAAATATTTTGCTATGTTATCATCTAAGAGTTTTACAGTTTTGTGCTATTCATCTAGGCCTATGATCCATATTGACTTGATTTTTTATAAAGTACATATCGTCTGTGTCCAGATTCATATTTTTGTATATGGATCCAGGGGTTCTAATACCATTTATAGAGCAGACTATCTGTTCTCCATTGAAATGCCTTTGCTCTTTTTTTTCCACTTAAAAAACTGTTATTCATAATAATAAAACAATAAAAATGCACTGCAACTTTTTTGTAATGTTAATAATGGATATCACAGAATTCATTGCCATTTTCTTTACTTCCTTGAAATTTTTCAGGATCTCCCTCTTTTGGTCAAATGAGATGAGTTTAAAGTCATTTTACTCACTTACAGATGATACACATACTACAAGCAATTTTATTTTCCAGGATCTGAACTTGCATACATGCATTCAATTTTGTCTGAATTTTATGGCTCAAAGTTACCATCCAGTCCAGGGGATACTGGTTTCCCAGAGATTAAAAACAACGTGGAAACTTGAGATGAAAAACAAACAGCAAACATCACTTTGGGTGATAATGCTTTCAGTGCACTCAGTTCAGTATATCTCTGAGAGGAATTTCTCAATCAACAAACCTTCCCTCCTGTCATTTTCTCCTCCTCATGCTCTCTGTATACCCCATGTTTCAGCCGCAACAGTGTCCTGCTGATCCCCAAACCCATCTTGTATACATCATGCCTCATTGCCTTCATTCATTCTTTCCCCTTTGGCTATGATGCTCTTTTCTTATGTCTCCACTTGCAAAACTTAGGCTCAACTTTCCAAGCCCAGGTCTAACATCACTGTCTTAGTGTGGCCTTCTCCAGGAAAGCAGACAGTAACTTGCTTGGGAAATGATCCTAAGGACTATGAAAGAGGACTGGAAACAGTGAGGGAAAAATAGTTAGCTTAAGCTAATTACTGTGTTGTTTTCTTCTAGGGGCTCCCTGGGTGCTACCAGGACCATTTGCGAATCTGCACAGGAAACACAGAATTATTGCCTGTGGGAAGGAAGAGGGGAGTATTTATGCATCAGCTCTTGCTCTCCATTGGTCATTGGCTGCCTCCTGGGATGTTAACATCCTTGTTTTTCCTGGTTGTATTTAAGTTGGAGAAACCCTGGTGCAGAAAATGAGAAATATAAGATGTTATCAGGTTATACTTACATGAAGCTGGTTGCCATGGAAATAGCTGGAGTGAAAGATGAGCTGAGAGGATGAGAGGCAGTGCATAAGAGCTTGCTTTCCTAACATTCAGAGAGTTAACCATGCCCAGTGAGACTGCCATGATGTAGGGCACAGACCTCTGCTTCATAGCTATTGGCCTGTGGCATTGTATTGATCAATGGCTTATAATGAGTGCCAACTTCTGTTCAATTTGATGGCACAGTACCTAGCATCAGTGTATAATTTTTGGACTTCTCAGTAGAATAAAATCACAGATTTTTAAATTAATGAGTAACATATTTTTTAAAAAAGGATTTATTTATTTATTTGAAAGTCAGATTTATAGAGAAAGAGAGAGGGAGAGACAGAAAAATTTTCCATCCACTGGCTCACTCCCCAAATACAACAAAGGCTGGAGCTGGGCTGGTCTTAAGGCAGGAGCCAGGAGCTTCTTCCAGGTCACCCACGTGAGTTCAGGGACCCAAGCACTTGGGCCATCTTCTGCTGCTTTCCCATGTATATTAGTAGGGAGCTGAATCAGAAAGGGAGTATCTGGGACTTGAGCTGGAACCCAGATGGTATGTCGGCATCTCAGTTGGCAGCCTTAACCACTATGCCACAATGCCAGTCCCAATTAATGAGTAACTTGATGGAGATCAGTCTATTCCTTTGATTGACTGTTCTTCAAAAACCTGTGATGAAAAGAAATACAGTGCAAAAAGAGAGGAAGTAAGTCTGGTGGATTGAAAACAAAGTTGATAGAAAGATGCAAAATAATTACACCTGGTAAAATGTTTCTTAAGAAATCTGACAAAAATTAAACATTAAATGTAATCATTACATTACATGTAATCATTTCAAGAACCACTCAGTATATAATCTTAAATAAAGTTCAGTGAACTTGTATTGCTAAAGTCTTTTTTAAACTATATTAACCTGTATTTATTAAAATAGCAAAAAATATGACACCAACACAGAAAAGACCAATATGGTTACTAAAAATTGAAACTGTGAAAAGAGGAAAAACAATAAGATGTCCAAATAAAATGATTAAGTTTACCATTCATTAATAGTGACAGAAAAGTCCTAGTCAGGAAAGCATTAGGGTACTGATTTATGTAGATTGTATGTGTCCAGGAATCTATCCATTTCTTTTGGTTTCACAATTTGGTGGCATACAGCTCATTGTAGTAATTTCTGATGATTCTTTTTATTTCTGTGGTATTTGTTATATTTCCCTTTTCATCTCTAATTTTATTGATTTGGGTCTTCTCCCCCCCCCCCCATTTTTTTTTTTGGTTAGTTGATCCAATGGTGTGTCAGTTTTGTTAATTTTTTATTTTTTCAAAAAATGCCAGCTTTTCACTTTGCTGATCTTTTGTACTGTTTTTTGTTTCAATTTTGTTTATTTCTTCTCTAGTTTTAATTCTTTTCTCCTACTAGTTTTGGGTTTGGTTTGCTATTATTTTTCTAGGTCCTTGAGATGCATTGATAGATCATTTATTTGGTGCCTTTTCAATTTTTTGATGTAGGCATTAATTGCTATAAACTTTCTTCTTAACACTGCTTCTGCCATATCCCATAAGTTTTGATATCTTGTATTGTCTTCATTCAATTCCAGAAAATTTTTTGATTTTTCTTTTGGTTTCTTGTATGCCCCACTGTTCATTCAGGAGCATGATGTTCAGTCTCCATGTGTTTGCACATGTCCTAGAGATTCTTGAGTTGTTGATTTCCAGCTTCATGGCATTGTGGTCAGAGAAGATGCATGGTGTGATTTCAATTTTTTTGAATTTGCTGAGACTTGCTTTATGGCCTAGCATGTGGTCTATCCATTAGGTCCATTTAGTCTTTAGTGTCAATTAACTCTGTTGTTTCCTTGCTGGTTTTCTGTCTGGTTGATCTGTCCATTGCTGAAAGTGTGGTATCGAATTCCCCCATTACTATTGTATTAGAGTCTATGTATCCCTTTAGACCCATTAGCATTTCTTTTAAATAGCCAGGTGGCCCATGATCAGGTGCATGTATGTTTATTATAGTCACATCTTCCTGTTGAGTTGATCCCTATATCATTACATAGTGCCTTTTTTGGTCTCTTTTAATAATTTTTGTGTTAAAGTCTGTTTTGTCTGGTATTAAGATGGCTACACCAGCTCTTTTCTGGTTTCTGTTAGCCTGGAATATCTTTTCCCATCTTTTCACTTTCAGTCTGTATGTATCTTTGTTGGTGCATAGTGGTGACCATGTTTCTGTGTTTGTGGTGTAGCACATCTTTTGTAAGGCTGGACAAGTGCTGACAAGTTCTTTCAATTTCTGTTTATTATGGAAGGTATTTATTTCACCTTCATTCATAAATGAGAACTTTGCAGGGTATAGTATTCTGGATTGACTCTTTTTTCTCTTGAGACTTGGAATACATCTTGCAATTCTCTTCTAGCCTGTAGGGTTTCTTTTCTTATTTTTTTCTTACAATTTATTTTATTTATTTGAAAGGCAGAGCTACAGACAGAGGTAGAGCCAGAAAGAGAGAGGGGTCTTCCATCCACTGATTCACTCCCTCAAATGACTGCAATGGCCTGAGCTGATCTGATCTGAAGCCAGGAGCCAGGAGTTTCTTCCAGGTATCTCATGTGGGTGCAGGGTCCGAAGGACTTGGGCCATCTTCTACTGCTTTTCCAAACCATCACAGGTAGCTGGACTGGAAGTGGAGCAGCCAGAACTCTAATCAACACCCATATGGGATGCCAGCACTGCAGGCCAGGGCTTTAACCCTCTGTGCCATAGCACTGGTCCCAAACCATAGGGTTTCTGATGAGAAGTCAGCTGTGAGTCTAACTTGAGATCATCTGAAAGTAACCTGGCCTTTTTCTAGTGCACATTATAGAATCTTTTCATTATGTTTTAATATGGGAAGTTTGACTACACTGTGTTGTGGTGAAGATTTTCTCTAGTCATGTCTATTAGGAGTTCTATGTGCTTCCTGTGCTTGGACGTCCCTTTTCTTTTTCCAAATTGGGAAGTTTTCCGTTATTATTTCACTAAAAGGGCCTTGTAATCCATCCTCTTTCCACACTTTCAGGACTCCTAAGACTGGTATATTGGGTTGTTTGATAGTATCCCATACATCTTCAACACTGTTTTTAAATTTTCTAATTTCTTCTTCTTTATTTTTTTCTTTTTGGTCTGAATGTAAAATTTCTTGATTTGTCTCTTGGATATTCTTTCTTCTGCCTCACAAAGTCTGTTTTTAAAGCTTTCCACTTTATTTTTTTATTTGATCTATTAAATTCTTCATTTCTAATATTTCACTTTGATTTCTCTTTAAAATCTCTATTTCATGGGAACAATTTTCATCCATGTCATGTATAGAATTCTTTAATTCATGAATTTGCTTCTGATTACTTCTAAGTAATCCTATGGTCAATTTTATGAATTCCATTTCTGGCATTTCTTCAATCTTTTCATCTTCACATTCTATTATGAAGTGGTGTGTTCCTTTGGGGGTGTTATGTTTTCTCCTTATTCTTGTTTCTTGAATTGCTATGTTTATTTTTAGGCATTTATGGAGATATTTGTTTATTTGTTTGTTTCCTGTCATGGATTTTATCTTTGGATTATGTCTCTGCAGCTTAGTGGAGTGTTTGCTCTCTTAGTGAATACCTAGAGGCCTGTGCAGGGGGTAGCCAGGGAGCTCTGTTCAGTGCTCCAGGGTGAGGGGGGTATCCAAGGTGACTTCCAAGCTTGGCGTGATAAATCT
The DNA here is from genome assembly GCF_033115175.1 of Lepus europaeus. NCBI lineage: Eukaryota > Metazoa > Chordata > Mammalia > Lagomorpha > Leporidae > Lepus > Lepus europaeus. The sequence continues at coordinate 53,995,970 of NC_084835.1, forward strand.
CCTCTTTTTTTTTTTTTTTAATCAGAGGGGAAGTTTGATCAGCTTTGTTGGTGTAGTCTCACTCTCGCCTCTTCTCCTTCAAGGAGACCAATGCCTGGGAGCTAGTCCCAGTGGGTGCACTATTCATCCATGGAGCCACAAGGACTACACAAAGGATCTATACAGTCCTCAGTGTGAGCATGGATCCCACAGCAATGACCCTCACTAGTCAACCAGCGAGCCCTGAGCATGCTGAGCCACCCAGAGTGATTGCCCAGAGATCCAGACACACCCTGTGCCTTCCCATCAAGCCACAGTGTTTTCACAGTCCCAGCATACAAGTCTCCCAAAAGTCAGGAGCACCCAGCCCTCTATGAATGCTCCTAGTCAGACTCAGGCGTCTCCTCTCAGCTGGTTGCTTGGTGCACAGAAATAAGCTGGTGCAGCTGTTGCGGATGTCCAAAATGGCACCCACCCTCTCTCAGCTGGTTAGTGAATGCTGGTGCCAAATGGTTGGGGAGAGAGAAAGGTGCCCCCCACTTTCCCCCTCTAGTTGGCAGGTACACTGACCCCATAGGGCTGCAAGCCAGACTCACACCAGGCTCCTTCAGTAGCTTTATTGCCAATGGCTTGGGCTGCTGCAGTCTGGTCTTACTTCACTCTCCAAAGCTGGTCCTGAAGCTCTTGGCTGCTGGGGTCCTGAGATATGCACGTCCACACTCTCCATGTAGATCCACAGTGTCCCTCTAATTTGCGTGGAGTTTCATCTGTAGTTTTCTCCCTAACTCTTCCCCGACATTTTGTTCTCTCCACTTTTTTTAAACTGTCTTCTACTAGAGTAGAGTAGTAAGCTCTATCCCTGTTCCACGATTTTATAATCTTTCCACCTTTGCTCTTTTGTCAAATGTCACTGGGGTATATTTGTGTGGGCCTCTTTCTCAGTCTTTGGTATGTTCCATTGATCTATTTTTCAATTATTTCACCAATACGACACTGTATTGATCACTGTAGCTTTATGGTGAGTTTTTAAACCATATTGCATCAGTCCTCCAAACTTGTTCTTTAATTTTTTTTCATTTTTTGGAGGGTAGGGGCAGGGGGAGATGAGCTAGGTCTTTTCTTTTCCATTTAGAACTTACAAGTTTGTTCACAAGTTAACTTGCTGGAATTTTGTTTGTGATTACATTGAATCTACTGATCCAGCTGGGGGGAACTGACATCTTCACAACTTTGATTGTATCTGTCCATCTCCATTTATTTAGATCTTTCAATTCTTTCCTCCAGTTTGATAGATTTCCTCTTTGCAAAAATGAGATGAGATTGGACACAGTCAGGGTGTTATGTCTATAGACAATCTTGTAAATTAGAACAATGGTACAAAGGCATCACAGGCTTAGTTTATGAAAACAATGGAAGGTGTGTGCTCATGAACAGCGATTTAGCAGGTTAGCATGAACTCTTCTGTTTTCCCCTAAATATCAATGAACGGATGACGAAGGTATAAAAATGGCCTCTGCTAACCTGTGCTAAGAAAATATCAGGACTGACATACCATCATGGTTGTCACTGAGAAAAAAAAAACGTGCTCTGCTTACAGGATTTTATTAGGAAACTGCAAAGGAAAGGCTTTTTCTAAGTTGGTAAACCATTTTTAAACAAATTTGGTACCATAATTCTTAAACATTTTAGACAGAGTATTGGTTGAGTATAGAAATGAATTAGAGGTTCTTGCTTTTCCCTAAAATTTTAAGTTCTATCTACATACAAATTAAACAATAAATCATATTTTATGGCTTGATTTGGTAAAATAATAGGCTCTCACAGCAAAAACACACAAAAAGAATGTGTGTGTTTAGAGGTCTCCTGCCAAAGATTGTGGGTTCCCTCATTTACATGTTCCTTTACTGTGGATTCTGTCTTAGATATTTATTTCTTTAGTGTCTCTAAAAAGATCCTACATGGTACTAGATTCACTTTGTTGCAATGAGTGTCAGCCTGTCTTGATTTCTTATTCAAATAACCTGGAAAGCTTCTAAATATGGGTACCTTGGCCTCTCTCCACAAATTATGATTGCATTCGACTGTGATTGGACTGGAGCATTAGGGTTTGTTTTAAGTAGCCATTTCTAGAACCATTGATAGCCACACAATAAATATTGATGTATTAATTATATGTAGTTGTCTAATGTAGTTCAATTTTGTATGAATTTCTTGACCAATATTTTTAAATTACTTGTTGATTTCAGAGAAAGAGAGAGCTCCCATCTACCGGTTTATTCCCCAAATGCTTGCAATAGCTAGTGTAGCTGTTGAATTCTCTACAATGTAGCAGTGGGTTCGTTTCTGAGAAGAGCAGCGTGGTGGGGGCAAGAGGCGCGGAGTCAACACACAGACCCCGGGAGTCCGGTGAGACCAGGCTTGAGGCGAGCAGCCTGCAGACTCGTTTATTACAGTTGGTACAACAGCTTATATAGCCAAGACCGGCCAATCTGGTCAAGGGGTGGTCTATACCCCAACCAATCACAGCCTGTCGCCAGGCAGTTTCCACAGCCATCCAATCACAGCCTGTCGCCAGGCAGTTTTAAAGCCATTCCTGACTAACTGACGCTCGCTTGCCAGTGGCCACCTTGGCATGGCCTTCTCATTCCACTACAAGCTAGGACAGAGCAGAGCTGGGAGTTGGGAACTGAATTTAGGTTTCCAAATGGGTGGCACAAACCCAATTACTTTAGCCATCACCATTGCCTCCCAGCTTAGCTTCTGAATTGGCAGGAAGGTAGACTTAGGAAATGGAGCAAATCCAGGCACACTGATGTTGGGTGAAGACCTGGTCTGGATCAGTTTTGATAAAACATCTTATCTACTGCCCCATGTGTGTACAGACTCACTTGTCTAGTATGAGTGAAGAAGGTTTGCATGAGCTTTTTTAGATACCTCACTTTGTAGTGCTGTCTTCTTAAACAAAGAGTAGACACACTCACTGATCTTTGTAAGAGATTTGGACTCTGTATGCTCAAGGTTGCTCTCTTGTAATGTAACCCACTGCACAATCATTTGAGTTCAACCCTGTCATCCCCATGGGATCTGCGTACAATGAGAACTGATGTTTATGCTGTTGCTTTGTTCACTCTTTGACCTGGGAACCTCATTTCCTCTACTAATAACCATGAAAACATGGCAAGCTAACCTGTTAGCTCTGAAGCAGTATAAAATTTCAGATCCTTCATTGTTCTTTACAGAAAGGCAGGATGTCAAATTGTCCATCAGCTGTTGACTGGATAAAGAAATTATGATACATACACTATGCAGTGCTACTCAGCTGTAAAAAAAAAAAAATAGAATTCTGTGTTTCGCAACAAGATGAACACATTGTATTGGAGTGAAAGGGACAACCTGACATTTGATGATTGTTTACAGACCTTGTCTCTTCCTTTGAGGAGCAGTGTTTTCTTCTTCATACTATTTGTTGAACTCTTATTTAGTGTGGGATTAACTTTATGATCATTAAGTAAACTGAAAATAGGTCTTTGTAAAAATTAAGAGTGGGAATGGGAGCAGGAGGAGAAAGAAAGGTTGGAGCATGGACAGGAGGGAGGTTGGGGTGGGAAGTATTACTATATTCCTAGATCATTTTATTTGAAATACATGAAATTTATATAATTTTAATAACTTTTTTAAAAAAGAAAAAGTAATAAAGTTCATGTACAATGAAAAAATATATGCTGAAATACTAGGCCTGGGAATAACTATTTAAAAAGACCTAAAGTAAGAGGTGGTGAGGAGACCCACCCAGTAGAGGTGTTAGAAAATCTGGCTGAAATGCATTTTCTAAAAAATCTTCATATGCTTATCATGCTGTATTATAGGAAGTCATTTGTATTTTGCAGGTATTTTGCAAAAAAAGGTTTCTCACAGCTGAAAGAATAATAAGCAGTCTGGAGTTTAAAATAAGTCATAATTTTCTCTAGTGATACAGCTTTAGTAGTCACATTTTCAGTTATTGAAAATATAAAAGAATCTGTTAACTATATTAGCGTAATGTCATGTTATTAGGGGAATTTGATGAGTTCAACCCATTCTTCAAGTACAATAACTTAAGGCCATACCATAGTAATTAGAATCTTCTGAGGATGGTCTAAAATGAGACAACATAGCTCCTAATGAAAAGGTTGCCTTGTAGGGCTGGCGCTGTGACATAGCAGGTAAAGCTGCTATCAGCAGTGCCAGTATCCCATATGGGCATGTTCAAGTCCCGACTGCTCCAGCCCTGGCCCTTTCAGCCAACTGGGGAGTGAACCAGCGGATGGAAGACTTCTCTTTCTCTCTGCCTCTCTTTCTCACTCTGGGTAACTCCAACTTTCAAATAAATAAATAAATCTTTAAAAGAAAAAAAAAAAAGAAAATGTTGCCTTGTTAGTTAATATGTAAATCCAGACCAAACTATTTCCCCACAGATAAGTGCACATATCACCAATGGGAACATGAAAAGAGTCTACTTGATATAACCCATACAATACATTCTGAACACAATGAAAATAAGACAGAATGGCTTCTGTTGAGCATTTAGTAAGAATAATGCTTTTGGATCACTTACTCTGTACCAGACACTGGCTAAATGTTGTACAAGACACCACTATGATTTCAAAATACATATGTTAGACTGGAGGTTTAGAAAGCTTAGCTTGTTCAACACCGCATAGAAAGACACGAAGCTTTCAGAACTCAGGCTCTTAACCTCACAGCATCCTGTTACACCTAGCCTAACAGACCAGGCAAGTTATCCTACCCTCTATCCACAGATGAAAAAGACTCTAGGGCATACTGGTGAATGTAATCTCAGATGGTCCCTCCAAGTGACTTTACTTATTTAAAACGCAAACTGGAAATTGTTGCTATGACTGACAAAATATTTAATAGAAGCATAGAGTAAATGAATAAACTACAAGTGAATTTGACATTTCAGGAAGTTTACTTTGCAAATGAGGCTTTAGCAGTTAGTGAAAACACATATTAACTGAGAGCAGATGAGTTGCTGGGAACAACCTTGAGTTTTCTTCCTTGTAAGGATTCTGTTGTTAAAGCATGGAATTTGCCATAGCATACTAAGAATTAAGCCTACAGTCCTATATTAGGAGAGGAAAGAAATAAAATGTGTTGAGGGCTCTGCTTTTGCAAAGATCAGTGACACTTTGGTATCCCAGCAAAGGGCACAAGACTATACTTGGAGGCAAGGAAGCAATAGCTCTTATTCAAGGACAATGGTTTATTCCATAGCAGCATTGTCCCAGGAAGAGGAAGTTGACTTGTGTTTTAAGCCATCTCTCTCAAATAATGTTTCTCAAGACAGATGTTGGGAAAGAAGACACTGACTGGTTGGATTCGCTGATAATTGCATAAAGTGCCATTTTCCACTACTGTTCACATTAAACTGTGGACCTGTTTTAATCTAGACATGCTAGACACAAACTGAAATTTGCTATCAACTCCAATATTTTCCCAGGGCAAGGACTGGTATGCAGGAGGATTGGATGAGGAGAGGCTTGCATATGGGGATATTTTCCTGAAAGTGGGCTTGAAATCTTGGCCAACTCAGTGGAAATAATAAATGTGTGATACAGTGACAAAGAAATACAGTAAGATCAAACACACTCTTCCCACACTAACTTGCATGCACCCTCACACGTAGTCACATATTTATACTGCCCCCACAAGTCTGCAGGCAAATGCATACATCATACATTATCATATAAGATATTTATCACTGCAGTGTGAATCTTACCTCACAAGTGATTTTGAGCACCAGAATTTGGATGGACCTCTTTCAGGATGGACTCATCACACAAAGCCCCTCAAGAAGCAAAATGTGATAAAGGTATTTGGGCACAGTAGTTAAGATGCTGCTAAGGATGCCTCTGTCTCCTATCAGAGTTTTTGGACTCAAGTTGCAGCTCCACTTCAAATCCAGATACCTGTTACTGTGCACCCTGGGAGGCAGCAGATGATGGCTCAAAAATCTGGGTCTCTGCCACCAATGGGAGACTGGACTGAGTTCTGGGGTCTTGATGTTAGCCTGGCCCAGCCCTAGTTCTTGAACATACTGGAGAGTGAACCAATAGAATGAACCAATGGATGGAGTATCTCTGTTTCCATCTATCTCTACCTTTCAAATATTAAATAAATAAATAAATTTAAAAGAAAGCTAATTGTGTTATTTTTTCATTTAATCATTAAATTAAAGAATGTCTTCTTGGGGCTGCTGCTGTGGCCTAGCTGGTAAACCTGCCACCTGCAGCACTAGCATTTCCATATAGGTGCTGGTTCGAGTTCCAGCTGCTCTGCTTGCAATCCAGCTCCCTGCTAATGCTCCTGAAAACCAGTGGATGATGGCCAAGGTCCTTGGGCCTCAGTACCCATATGGGAGACCGGGATGAAGCTCCTGGTTCCTGACTTCTGCTTGGCCCACCCCTGGCTGTTCTGGCCGTTTCGGGAATGAACCAGTGGATGGAAGATCTGTCTCCCTCTCCGTTTCCCTCTCTTTCTGTAACGCTGCGCTGCCTTTCAAACAAATAAAATAAATCTTTACATAAAAAAGCATGGCATTTGCAAATGCATTTCTCTCACTTTATGCCATTTACACAAAAATGCAGTTCTTTCTCATGGATTTCAATTAAAATATTGGAAAAAATTATGTCTTGTTTGAAATAATCCTGGTGAACTCATATTTTCCAACATATCCTTAAAAAGGCAAATTGGGGGGCTGATGATGTAACACAGCAAGTGAAGCTGGTGTCCCATACACGCACCAGTCTGTGACCTGTCTGTTCTCCTTCTGATCCAGCTCCAGGCTAATGGCCTGGGGAAAGCACTGGAAGATGGCTCAAGTGTTTGTGGCCCTGACACCCACATGGGAGACCCGGAAGGATCTTCTCGCTTCAGCCTGGCTCAGCCTTAGCTATTGTGACCATTTAGGGAGTGAATCCATTGATGGAAGTTACTCTCTCTCTCTCTCCTCCTCCTCCTTCTCCTCCTCCTTCTCTTCTTCCTCCTTCTCTCCCTTCCCCCAACATAACTCTGATTTTCAATTAATAAATAAATTTTTTTTAAAAAGTGAATTTGGAAGATGTAAATAAGATATTTAATAAAATCTTTTTAATCTAGACATGCAATTAAACTGAAATATTGAATTAGTATTTATTTTATAGCTTCAGGACTGCAAAGAGGTCCAACTTTAGACTCTATAAATCAGATTTTTATCCTGACATGGTCTCTTCCTCATGGAATGATCTTGGAAGTGTCTTATGAGCATGATAGTCCCTAGCATCAAGCTTATACTTAAAGATTCATCAGTATTCTTATTTGTCACTGACATGTTGGTGTTGATGGAGACAAAGTATTTAAATATCTCAGGAGTGGGAGGAATTACTAGAAGTGTTGGGCTATAAGTGTTTGCTTACATAGGTTTGCAAGAATAAGATGTGCCCTTCTTTAAAGGGCAATGAATAAACATTATTGAAGAAATAAGACATAAAGAACTGCAAACATTAAACACATAATCAACTTTTTTGAAGTGTGCCTTGCAAACAGCTGTGTAAGAGGGATGTGTTTCTGCTACAAAGATTCACACTCATTTGGGAAACTCAGTGAAGCATAAGCAATTGTAATAAAAGCCCTTTTAATGTTTATCCATTAAAGATGAAAAATAGCAGGAAAAACAGATATCTCTATCTTAATACATTGTTTCTTGCCTTTAGAATTCTAAAAAAGGGTATTATATTTAAACATAATGTTGTCATAAAATGTCAAAACAAATCCATCAGTGAGTTGGTTAAAAACCACTGCTCTTTACTAACTTAGAAGTACAATTTAAAGATGTGGAATTCTTAAGAACTTCAAATCTACATGAGATGAATTAATCTGTTTTCATACTTGACACACTACTGGCTAACTTCTAAAACAAATTTTGGGGAATGGATGTTGTGCACAGTGGTTAAATAGATGCTTATGATGTCTACATGCCATGTCAGGGGTGCACATTTGAGTACTGCCTACTGCAGCTTCCAATCCAACTTCCTGCTAATGTGCCTGCGAAGGCAGCAGAAGATGGCACAAGTACTCAGGTTCCTGTCACCCTTGTGGAAGACCTATATGGAGTTCCTGGCCCCAGCTTCAGCCTGGCCTAGCCCTAGTTGTTGTGGGCATTTGGAGAATGAAAAAGTGAATGTAATATCCACCTCCTGCCCCTGCCTCTCTTCTGTCACTCTGCCTTTCAAAGAATAAATAAATCTTAAAAAAAAAAGCTGAATTTTGGGCCAGCACTGTGGCATAGTGGGTAAAGCCATTGCCTGCAGCACCAGTGTCCTTTATGGGTGCCAGTTCTAGTCCCAGCTGCTCCACTTCCAATCCAGCTCTCTGCTTTGGCTTGGGAAAGCAGTAGAAGATGGCCCAGGTCCTTAGGCTCTTGCACCTGAGACCCAGAAGAAGTTTCTAGCTCCTGGCTTCGGATCAGCACAGCTCTGGCCATTGTGGCCATCTGGGGAATGAACCAGCAGAGGGAAGATCTCTCTCTCTCTCTCTCTCTCTCTACCTCTGCCTCTTTGTAACTCTGCCTTTCAAATAAATAAATCTTTTTTTAAAAAGCAGAAATTTGTAATTCGTGGTTACTGGTAGATATTATTTCAGAGATCCCAAAAAGCTCGTTCTATAATTATAATTATAGAAAATAATAACACATTTTGGTTTCTGTCTCCATAACACTAATTAAAAATAGCATTGAAAAATCTCTCCCATGGAATAAATACACTTTAGTATGGTAGAATCTCACAGCTGGTATTCAACAAAAGTGAGCCCTATTGTCCACATCAGACTGAATGACTACAGTTAATGGTGAGGTAACCTGTTCTTTGAAATGTAACCTATAAAAATATCTGTATATGTGCCAGAAACTTCAATGTCAGAATTTTGTTTTATTAAATGAGTCACAGACACTGAAAATTCTATTTCTACAATAGATGTATTTCTTTTTTTTTTTTTAATAATAATTTATTTATTTGGAAGAGTTACAGAGAGAGGTAGAGCCAGAGAGAGAGGTCTTCCATTCTGCTAGTTCACTCCCCAAATAACTGCAATGGCCAGAGCTGAGCTGATCTGAAGCCTGGAGCTTCCTCCAGGTCTCCCATGCGGGTGCAGGGGCCCAAGGACTTGGGCCATCTTCCACTGCTAACCCAGGCCATAGCAGAGAGCTGGATCAGAAGAAGAGAAGCTGGGACACGAACTGGCACCCATATGGGATGCTGGAACTGCAGGCTAGGGCTTTAACCCACTGCGCCACAGCGCCGGCCACTACAACAGGTTTCTAACATTGGTGAGGGAAGGTTTCATTTGCCCCACAAAACTTGCTGTGTAAAGACATAAAATGCCTAAGTGGAACCTACTGAGCTCTAAGGATCCCTGGAGAGAAATTAGTCCATCTTTACAAACTGAGAAGCTGAGGCCTAGCGAATCCTGATAACTTGTGGAGGTCCTCCAGGAAGTAGCAGAATCAGGGCTCACACGCCGTCCTAACTCTGAGAGCAGTCTCATTGACCATGCCATGCCCATCTTTGGTCTAGCAGGAAGCATCTGTAGCAGGTAGCTGGCAAATGTACCTTGCAAAGCTTTCAGATCCTCTAATGGATGTAAGATTCTATTTGTAGATCCACAAACCTCAGCTACTGAATAAGAGAAAATCTGACCTGAATCAGATACATTAGCATTCTCCTTAGCTATCTTTGCTAAAATCTGTCTTCTATGCTCAACTCTCAAGGCATATCCAGGAGTTAGCAGAAGTTTTGAGTAGAGAATGTACTGATTGCAGAGGTCACCTGGGTACCTGACAATGAGTGAGGAAATCACAGCTGAAACTCCCCAGCAGTAAGAAAATCACCAGTGGTGGAGAAGCCCTAGCCAGTGACAATCTGCTTCAGATCTATACCTCCCAGATTAGAATCGGTGTTGTGTCAGTCATCAGCTTCTAGCTGTCCTGCTGCCCGCTGCTCCGTTGCAACATATTTAACAAATATAATTCTGTTCACTGTATCTGATTGCTCTGGTGAATTCTTTCACCACCCGTGACACTTGCCTCAACTGGTCACTTCACATATCACCTATTAGGGCTTGATGAAAATGATGAAAAGGGGTCTGTTAATAGTTTTGTACTGCAAGAAGTGAATAATTTTTTCTATGAGCACAAAATGTAAACTTAACAAAGAAGCAAAATTAATGGAGAAAAAAATGGTCTTCTGAACAAATAATGCTGAAATTCTGGACATCCATATAAAAAAATGAATCTAGACATAGACTTTACACTCTTTACAAAAGTTAACTCAGAGTAGGTCATAGATTTAAATGTAAAATGCAAAGTTGTAAAATCCTAGAGGAAAACATACAAGAAAATCTAGATGACTGCAGATATGGCAATGACTTTTTAGATACAACACCAATGAAAGAAGTATTTGGGCCTGCGCCATGGCTCAACAGGCTAATCTTCCGCCTAGCGGCGCCAGCACACCGGATTCTAGTCCCGGTCGCTCCTCTTCCTGTCCAGCTCTCTGCTATGGCCTGGGAGTGCAGTGGAGGATGGCCCAAGTGCTTGGGCCCTGCACCCCATGGGAGACCAGGAGAAGCACCTGGCTCCTGCCTTTGGATCAGCGCGATGCGCCGACCGCAGCGCGCCGGCTGTGGCGGCCATTGGAGGGTGAACCAACGGCAAAGGAAGACCTTTCTCTCTGTCTTTCTCTCTCACTGTCCACTCTGCCTGTCAAAAATGAAAAAAATTTAAAAAAAGAAAGAAGTATTTGAAAAGCTGAATTTATTTATTTATTAAAGATTTATTTTATTTATTTGAAAGACAGAGTTACAGAGAGAGGTAGAGACAGAGAGAGAGGTCTTCCATCTGCTGGTTCACTCCCCAGATGGCTGCAATGGCCAGAGCTGTACCGATCCGAAGCCAGGAGCTAGGAGCTTCTTCCGGTTCTCCCACGCAGGTGCAGGGGCCCAACGACTTGGGCCATCTTCTACTGCTATCCCAGGCCATAGCAGAGAGCTGGATTGGAAGAAGAATAGCTGGCACTAGAACTGTCGCCCAAATGGGATGCTGGTGCTTCAGGCCAGGGCTTTAACCTGCTGCGCCCCAGTGCCAGCCCCGATAAACTGAATTTATTGAAATTAAAAACTTATATTCTACAGAAAATACTTTTAACAGAATAAAAAGAGAAGCCACAAACTGGGAGAAGGTACTTGCAGAACTGATAAAGGATTATTATACAAGATTTGAAAAGAACTCCTAAAACCCATCAATAAGAAAAAAAACACTCAATTTTTAAAATAGGCATAATACTTGCTTGCATGGATGCCTCGCTGCAAAAATTCTGTAGATGCCCAATAAGTTTATGGACATATTCTCAGTGTCATATGTGACTAGGAATTATGAATTAAAACAAGGAGGTATCAGTACACATGTATCAAAATGGTCCAATTCTAAAACATTGATCAAATACTAGCAAAGATGTCGGGAATCAGGAACCCTAACAAATGCAAAACAGGACTGAAACTTTGGAAGACACTCTGATGATTTCTTACAAGACTAAACATAGTATGTGATCCAACAATTATGCTCCTGGGTATTTACCTGACAGTATTTAAAACTTGTATCCACATAAAAATTCGCACATAGATGTTTATTGCACCTCTATTCATAACTACCAAAACTGGGAGGCAACCAAGAAGCACTTCAACATTGGAATGGATAAACAAACTGTTACATTCAAACAATAAAATTCATTCAGCTTAAATAATTACTATCAAGTGATGAAAAGACATGAGGGAACTGTAAATTCATATTACCAAAGAAGCTAATCTGAAAAGGACAAATACTACATGATTTTACTTATGTGACATTCTGGAAAAGGAAAACAATAGAGACAGTAGAAATATCAGTAGTTGCTAATTGTTAGAGGAGGAGAAGAGGATGAAGACACAGCACACAGACAATTTCTAGAACAGTGAAATTGTCCTACACTAAAACGGTGAGTCCATGGTGCTATACATTTGTCAGAACACCATAATGCACAACACCAGGAGAAAAGCCTAACGTGAAACATGGACTTTGACTGACAATAATCACTGTAGATTATTAAAAATGCCCAACTCAGGTGAGGGATGTTGACAACAAGGGAGGCTGTCCATCTGTGTGGCCACTGAGCATATTGGAAGTCTCTGTACTTTCCATTCAATTTTGCTGTGAGCCAATGACTGCTGTTAAAATTTAAAAGTAAATTTTAAAGTAAAATTAAGAAAGCAAATCTTTCAAAGTAAACCTAACAGTAAAATTTAAAGTCTATTTTTTAAAGTAAGCATGGTTTAAATGTGACCATAAAAAAGAGTTGATCATTAAAAAAGAGAAAGTGCTTTCAATTAAGACTTCCTGGGCTTTATTGGTGCTTAGTAAAATTAAAAGCCAATGATTAAGAAAGTTAAAGTCCGCAATAGGCTGGATATTGTGCAATGACTTTCTCTACACTTGGGTATTTTAGAAAGTAAACTAGCCTTAATGGCTAATGAAAACATCAAGAATTAGAACTGTCTCACTAGATGAAATGTCTCACAGATATTTAGATAAGTTTAAAGGTCTATGTTTTATCCAAAAAAAAAACTGCTATTCCAATCCAGGAAAATGACTATTCCAATTCAGTTATACTGAATATTTTGGCAAAACACCAATTTTTTAAAAATAATCATGAACCAATGAAGCTAAATAATTTCACTTTAAATACAAATTAAGCATGATTAATATATTTCTCAGGAGGTTTGTCAAATCTTACATCATACGACCAGCAGAAAGAATGGCAAATCCACTTTCAGGTATGGAATTGTTTACACCAAGCTTTACCATCCAACAAGCAAGATCTCTAGCTTTAAAGAAACTACAAGTCACACAAAACAGTAAGTAATAGCACATTCGTAGGTGCCCAAGCAATCATTAAATCTGGACTCAACCCTGACACAGATGTTATAATTTTTGATGGAGGATTTTAAATAGCTATAATTAACACAGCAAAGGTGCTCATGGAAAAGGTGGTACCATGCAAAATCAGGTGAATAGTTTTAGCAGAGATGGGGGAACTATAATATGAATAAAAAGGAAATGTTAGTAATAAAAACCATTGTAACAGAGATAAAGAATGGCTTTGACAGGCTTATCAATAGGATTCATGTACTAAGGAAAGCAACTCAATGAAGGAGATTTAGAAATTGTTCAAACTAAGTTGCAGGAAAAAAAAGAACAGGGAAAAATAGAACTGGGAAACTAAGAACTATGATATATCTATCCTATATCTATTAAGCAATCTAATCCAGAAATAATTAGAATCTGAGTGAAATATTTAAAGTTATGGCCCCAAATCTTCCAGAATTAAGTTAACAACACACTGAAAGTCTCAGATAAAAGAAAATTATAGGACATCAAGCAGAGAAGCAAGCGAACGACCTTCCACCCAGTATTTCATTTGCAAACTATTCAAAATGCAAACTCCTTCTCTACATTTTTATATTTTTTAAGGAAGTAAAGCAAGGCTATTTTTAGGAAACCACAGAAGCTATAACTTTCTGTCACAATAGAAACAATAAAAACATGAAAGGAAACTGACTCATATTATTGAACGATAAGGAGATGAAATTTCTACTCTGGATATGCTTGGATTCAGGGATTAAACAGTAGCATTAGGATTCATCTGTTTCTGACCTTCTGCTCTGTTCATCAATAGAGTGTGATACCAAGGAATTCAATGCATAGTCAGAAATCCAAAATAAAAAAGCAATGGTTAGTTAATGTGAAAGACCTTCCACTTGATCGTTATAGCTTTTCAATCCTTTGAGAATGATTCCTAACTAGTGATGCTGATCAGTATCACAAGGGACCCATTTCTAAAAATTCAGATTCCATGACCAGACAAAACAAGCTTAGGGTTCAATGACACACATTTCAAAAAGCTCTCCATGTGATTTTGGTCTCTTCCCTCCTTGGGAACTAAGTCTTTGAAAGCTTGTATACCTCTTAACAGCCATTAAGCAGAACACAAGACAAAGACCTTTGTAGTAATGCTTAAGATTTCCTTATTTATAGGCCTTTAGTAATCAATATCTAAGTATACAAATTCGATACAAAACTTCAAGAAAAGCATTCTGTGCTGGATAGTTATCACATATTTCAATTAAATGAGCTAGAGTTTGTGCAGTTTCTAGGCATACGAACTAAGACAGCACAGGGATTTCTATTTCACCCCTGTGGCTCACAGGATAACACCCAAGATATTTAACAGACAAATAGAACCAGTGATTTTCAGAGCAAGATGAACTTTCCAACAATAACCCCTGGCAAAATTAACAAAGGGTTTGGAAACTTTTTTCAGTACAGAAATAGAATTTACATTATACTGGCAGTGAAATGTTTCTAGGTTCAAAAAAAAAAAAAAAGCATCTTCAATAGCAACAATACTCAGACAAATGTCTCCAGAGAAAAGCATCCTGAGATGAACTTATTTCCTCTCTAACGGGGGAAGCTCAGAGCAGCAGAAAACCTGAGCACTGAACTGGAGGTGAGAAGACCTACGTGTGACTGACAGTGTTTGGGATTCTGGAAGTTATGGGTCATTTCTGGGCCTTTGACTACCACACACAAAATGAAGGTCTTGAATACATGGCTGAAATCTAGAGTTTCTATTAAGTATTCTGATTCTAATGGGGAATAGAAAGGTGAGCCCTTGATTTCCACCTCCAGCTTTTTGTTTTATCACGTGCTAATGTCATCCTCCTCAACAATATTTGCAACAACAATACTTAAAAAGGCTGCAGAAGGCATAGCAGATTAAGTGAGTTCTAGAGGAAAGAGTCAACAAGCAAGAGGACTTGACTGATGCATGCTGGCACCTCAGGAGATCTGAAAGGCAAGAGGGAGAGAGATGCAGCAAAGTGAAGCTTCTCAAAAGCTTTGTGGCTTCTGTTAAATCTCCTGGGTGCTGTCCTGTGAGCCACAGGGGTGAAATGGAAATCCCTCTGCCATTCTGGTCTATATGACTAGAAATGGCAAACTCAAGTCCCAAGTCCTCTTGCTGGACTCCATCCTTGATTACTGACTGCATACACTTTCCTGAAACAGTGACTTGGTCAGATTTTCATTTTTAAAAAGGATCTCACTAATGTACAGAGCTTGAAGAGAACTAATATCGAAGTCAAGAAGAAAAGTTGAGAAATTATTTTAAATGATCCAGAAGATAGATATTAGTGTTGTAAATTAAAGAAATAACCTGGAATGAAAAGCTGGGTTGAAGAGATGTCAAAAAGGTGGAGTAGGCAGCCCTTTACAGAGAAGGAGATATAGTGAAAGAAAGCACAAGGTAACCTTAGGCCTGACTGAAGTAATTGAGGTACCATTACATCATCATCAAGACAGGATCATCTCCAAATTGGTTCTGGCTGGAGGGAAGACAGACAATTAGTTTCCTTCTATCATATTTGTTTTAGTGATGTTTATCTTTGGTGGGTGCTTAATTATTTGGATGGCATTACTCAGAAAATGGGCCTGGCCAGAGAGTAGGGTTTTTATTTTATTTTATTTATTTTTTAACTGGCAGAGTGGACAGTGAGAGAGAGAGAGAGACAGAGAGAAAGGTCTTCCTTTGCCCTTGGTTCACCCTCCAATGGCCGCTGTGGCCGGCGTGCTGCAGCCAGCGCGCTGGACTGATCCGAAGCCAGGAGCCAGGTGCTTCTCCTGGTCTCCCATGTGGGTGCAGGGCCCAAGCACTTGGGCCATCCTCCATTGCACTCCCAGGCCATAGCAGAGAGCTGGACAGGAAGAGGGGCGACCGGGACTAGAACCCAGTGTGCTGGCGCCGCAAAGCAGAGGATTAGCCTGTTGAGCCGCGGCGCCGGCCACAGAGAGTAGGGGTTTTTTCATCAACTGCTATTCAAAGTGTGATCCATGGCTCATGCAGCATGGATATCATTTCAAAGCTTATAGAAATACAGAATGTCAAACCCTCACCTTAGAACTACTGAGTACGAATCAACATTTTAATAACATTTCCAGAACTTAAGCATGACTGTCTGTAAATGTGGGTAGTATCTTGTAATGGTTGTTTGTTTAGGGAATGGCAATGTGAGATGATAAATTTTCTGGCTGGTAATCAAAGTTCCTTTGTGAAGTGAAAGGCAAGATCCACTGAGGAGATGGGACAAGAAGGGATGGGCAATCCTGAAATAACACAGTGAAGATTTGGAAGAGTTGTGTGGGGCTACAGGTCTACAAAGCTGCAGTGATGTCCTGGATAAGGTCAGGAACTTTGAATCACATGGGTATGAATACATCCACTATAGTGGTACCAAACCATAGCCCTGGGTTTGGAATAGAAAACTTGCTAAGGGCCAGCACTCTGGAACAGCAGGTAACGCCACTGCCTGCAGTGCCGGCATCCCATTTGGGCACCAGTTCGAGTCCCTGCTGCTCCACTTCCAATCCAGCTTTCTGCTATGACCTGAGAAAGCAGTAGAAGATTGCTCAAGTGCTTGGGTCCCTGCATCTGCGTGGGAGACCCAGAAGCTCCTGACTTCTGGTTTCGAATCGGCACAGCTCCAACCATTGCAGCCAATTTGGGAAGTAAACCAGTGGATGGAAGATTTCTCTCTCTTTCTCTTTCTCTCTCTCTCTGCCTCTCCTTCTCTCTCTCTGTGTAACTCTGACTTTCAAATAAATAAATAAATCTTGAAAACTTGCTGTTGGTTTGATCCAACTGGAAAGTTTAAATGTTAGGTAGAGCACAATGAAAATGGGTTGAAGTCATAGAAATTGCTGGAAACACAGTATCTGTCTTTAGAGAATAAATTGAAGCTTTTGGGGCAGGGGCATAGGGTGGACACTTAAAGCAAGTGGAGACACTGGAGGGATAAATGACATGAAAAGTGGGTGCAAGCTTAGAGTTTAAAATGTAGATGCAAATCTGTTCCAGGTAATGGGGTGGCATGCAGCATGGCAGGTAGAAAGGAGGAGGAAAACTGAACATCAAGGGTGCCAATCAAAATTCTGTCAGAATAAGTTTAGATGTCCTGACCCACTTCTCCATTTCATTCTCAACAAAATAATTATGCATTGAGCATATGGGGTGCTCAAAATTATATTTCAATGGTCATCAGAGCTGCCATGAAAATAACCAAAATAATAATAATCCTCATAGTCTGAGAAGACAATGTGTAAACACATATTAAAGTGAATGCAAATATGGGTAATTGCTCAATTATAGATATAAACTATGAAGGCTGTAGGGGCTCATGTGACTAAAGAAATTAAGAAAAGATGTAATTAGGCATCAGACCTATTGATGAGCAGTCTTTGATTGAATAGAGGGACTCAGTTTGCTATAATAGAGTACCACAGGGGCTAGTGCTGTGGTACAATGGATTAAAGTTATTGCAGGCCATACCAGCATCTCATATGAGTGCTCATTCAAGTCCTGGATGCTCCATTTCTGATGCAGTTTCCTGCTAATGTGCCTCAGAAAGTAGCAGAAGATGGCCCAAGTATTTGGGTTCCTGACACCCACATGGGAGACCCAGATGGAATTCTTGGCTACTGGCTTTGACTTGGCCCAGACCTGGCCATTGCAGCCATTTGAGGATTGAACCAGTGCATGGAAGATCTCTCTGTCTCTGTCTCTTTCTCTCTCCCCCTCTCTCTATCTTCCAAATAAATAAATAAATAAATAAATCTTTTTTTAAAAAAAGCAATACTATAGACTGGGTAATTTATAATGAGGGGAAATGCTGACTGACAGCTCTAGAGGCTGGGAAGTCCAAGGCTGAGGGGTAAGAATTTGCAGCAATGAGTTGAACCACTGCATGGTAGAAGTCAGAAGGGCAAAGAGGGCAAAAGTGGGCAGAAGGGGGCTGAACTTTTCCTTTTATAACAAAATCAATCCCACTCAACGGGTGTGTGAGTCTAACGGTCTCATCATCTCTTAAAGGTCCAACTTCTCAATACTTTCACATTAGCAACTCAATTCCAGCATGATTTTTAGAAAGGATAAGCGTTCAAACCACAGCAGCACATAAGACATGACCAAATGCCTGAGGTATAAGTGGACATGGAGCAGCTGGTGTTTAATCTGCTTCTTGTAACACCAGCATCCCATATGGGTAATGTTTCAAGTTCCAGCTGCTCCACTTCTGATCCACCTTCCCACTAATGTACCTGGGAAAACAGTGGAAGACAGCTCAAGTGCTTGGGGTCCCTGCCACTCATGGAAGACCAGGGTGGAGTTCCAAGCTCCTGGCCCAGACCTGGCTGTTGCAGAAATTTCTGGAGGAAACCAAGTAATGGAAGATTTATCTGTCCATCTCTCCCCATCTCTCTGCCACTCTGCTTTTCACATAAACAAATAAATTTACTTTAAAAATGTACATGGAATATACATGTGGAAGGAAAGGGACAGATGTAATGTGCTGATTGGAGTGGATTACAATGCATTTGTAACGTCTAATGGGGGACGATTATAGAGAGCTGTGGAGATCAAGGCTAAGTCCAGGCAGAATGAAAGCAACAGAAAATATCCCAAAACATTCTAATTAAATCCATAAAATGAAGAAAACTAGGACTGTATCAGGAATACATTAAAGTGAAAACCACTGCAATTAACACAGTCATCAAAGGATTACTCTGTATATTAAGTAAATAAGTCATTTCAGAAAAACAATGGGAGAATCAAAACCCAAGGAAAAATACATGTTGAAGTCACATATAAAACAATGTAAATAGTTAAGTCTGTAAGAAAAAAATTACCCAATTACCAGAGAAATGCAGATTACAGTTAGTTCCAAAAACCATTTTATGTTTAATCATACACTCACTTTGTTGGCCACTTATGTGCTGCTTGTGACATTACAACTTAGCATAATATATTCAGAAAATAACATAGAGACTGTCATTTATAAAACATCATACTCCTTTGATGAATATCTCAAAACAGCTTTATCTTTTTTAAGACTATGCTTAGAAGATGTCTATCTTTATATCAAAAAGTGGGAAATAACCTAAATATTCAGTAGATAGAAAAGAAAATTTTAACACCCAATGTGAAGTAATGAACTTCTATTGTTAATAAATGTAATAAATATGAGCACTTGCCAGAAATATGAAAATGACAAATATATGGAAAACTAGAAAATGAATCCATATGATCAATATTGTCAGACTCGTGTAACATGTGCCTGAGCACAGGTGGAGAGGGGAGTGCTGCACCAGGAATGAAGTACAGCCTTCCTTCCGGTGTCTTGTTCCAGAGGAAAGATGGCTGCAGAGGAGCCACATTTCACAGGACTGTCCCCCATTCTCTTCTCTCCTTTATTTTGCTCAGAAAAGCTGTTTCCTCCCTGCTTCATGAGCATACTCCAAAATTATCATGGACAATGTGTGCTGCGAAAAAAACAATGGATAGATTATTATTCCATGTGTTCTCCCTATATAATGTAGTAAAAGTGTTGGCCTATTTCTGTCACGTTTTATATAGTGTTTTATTTTAGCTTGTGTTTTCCAATGTCATTCTCTTATTTTCCTGGATCAAGTATTTTTGTTTTTGTTCGTTTGCTTTTCAATTCACTTTGCTCATTTGTTATGGTAATTCTGATTTTGCAAACTATTGATGATATCATAGTACAAATTATAAGTATTCCAAAATCAAGTGATAAGAGCCTTTACAATTTTTGAAGATTCATTTATTTTTATTTACTTGAAAGAGTAACAGAGAAGATGAGATTGAAAGAGAAAAGTGAGATTTCCTTCCTCTAGTTCACTCCACAAATGGCTGCAACAAAAAATCAGATCTGGGCCAGGTTGAAGTCAGGAGCTAGGAACTCCATCAGAGTCTCCCACATAAGTGCGGGGGCTTACACACATGGGACATCATCTGCTGCCCTCCTAGGCACATAAAAGGAAGCTGGATGGCCAGCGCCGCGGCTCAATAGGCTAATCCTCTGCCTAGCGGCGCCAACACACCGGGTTCTAGTGCTGGTCGGGGCACCGGATTCTGTCCCGGTTGCCCCTCTTCCAGGCCAGCTCTCTGCTGTGGCCAGGGAGTGCAGTGGAGGATGGCCCAAGTGCTTGGGCCCTCCACCCCATGGGAGACCAGGAGAAGCACCTGGCTCCTGCCTTCAGATCAATGCGGTGCACTGGCTGCAACGCGCTGGCCACAGCGGCCATTGGAGGGTGAACCAACAGCAAAAGGAAGACCTTTCTCTCTGTCTCTCTCTCACTGTCCACTCCGCCTGTCAAAAAAAAAAAAAAAAAAAAAAAAAGGCAGCTGGATCAGTCCCAACTACCACTCCACTATAGGATGCCCATGTGGCAAGTGGTTGCTTAGCTCACCACACCACAAAACTAGCCCTCAGATTTTAAATTTTAATTATTTTTATATTTGAGGGCAGATAGAAAGAGGAAGAGGGAGGGAAAGAGGGTGCTTCCATTTACTGGTTTATTCTCCAAATAGTTGTGGTTAAGTCAGGCCAAAGATAGGACCAGGAATTTAATCTGGGCTTCCTACAGGGACTCCTGTACTTAATTATCACCTGTTAACTCTCAGGGCATGTATTTGCAGGAAACTAGAGTCAGGTCCAAAGGTGGGTATTGAACCCATGAACATCATATGGTATGTGAGTGTCGCAGCGGCGTCTTACCTGCTAGGTCAAATACCCGTCTATAATTTTTTAATGGACAAGTAAGAATTGTATCTATTGTGGAATACAATGTGATATGCACATTGTGGAATAATTATACCAAGCTAAGTAACATGTCCATCACCTCAATACTTATTGTTTTCTAATGAGAATATTTTAAATCTATTAAAAATTTTGAAATATACAGACATTAAAAACTATGGTTACCGTGTTGTGTAATAGGTCTCCAAAACTTCTTCCAGATGAATGGAAACATTATATTCTTTGTATGATATCTCCATATGGAAGAAAATATTTGCAAACCACACATCTTATAAGGAGCTAATATGCAAAATATTGCAAAATGTTACAAATAACCAAATTTTAAAATGGCCAAAAGCTTAACAGAACTTTCTCAGATGTCACACGTACAAATGGCCAATAGGCTTATAAAAATTGTTCTGAAATAAGAGGAGACTGACCAGTTTCTGATACATACAGAAAATGAGAATTAAGAAAAATGTATGCTTCTCATATTCTACTTTGTAACCTTTTGATATGTTGATATAAATTAACATTCAGTTCTGTTTCCTGTCTCCAAGGAACATGTTACAGTGAGATCTGACCTGCAGAAAGTTTCAACAGGTTTCATTATCTTCTATTAACCAAAATCAGCACTAAAGTAACCTTTATTAAAATAAATTAAAATTACAATTTATAAATTAAATAAATTAAAATACATCAAATAGCATTTAATGTTTTAAAATACATTAGTATATATTTGTGCATAAATATATTTTTCTTCACTATATGAATTCAGATTTTCTATTAATTACCCAAACATGGAAAATTCAACAGAAATCCTTTTTTACCTCAAAACCCATAGATTCCACTAGTGTGGAAGTGTATAAAGGATGCAAGCTTTGGAATTATACATTTCATATTCTACTTCACAATTCAAAATTAGACAAGTTTTCAGGGATCAGTTAGCCACTATTATCTTATCTAAACAATGGGTTGGTCTGTGAATTAAATGAGATAATGAATAGAAAAAAGCTGGCACATTGGTTTCCCCATTTTGCTGCGCATGACTTTGGAAACTCTCAAAACTTTTGACATTCAAGTTGCACCCAATAGACATTAGGTGAAAGCATCTGGGCTTGGGAAACAGGCATCAGAATTTTTTGAAGATACTCAGATGAATCTATCACGCAGCAAAATTTGGGAACCAGTGGCTTAACATAACAGGGACAC
Source organism: Lepus europaeus (assembly GCF_033115175.1). Taxonomy (NCBI): domain Eukaryota; kingdom Metazoa; phylum Chordata; class Mammalia; order Lagomorpha; family Leporidae; genus Lepus; species Lepus europaeus. Next base: position 54,017,933 of record NC_084835.1, read on the forward strand.
AGCAAAGTCAACTTTATATTCTAATATGTGCCTCACTTGCTGGCTTTTTAGTAGCACTTCTCTTTTTAAAAACATTTTAAAAGTCATTTATTTATTTTACTTGAAAGAGAGAGGTACCTGACTGACTGACTAACAGACATATACACTTAGATCTTCCACCCACTGGTTTGTTTCCCAAATGTCAGCAACAGCTAAGGTTGGGTCAGGTCAAAGTAGGAGCCTGGTTCTCAATCTGGGTCTCCCATGTGGGTAGCAGGTTCTCAACCACTTGAGCCATTATCTGTTGCATCTTAGCGTATGCATTACCAGGATCCTGGAATAAGGAGTGGAGCCAGGGCTTAAACCAAGGCTGTGGGATGTTGGCATCCCAAATAATGTCTTAACTGCTGTGTGAAACACATGCCCCGCATTTTTGTAATCTTAATTCCTTAAGATTCAGCCATCAGGGATATACTGCAATTGTGCTATTCTGACATGATATTATTTCCAGTAGAAAATAATGAGGAGCTATCAAATACCCATAATTAAAACGTCACACAAGTTGTTTCATCTCATTCAGTCACCAATTTTAGGGACCTCCAATTAACACATTTGTAAATATGGCTTTTTTTCCTGTGAATAAAGTAAAATGAAAATAATTTCAGACCTGCCTCCAGTACCATGTTAGTTTTCTGTTTTGTTTGTTTGGTTTAGGTCTTCAGATAAGAGGTTGGACTCACTGTCATAAAAGTCTAGCTTTCCCTAGAAATGTACCTTGGGGCCTGCCATGTAGACAAGCAAGGTTTCTCACTACCATCTGAAAATGTGGGTGTTATACTTTTAAAACTGATGTTTCAAATGCTAACAGCCCTAGGTATATCTGTGTTTTCCCACCTGTAATTATTAACACATGAGCAAGCACCCAAAGAAAATGAGCAAAGCACACTACTTTACCTACAGCAGATAGAACAGGCTGTGTAATTGTACCTTTTGAACTACCTGCACTCAACCTTGCCCATGCTGATAAGTGCAACCAGAAGCCAATTCTTGTCCATGTGACACCAGATTACTTATGCTCATTAGACATTCTCATTGCCACTTTTTTTTTTATCATAAGAGTGATCATTAATCAAAGGCAGCCTTTGACTGAGTACTGGTTTACAGAGTGGTATGGTGGGTGAACCCTGCTCAGTCAAAAATTCATTTCTGGCAGTGATTTTTCAGCGCACTGGAACCTCTTGCTTACCTATATTTCAACCATTTAGGGAACGAGCCAGATATTCACATGTGTGAAGGCTGAGAGGAACCAGAATTCAAACAATAAACAATAAGCAAAAGTCATAGAGACAGTGAGGGAAGAGAAGATAGGATGTGTGTGTTTGCAAAGAGACAAACAAGAGGGCATTTTGGGTTGGCAATAAAAGCCAGAGAACAGCTCAGAGTGAGACAGAAGTTGACTCTAAACTCTGAGTTGTACTTCAGGTTTAATATTTTGAGGTAGTATCAGAAGCAGGTGCTTACTTTTTTTTTTTCAGGTTCACTTACTAGAATTTGTAGCAAGCTAGCTCATTAATCAGTGCCTGGGGCATTTGCTGGAAGATGTGATGAATTCAGTCTATCAGTATCCAGCTGCTCCTGTGAGCACTGGTCCTGGGTCTTTGCTTTTGAGAAGCATCTCTTGGGCCCTGAATTGCCTTTGTTCCCTTTCTCTCTGTCGGTCTATGTCAGTCAAGCTATTGCTCTATCCAGTGTTTTGACCCATTTTCAAATCAGTTGAACAGAAAGATAAGTCTACAACAATGGTAAAATAAATTCATATTTAGAAATAGGATCAGGGAAAAATATGAATTAGAATGGAAGGAAAATACTGAAGATAGGGCGATGTGGGGGTTGGCATTGAAGGCAACTCTAAGATATGAGGACTGGTTGTTATAACAGTAAATGCAAAAGGGACACACAATTAATACAATACTCTTTTGTCAAAAAAGGATACAATTTGCCCAGAAATTCAATGCTATTATAACTGTTGGCTCCAAAATATCTCAGGAGTTGTTTCTAAGAATTTATTAAAGAAGTAAAACAGTGACCTTGAATGAGTGATTTTTAAAAATATTTATTTAGGGGGCCGGCGACGTGGCTCCCTTGGTTAATCCTCCGCCTGCGGCACTGGCATCCCATATGGGTGCCCATTCTAGTCCCCACTGCTCCTCTTTTAGTCCAGCTTCTGTCGTGGCCCAGGAGGGCAGTGGAGGATAGCCCAAGTCATTGGGCCCCTGCACCAGCATGGGAGACCAGGAGGAAGCACCTAACTCCTGGCTTTGGATCAGTGCCGTCGTGGCCACTTGGAGGGTGAACCAACGGAAGGAAGACCTTTCTCTCTTTCTCTCTCTCTCACTGTCTAATGCTATCTGTCAGGTAAAAAAAAAAAATTTATTTATTTGAAAGGCAGAGTTACAGCGAGTGAGTGAGAGATATAGAGGCAGAGATTTTTCACCCTCTATGTCACTCCCCCAGTTACTGGGACTGGGCCAGGTTGAAGCCAGCAGCCACGTGGTTGCCAAAGTGGATGGCAGGGGCCCAAGAATTTGGGCCATCCTCCTTTCCCAGGCACATCAGCAAGGAGCTGGATCTGAAGTTGAGCAGGCAGCACTCAAATGAATGTTCATGTGGGATGCTGGCATCTGCTTAACCTGCTGTGCCACAACATGTGCCCCACATGAATGATTCTTGAGTGATTCTAGATCATGGTGTCTCTTTTATCTCCAGTCTTCTCCCTTCACCTTTTGTAAACTGACTTAAAACTGGGCCACAATAAATGAGCTGAACTGTGGAAGGTCAACATGGCACAGTGGCCAAGGACATCAACCAGGAAGCCAAATCTCTCAGCTGAGATCCCTACACTCAGTTGAAGACCAGGATTCTATAACCCTCCAGCATAGGGCTGTTTTCAGAATCATATAGGAAGTTCATACAATTTATCATATACATGGACACTCCAGAAAATACAATGAGATATACTTGTCAAATATCACCCCATTTTGAATGTTACCTAGTATGCTTTACTTGGCATATTTAGATCTAGCCCATATATAACTAAACCTAAAATTTATAATTCATGTGAATATATTTTGTCTATATTTTTAAAGAGTTATCATTGCCTAAACTCCTGAAAAATCCAAGCAGTTGCTTGGAAGGTAAACATCATGCTCTCTACTTGATAACTACTTACACATGGAAACCCAAGGAATATACGAAATGTTTCATCTCTGGGCTTTCTCTTTTCATCAAGTCAGATCACGTAACAAACTGATCTGTATCAGACTAGCCTATTTTTTTTTTTGACAGGCAGAGTTAGACAGTGAAAGAGAGAGAGACAGAGAGAAAGGTCTACCTTCCATTGGTTCACCCCCCAAATGATCGCCAAGGCCGGCGTGCTGCGCTGATCCGAAGCCAGGAGCCAGGTGCTTCCTCCTGGTCTCCCATGCGGGTGCAGGGCCCAAGCACCTGGGCCATCCTCCACTACCTTCCCGGGCCACAGCAGAGACTGTGGAGGAGGAGCAACCGGGACAGAACCAGTGCCCCAACCAGGACTAGAACCCGGGGTGCCGGCACCGCAGGCGGAGGATTAGCCTAGTGAGCTGCAACGCCGGCCAGGACTAGCCTATTTTTATAAAAACTTTCAAAATGCTATAATTCAATACTAGGCACTTGAATTTCATCAGGAATTAAAGTCAAGATTATACCCTATTTGCAAATTTGGAGAATCGCTGATGTAAACTGCAGTCTTTTTTTTTTTTTTGACAGGCAGAGTGGATAGTGAGAGAGAAACAGAGAGAAGGGTCTTCCTTTTTGCCTTTGGTTCACCCTCCAATGGCCGCTGCGGCTGGTGCATCGCGCTGATCCGAAGCCAGGAGCCAGGTGCTTCTCCTGGTCTCCTATGTGGGTGCAGGGCTCAAGCACTTGGGCCATCCTCCACTGCATTCCCAGGCCATAGCAGAGAGCTGGCCTGGAAGAGGGGCAACCGGGATAGAATCTGGCGCCCCGACCGGGACTAGAACCCGGTGTGCCGGTGCCGCAAGGCGGAGGATTAGCCTGTTAAGCCACGGCGCCAGCCGCAAACTGCAGTCTTAATCAGGTTACTTTCTGTAGAATAAATTTTGTACGGTTTATTGTTAACAAAACAACAAACAAATCAAAATAAAACCCAAATCTTCCTAGAACAAAGGTGATTTTCCTAAGGATCTTAGATTACTACCTGAAGTCAGATCACTCACAACCTTCATGCTGCCCTGGGAAATAGAAGAGAAGCTCGAGATTCTCTATCCCTCCTCTTTCCCCTTGACCAACAACAGCCTAGGAACTAAACCTAATTTTGGTATTGTACCATGCTTAGCCCAGCACTGTGAAAACACTGCTCATACCTTATTAAATCCTCATGGCAATTCTTTGGATGAGCGTAATGAAAATAAAATATCATTTTCCCCTTTGTCTAAATGTTTCTCTCTTTTCACTTTAAGTATATTATATAGCATATCCATATATTTATCTCAGATTCCATTTGGAAGTTATGACAGAATAAATTATTGATAAAGAAAACATTTATACATTACATGAGAGAAAGTGTGGTACAGTTAAGAAAACAGACATTGGTGCCAATGAACCCAGGAGTAAAATATTTGCTCAATATCATCTATACAATCTGTGCATGTCACTTACTTTTCATGAGTTTGAGTTTTCTCATTTATAAGCAGATTGGATGGACACTTGTTTCAAATGGTTTTCATAGGATTTTATAAGATAACAGATGTGGAGGGTATTTTCAGTGTTAGTTGGCATCATGCTAGGTACTCAATATGCTCCTTTGGGACCACAAAGAACAAAGGATCCCTTGGCTAAGCCTAGGTCCCTGAGGAAGGGAGAAGCAGGTGGGTATGTATGTTCCTCTCCTGCAGGCTGGACTGCCATCAGAAGCTGGAAACCCTGAAGGATGGTCCCAGGGACTTTCTGTCATCCTATGGAGACTGAAGAAAAAAATGCACATTCATGCATTGATAAAATTGAGTATGTTTTGGTACAGGGAACTCTGTATACCTAATGCTTGAGTTCTTCCTAACATACAACTAACTTTCTATCTTATGTGATATATTAGACACTCATTGATTTCGTCTTCCTCACCCTCTTCTACTCACCTCTTATTCTTTCTCTTCCTTGTCCTTATTCTTTCCTTCTTTCTCTCCTACCTGTTTTCATCGAACAGGATTTAAAAAAATCACCTTAATTTAGAGAGTAAATCCTAAACTATACAGAAATAATGTTAAATCTTTCATTGGCTGGGGGTGCACAATCAAGAACTTTTTAAAATTTGTAAGTATAAAAACATCAGTATAAAATATTTTAGATATTAACTCTGCTCTTTATATTTAATTAAATATCACACTGTATGGATCGTTTCTGTTAAGCAAAAATTGTTTCAGATGCTAAATCACACAGACATTAAGATTTACTAGAATTTTAATATATAACTCTAAAGATGTGCCCACAAAACAACTCTTGGAATCGTTTGAGTATTAAGTGTATACATGATAATGCAAAGAGAAAAAGTGTAAGGTTAATGTGATGATAGCTGACAACTGCTTAAATTCTTCACTTTATTAATGGAAGAATAAATTATCTTATCCTGTAAAGCTCAAGTGTATTTCAGATCCATGCCACACATATTAAAACATCTCAACTAATTGAAAATTCATATGACACATGTTCTTTGCAAAATTGCAATCTCTATGTTTTTGGTTTCTGCAGTTTACCATGATGTGCTTAGTGTGGACACCATGCGTGATTGGGTTTTCTTTATTTTTTATTTTTATTTTTTTGACAGGCAGAGTGGACAGTGAGAGAGAGAGAGACAGAGAGAAAGGTCTTCCTTTGCCGTTGGTTCACCCTCCAATGGCCGCTGCAGCCAGCGTGCTGCGGTCGGCGCACTGTGCTGATCTGAAGGCAGGAGCCAGGTGCTTCTCCTGGTCTCCCATGGGGTGGAGGGCCCAAGCACTTGGGCCATCCTCCACTGCACTCCCGGGCCACAGCAGAGAGCTGGACAGGAAGAGGAGCGACCGGGACTAGAACCCGGTGTGCTGGCACCACTAGGGTGGAGGATTAGCCTGTTGAGCCACGGCGCTGGCCCGTGATTGGGTTTTAATTGGTAGTAGTATAGGAAGTCAATTGGATTGATTTTTATGTTCACAGATGCTTTGAGTTTTGTAGAGGCTGATGCTCCACTTTAAGTAAGTCAGGACACAAGCCTATTTCCAACATTCCAAATGTCAGGGCTCAGAAAATGTTACCCCTTGGGGCAAGTGTTGTGGCATAGTAGGGTTAAGTTGCCACAAGTCTGAGTTTCAGCGTCTCTCTTTCCTATCCAGCTACCTGAAAATGTGCCTGGAAAGGCAGCAAAATACTTGGGCCCACTCATGTTTGAGACCAGGACTGAGTTTCAAGCTCCTGGGTTCAGCCTGGCCCAGACCTAGTTATTGTAGCTTTTTAGGGAGGGAACCAGTGATTGGAGAATAGCTATATATATATATATATATATATATATATATATATATATATCTGCCTATAAATAAATAAATAAAATAATAAATAAATCTCGAAGAAGAAAGTGCTCTCCCAAAGTACTTTGACCTGAGAGACAGGGCAGGTGGTGAAAAGGTGACTCTGACTTTACCTTTCTGTCTAGGAGTTGGCCATAAAGAAATGATCTGGAATACCTTGCCTGGAGATTGGTCATAGGAAATTAATTTGGAGGTGGGCAGGGGTGAAGATAAGAAAAGTTACACGGAGAAACCAAGAAGTATCCTAACAAATGGGCCTTGATGTTTCCACTTCATGCAGTTACCATTAGCTCAGGCATTTTTGTCAAATCCCATTTTTACACAGCTGTCCATGTGAAGTAATCAGTGCTTAGATCCAAAAATATAATACTGCACTAAAATAAGTTACAGAAAGAATGTGCAGATATGAGAATCGTGCAAAACTAAAATATTTATGGAACATGAAAGAAGGGTTATATATGAGTTATTTGTTTAAAACTACCAAAGCCATGGCAAATTCACACATAAAGTCTAGAATTTGAAGATCACAGTACCTTAATGAAAAAACTTATTTTCCCCATTATGCCTGAAAATGCAATAGCAAGCATTTCTGTAAAGTCATAAAATGTCCTATTTTGTTTGGGACCTCAAGATACCCATTTAGTGTCTTATGACTGATTTACTATTTCCCAATAAATAACAATCACCAGTTAATTACTACTATCAACTTAATAATTTTCACTCATATTCTGTTGACTTTAAAATACATATTTTTTAAAGATTTTATTTATTTATTTGAGAGAGAGACAGAGAGAAAGGTCTTCCTTCTGTTGTTCACTCCCCAACTGGCCACAATGGCTGGAGCTTCGCCGATCTGAAGCCAGGAGCCAGGAGCCTCCCCCAGGTCTCCCATGTGGGTGTAGAGGCCCAAGCACTTGGGCCATCCTCCACTGCTATCCCAGGCCACAGCAGAGAGCTGGACTGGAAGAGGAGCAGCCAGGACCAGAACTGGCGCCCATATGGGATGCCGGTGCTGCAGGCAGAGGATTAACCTAGTGCACCACAGCACCGGCCCCTAAAATACATATTTTTAAGAGCAATCGTTTGCTGTAGAGGACTTCTGCATCCTAAATTGGAGTGTCTAGGTTTGAGTCCCAGCTCCACTCTTCATTCCAGCTTCCTGCTAATGTGCACTCTGATAAACAGCAAGTAATGGCTCAAGTAGCTGCATCCCTACCACCTATGGTGGAAGACTTGGGTGGAATTCATTGCTCCTGACTTCAGTCTGACCCAGCCACAGTGGTTATTGCAATTTCAGGTATGAACCAGTGATGGGAGATCTCTGCTTCATTTTTGTCTCTCCACCTTTCACATATTCAGGTGCCATGTATGTGTGTGTGTGTATATATATATACATACATACATACACACACACAATCTCCAGACTTTTCTGCTAAGCCATAAACCTGAACATTTACCTTCTTTCTGAATGAATTGTATTTGGAGTTTTTGCCAGTATCTGAAATTCATCCTGTCCTCAATTTAGATCATTTCTTCCAAATCCTCTTCTTGTCCCTGAATCCCCTCTTGCAAAAGCTAATACCAGGGTCAGCACTGCGGCATAATGGGTAAAGCTGCTGCCTGTAGTATTTGCATCCCATACGGGTGCCAGTTCAAGTCCTGGCTGCTCCACTTTGGATCCAGTTCCCTGCTGTGGCCTGGGAAAGCACTAGAAGATGGCCAAGTCCTTGAGACCTTGTACCCACACAGGAGACCAGGAAGAAGCTCCTGGCTCCTGGCTTCAGATCGGCCCAACTCCGGTCATTGCAGCCATCTAGGGAATGAACCAACAGATGGAAGACATCTCTGTAACTCTGACTTTCAAATAAATAAATCTTTAAAAAAAAAGCTAATACCATCCTTTCTTCCTGTCATTTTTTTGTCAGATTTTCCTCCAATCTACCCCCCACCTGCTATAATTAATTGATCACTAAGTTCCATGAATTCATTTCCCTAACAGCTTTTTAATTCTTGAACTTATACCAGAAACACTCCCTTCCCCCTACTTATTCCCACTCCCCACCTGTGTTCTTGATTTCCTCTGACATTTTCCTCCTACTAATCATTTAAAGTATACCTCCAACCCTGTTATCTTTTTTTTTTTAAGAACTTTGCAATATTAAAATCTGGTTCATTGTTGGACAATATTGTTTCACACATACATCAAACAGGCCCAAAACAAACAGCAAAAACAAACAACAACAACAAAAAAAAGCAAAAAAAAAAAAGGAAGAAAAAGGAAACTTTTACTTAAGCCTTTGTTTTAAGATGTATTTATTTATTTTGAAAGTTAGAGCTGTGGAGAGAGAGAGAGTGAGCTTCCATCTGTTGGTTCAATCACCAGATGTCCTCAATGGCTAGGCAGAGTGCTGGGCCAGGCAGGCATTTCAGGCAGCAGCTAAAGACAGGCCGGCCCCTATCTTTAGCCTTTAAACCATCGCTTACAGACTTTTAGTACAGCTAAGTACATGTGCAAAAAGGATACCGGAAGGCTCAGGAAAAGATTTTGTTCTTGTTGTTCATGCATTTTGCTTTTAAAGGTTTTTTTTTTTTTCCTCTTTTGAAATTCTAATGAACATGGTCACACCACAGGTAAATTCAGAAGTAGTGCGGAGAATGCTTGAAAGGCTGGTTGGTCATCTTGAGATCATTAAAATGGATGATTCTTACCAATATGTACATATTTTATGTAAATAAAAGCCACAAATTTTCCTTTGTAGAGTACTTTTAAGGAAAAAAATATAAATAAATAGTGCCTGGAAGTTCTGGTTTTTCCCCATTCCACTGTTCAAATTCACAATGTAGCTTGGTTAGGTAGCCAAACATACGGTGTCGTCTGAAGGGGGCACTGCCCATGGTGGGCGGGCAGACCCTCTGTTCCTAGGTGGCCACGTGAGCATCCTTAATAGTAGGGATGTCACCTTGATTATCTAAATCCTCCACAATGGCCTTCTGCTCTGTTAAGACCTTGGTGGTGAACTTGGAGCTGGTGTCCAGGCTGTGTTTGAATGGGGCATGCTAGTGACCCAATACAGTGGATTAGAAGAAGGCAAGACTTGACTCTGTCCATAGAACTGGAGTTTGCAGGGTGGAGGAGGTGCCGAGGTGGCCAAGGCCAGTGGGAAGCCGAAGGGGCAAGAACAATGCAAGTGGCTTTTCGGAACAGGCAGTCACCCTGAAAGCCTTCCTTAAAAATCTCTTAATTGGGGCTGGCTCATGGCTCACTAGGTTAATCCTCCACCTGCGGCACCGGCATCCCATATGGGCACCGGGTTCTAGTCCCAGTTGCTCTTCTTCCAGTCCAGCTTTCTGCTGTGGCCCCGGAAGGCAGTGGAAGATGGCCCAAGTGCTTGGGCACCTGCACCCGCATGGAAGACCAGGAAGAAGCACCTAGCTCTTGGCTTCGGATCAGCATAGCTCCGGCCCTGGCAGCCATTGGGGGGTGGGGAGGGGTAAACCAATGGAAGGAAGACCTTTCTCTCTCTCTCTCTCTCTCTCTCTCTCTCTCTGTCACTGCCTAACTCTATCTGTCAAATAAAAAAAAATATCTCTTAACTACTTCCTCCAGCTTTCAGGGAAGTGTTTGTGCTTTTCAGTTCAGCACAGAAATTGTGTCACATCTCACATCAAAACCAGTTTTGGAGATGCTAGCATTGTGGTGCAATGGGTCAAGATGTTACTTGGGAAGCCAGCATCCCATATCAAAGCACAAGTTCCAGTCCCATCTTCCTAACTTCCAATCCAGCTTCCTGCTAATGTACCTGGGAAAGCAATGGAACATGACCCAATGGTTTGGGCACCTACAGCCAAATGGGAGACCAGGGTGAAGTTGCAGGCTCCTGGATTTAGCCTGGCCTTTGTGGCCATTTGAGGAGTAAATCAGCAGATGGAAGATATCTCTTTCCTTGCTTCTCCTTCTCTTTGTGTTGCTCTGCCTTTCAAATATATGCATACATATATATCTCTTTTATTAAAAAAAATCTAGGAAAAATTTAGGAAAATCTTTGTGGCTTGCATGTTTAATTTCTAGATTTGACATTAAAAGTTAGAAACCAGGCCGGCGCCGCGGCTCAATAGGCTAATCCTCCGCCTTGTGGCGCCGGCACACCGGGTTCTAGTCCCGGTCAGGGCACCGATCCTGTCCCGGTTGCCCTTCTTCCAGGCCAGCTCTCTGCTGTGGCCAGGGAGTGCAGTGGAGGATGGCCCAAGTCCTTGGGCCCTGCACCCCATGGGAGACCAGGAGAAGCACCTGGCTCCTGCCATCGGATCAGCGCGGTGCGCTGGCCGCAGCGCGCTACCGCGGCGGCCATTGGAGGGTGAACCAATGGCAAAAGGAAGACCTTTCTCTCTGTCTCTCTCTCTCACTGTCCACTCTGCCTGTCAAAAATTAAAAAAAAAAAAGTTAGAAACCATTAAGAAATATTGGAACCTATGCACTGCTGTTGTAGAGATCCCATAAAGTCAGGATCCACTTTCCCAACACATAGCAAGCTAATCACCGACACCAGATTTTACAAGCAGTTGGGCAGCTAATGCTTAGTTCCCAGGCTCCCCAGTGGAGTAAGGGCAGTGAATCCTCTGAATCTGGGGCTGAACAACCCGTGAACAACTTTTCTATGGGTCTCTGATTGTTCCACAGTGCTTGTGGCCTTCCTTGGACTGATTAGCAGGATTTTATTAACAATTGTTAATAATTATTAACAATTATTATTAACAATTAACAATTGTTAATTAACAATAGCAGGATTTTATTCCTGAGAAAACATCATTTTTTGACATCCCTGGCATCTTTCTTGAGAGGTTAGTGACAAGTTTCATACATCCTTTCAGATAAAGTCTTCATTGAAACGATCTTTTAGTCCATTAAGTATAAATAGAACCTATATAAAAGGAGGAAGTATCTACAGATATAAGAAACATATATCTAGTGAAAAGAATAAGTTATTCAATTATCCATTCATGCATCCACCCATCCACTTATTTATACTGTATGAGAATCTGTTATATGTCAGGCATGGAGTGACAGATGTGTTTGTTGAACTCTTTACTTAGTGTAGGCTTAATCTTATGAGTATAAAGTAAAATGAAAATATATATTTGTAAAAATTAAGGATGAGAATAGGAGAGGAAGGAGGAAGAAGAATGGGAGCATGAGCAAGAGGGATAGTAGGGTAGTAAGTGTCACTATGTTCCTAAATCTGCATATATGAAAAACATGAACTTTGTATACCTTAAATTTAAAAAAAGATGAAAAAATTAAAAACAAATAAAAAAGAATATTAAGGTAAAAAAAATGTACCAAAGTTAATATATGCCTTTGTATTTTTAAATGGATTTTATTTGATTCATGATAAGAGTGAAATTACTCCTACCAATCCTGCTGGTAAGTCAGCTATCAAGCTGAAACACACTAGGTTCAGCCACACACACAGAGAAAAAAGCACTACTTTGAAAGCATTAGAGCAGCTACTTGTAGATTTATATATGTGCCTCTGGCCTTGGAAATGCATTTGTCCACCATTTGAGATGCTTATGCATCTCATGCATAAGCAATCTTCAGCTCCCATAATGGTGCCTATAAATGGACATGCATACCTCAAGTATTCTGTGCCTCTTTTGTGTCAGCTATCAGGTTTTTTCTCTATCATAGCTATTTCTGTACAGGTTTTTTTTTTCCTCATCAACTACTTTTTTGAGGGTGGAGACTTTGTCCTACTCATCGCTTTCCATTGCACAGGGTGCTGCCATGTAGTAGGAACTTTATCAATATTTGAAAAATGATACACTGGTGACAGGATCCCACCTAAAAGAGAAGAAATAAAGAGAAATTATTATAAATTAAAAGGATAATTTTCAACTGAGAGGAGATCACAGAAAATAATGCTTCAGATAACTCTTGCTGACATTTTTATTTAAACACAGTAAATATTGATTTAACTTTAAAAATCATGCTTCACAACCTTCTTGGAAAAAAGAATACAACAAAATTGGAATATATGGCAGTTCAACTAAACCTTCTTCAATCTTACAAACTTGATAGCTTTGCCTATAAAATACCTTTATAATTCTTTTAGTTTTTAACCCGTATTTCCTACTTTTTTAAAATCATTGACACAATTTAGATTAATTAATTATAGAATCTCTTATTTAGTATCAATTATGTGAGTAATTCCTGACTTGCTGGGTATTTTTTTTTTAGATTTATTTTACTTATTTAGAAGGCAGAGTATCAGAAACAAAGAAAAGAGACAAAGAAAAAAGATCTTCCATCCTCTGGTTTACTCCTCAAATAGCCACAACAGCCAGGGGTTTGGCCAGACTGAAGCCAAGAGCCCAGAGCTTCACATAGGTATCCTACATAGATAGTGCTTGGCCTATCTTCTGCTGCTTTCTCAAGCATATTAACAGAGAGCTGGGTTGGAAGCAGAGCAACCGATACTCAAAATGACACTATGACATGGGATGCTGGCAAGGGCTAGCTTAATTTGGATGCACTACAAATCCCAATGACTTCCTTTTTATACTATTTCATTATGTTCAACTTAATACATCCAAGCTTTGTTTGTAATTATGCATGCCTTGAGCTGGTGTTGGGGAGCAACTGGTTAGGCTGCTACTTGCAATACTGGCTTTCCATTATCTGAGTGCCTGCCTGAGTCCTGGCTACTCTTCTTCCAATCTAGCTACCCATGGATGCACCAGGAAAGGCAGCAATCGATGATTTTTAATAAGCTTATTAAAAGATAAGCTTATTTTTGTACACAATTTTGAAATCTATGCATAGAAGGAGAATTCAATAAGTTTCAACTTTTTTGTATCAAACTAGATTTACCTTTTATTCTATTTTCCATAAACATTTTGAAGTACCCTCTTACATGTCATAATATCCAAGTCTGTTGCCATTATTTACTTGGATCTTTTCCCTTGAAAATTGTTAGTATCACCCATACATGCATACATGTCAACATGTCAAACACACACTTTTATTTTGTTCTAGACTCTAAAATTGCTTTTTTTTTTTTTTTTACAAACGTAAGTATTCACAAATTAAAAAAAAAAGTAAGAAAGAGAATGATCATGTATACCCTTGGAACATTACACCGGATAGGAGTGACTTTGCCTATTTGAAGTCATTATGCCTTAGCAAAGTTAGGGCACACCTGTATTGTCTCAGAGTGAGAGCTAGCCATGCCACAAGGCTAACGATTTGACCTAAAGTAGAATCTCTAAACAAACCTGGTTTATTCATCCTCGTTTGGAAGAATTTACAAAATATAAGGGAAAATGACAATGAGAAAACTGGCCTTCAGTCACCAGGGAAGATAGTCTAGTGACATAATTAAGGTAAAGACTGACAAGAGGACCTGAGTCCTTTGACTCCACTGCTGACTGCAGATTCAAGCACATGAAATAATCCTGACAATTGCGCTCCCCATATTTTCTGGGTAAAGTCATAGAATTGTTCCAATTAAGGAAGTTAGCCTGAAAGAGGTCTATAACAAAGTGAAACTGGTTTATTATAGGGATGTGATTTTGGGAGGATGCAAGGAAGTACAGCAGGTGGCCTCTTTCCCACTAGAGCTAAATTTGGAACCTTTTGAGAAGCACCAGATCTTACTATCAGTTTGGCAGTGCCCTGGGAATTGTTCTCAACTCACCAACATTGGTGGTTTAGTGTATAGATGGCTGTTCAAAGGTGAAGAGACAACCCGTATTTGGAAGGTACCACTCTGACTAAGGTCAGAACAAATCATCTCTGTTGACTGAATTGAATGCTATTTTCCCCAGTGTTAGGGTTGTTGCCAATTCATGGGCAGTGACTGATGACCTGATCATACAACTAGAAAGAAAGGTGATGGAAAACTTATTATTAAAGGGATAACCTATGAGGCACAAACCTAAGGAAGTCCTTTTGGGAAATTACGGAGTGTGTTAAAGTAGGGCATGCTTACACCTATCTAAATAAGCCCTCTTCAGAAACTAATTGTAGGAACTCTTTAGAAACTAATTGTAGGGCTGGCACCATGGCTCAATAGGCTAATCCTCTGCCTGCGGCGCCAGCACACCGTGTTCTATTCCCTGTCGGGGCACCGGATTCTGTCCCGGTTGCCCCTCTTCCAGTCCAGCTCTCTGCTGTGGCCCGGGAGTGCAGTGGAGGATGGCCCAAGTCCTTGGACCCTGCACCTACATGGAGACCAGGAGAAGCACCTGGCTCCTGGCTTTGGGTCTGCGTGGTGCGCCAGCCGCGGTGCAGCAGCCATTAGAGGGTGAACCAACGGCAAAGTAAGACCTTTCTCTCTGTCTCTCTCTCTCACTGTCCACTTTGCCTGTCAAAAAAAAAAAAAAAAAGAAAGAAAGAAAGAAAAGAAACTAATTGTAGGAACAGTCATGGTGGCACAGCTAGTTAAGCCATAGTCACTTGGGATGCCCACATCTCAAGCTGGAGTACTGGTTCAAGCTCCAGTTTCTCTGCTTCAGATCCAGCTTCCTGCTAATGAGAATCCTGGGAAGCAAAAGATGATGAGTCAAGTGCTTGGGTCCCTACTACCCATATGGAAGAACTGGATTGAGTTCTGGGCCCCTGAGTTTGGCTTGGCTCAGTCCTGGCTACTGTGGCATTTAGGAATACACTAGTGAATGATAGATCTTTCTTTCTCTTTCTGTCGCTCTGCCTTTTGAAAATATTACAGTAAGCAAATAAATAAATAAACAGAAAGAAGTTGATCATAACTAGCAAGTGGATAAACTGCAGTTCTCACCTAATGTCACCACCTTATTCCATGAGAAGAGCAGAAATGGGGACAGTGTGTAGATGAGCTGAACACTTTTTGCAGCTTCAGAGGCACAAAATGCCAATAAAAATTGTCCTGTCTTCCATGAAGACAGAGGCTGCTGGTGTGAGGGGTAAGGGAAGATTCCCTGGGAGGAAGACCCTGAATTGACTGGCAAGTCATAATGTTGCCAGTAGCACCAGGGGACCACAAATGGGCTCTAATGGAAACAGGACACGAATCACACTGGGCTTTGCTTACCCAGTGGTGGACACAAATGTTTAGCACAATATAAAGGGCTTGGAGAAAGGATCCATCACCACTTTAACTGTTGAGTTACATTTCTTCAATCCACGAAGTGTACTTTACAGAGATATTTTCAGAGTAATCACACTGGTTACGTAAAACTGGGAAAAGGGTGGACACTATGGCACTTGGGACACTCATATCCCATATGGAAAGGTCAGTTTGAGTCATGACTAGTCCACTTCCAATCCAGCTTCCTGCTGATGCATCCTGGGAGGCAACATATGATGCCTCAAGTGCTTAGACCCCTGCCACTCTTGTGGGAGACCCAGATAGAGTTCTCAGCTCCTGGCCTCAGCCTGGCCCAGCCCTGGCTGTTGTGGCCATTTGGGGAGTGAACCAGTGAATGGAAGTTTTCTTTGTCTCTTCCTCCCTCATCACTCTCTGTTTTTCAAGTAAATAAAAATAAATAAGAGAAAATTCTATTGCAAAATAAGCTGTACAAAATAAAAGTGAGAGAGAGAAGAGGGTGAAGGGTATGCCTTTGTGAATTTGTGTTTACACTCAACAGGAGGAAGACCAAAGGCATGTCCTCACTGACTAAATTCCTTTGCTTGTCTGGGGTTCCTAGGGAAGAGGATACAGGGCAGATGCTGGTATGACTATACACTCTTGCCCACAATGGGAGGACACTAGGACTGTACTACTGTGTTAACTTCTTTACTTTTCCCTCTGTCACTTTGCCATTCTTTTCTCCTAGATGATACAGTAGTCCAGGAACAGGGCTGCAACTGTAGCTGCAAGTAGCAGGGATGAGCCCTATTCAAGACACTGCAACTAAACTGTTAAACTTTGATATAACAATTCCCAAGGGACTGACAGGGTAGATTGTGACTTCACCTTATGCTGACAAAATTGGGATTGAAAGGGAATGCAGTTGTACTGTGTAGTGGTCAAGATATAATTCTAGTGCTATTCCTATGAAACCTTAACCCATGATGAGAGAGGGCTTCTTGCTAGACTAGTATTTCTTTGGTGATCTGGATTAACATAGTTGCCTTACTTAACACCATTTTCAAAGGTTGCTAAAGTTGGGTAAAACTAAGTGATAAATGAGAGAAAGAAAGAATAACTGGTGAGAGTAAGTAAGAAATAAATAGGTTATGCAACGGAAGGTGAATACTTTTTATTCAAATGTTCCTCTCTTACACTTGTATCTTAGAGAAATTGTGTGGAATTAGGAGATAAGATAACAATGTATATGGACATTTTCGGCAACATTGTTTGATTTAATCAAATGAAGGGAAACAATTCAAGTGTAACTCATCAAAGAATGGCTGAAGAAATCTGGATATACATATAATACAATCATATACAATAGCAAAAAAGAATAAATTGCAGCTATAAGGAATAACGTGGCTGAAAATTAGGAACATATTAGATGATATTAAATACTGTATGACAACACATACAATGGGAGTAAACTTCTTATGATAAAAATGATAAAGGATGCAAATCTAACCAATATATTATTTAGGAACATGGCATTTATGACTGGAGAGGGAAGGAAGTAGGTATAGACACAAAGTAATATTCATAAAATCTGTATAACATATATAGTAACAACATAATGAGCACAAATGCACAGATTCAATTTAGAAACAAATAGAAATTCCACCTACAGAATATTCTGCATGCCCCCTTCTTGATCTCATTTCTTCCCTTTCAGTAAAAAGAATTGTTAGGTGGGAAGTTAGAAATTAGCCTATGTGTGTGAGAGGGGTCTAAGAAAAACAAATCATCTCTGGAAGCTCAGAAGCACATCTTGGAAAGAACCCAATATTTTATACTACGTAGTCCTGCCCAGATCCTGATAACGTTACAGGTGACAGCCTTCACCCCAAGGAAAGCTCCCCAGGACAATTCTCTCTGCTCAGTATCAAATTGGCTACCAAGCCTGATAACATTGGGCAAATAAAACCTTCACAACCTTCCCCCAAGGAAGGAACCCTAGGGGAATCTCCTCTGCCTGGAGCCAAGTGGACTACCCAGTCTGGTATCACTGAGTAGTGAAACCTTGAAAGGAATTTTACTTGATTCACACTTAGGAACCCCTTTGTCCTCGAGAAGAAGGAGGAGAAAGAGAAATGGCAGGAAGAACTCTACCCCATTACCTTATAAGCCCCAGTCTGAATACAGATTGAACACTCAGTTTTCAGCATATTCCTGAGCTGCATGCCTGGTCTGTCAGGTGCATTCTCTCCATTAAACCATGTAACCTTGCTTTCCCCAATCTGATCAAGTGGGCATTCTCTCTCAGAGCCTATCTGGAGAGGTGTCCATCCCTTCCAATGGATACCTTACCCCATTAAATCTTGCTACCTCACTTACCACTCCTGTCTCAACATCTGAATTCTTCCTTACACAAAGACAAAAACCTATTCCACTGATCTCTAATAGGATCACCATCTTTAACCTTATTCTGTCATATATTTACATTTATAAATGCATCTATGATAGATATGATTTTACTGAAGATGTCTGAAAATATTATGTTTGTTTGCATTTTTCCAGCTTTCAGTGATGATACCTATACACAGTCCTATTTGTTGCACACATGAAGCTTTATCTTAAATGTGACATCTGTTACATGATAAGTTCCATCTTCACAGTCATATCCATATGCAATGCATGGGTACCTCTGTTAGAACAAGAGCAGCACAAACTTTACTTTTTATACCAACATTTTAGCAATACTACACTTATATCTCAAGTCCATTTTGGTGAATTCAAGATTACCATTGTCAGATTATTGTAAACTTGACACGAAAGAGCATGTCTTAAATAAGAAATACTTAATGGCCTTGGGCTGAGTCCTCTGACAGCAGGGGTGAACTGAGCCACTTCACTAGGGGTATAGATTCTCTATCTGGGACAGGTGTGTGGCAGGGCTCCTGCCTCAGGAAGCTGCTCTTCAGACCTCACCCTGTGCCTTCCACAGGGAGTGAGGAGAAGGGAATGTGTGAGCAGGGCTTGGCACTCCCACAGCTGAGCGTCTCTGCTTCACAACAGTAGAGTCATCAAACTTTTGAGTGAGATCTCACTTGAATGGCATGCTCTGAAGCAAGAAATCTAAACAACCGCTGAACCAGATGTAAGTTCAGCTCTATCTAATTCTTCAACATTTTGACATGACCATTTGAACTACCACAAGCATAAATATCCAGTTATAGAATGAATATTGCTACATTAAAATAGATAAATAATAAATCTTTAGAAATGCTTTGAGTCAATTATAATTAGGTTAAAAAAGCCTGGAAAATATGTTTTTTTCTTAGGCATCAAAATTATATTTTTGCTGTTTCCAAACAGAAAGCAATTTAAGAAAATTAACATAAAGTCATGATATGTATTCCTGAATTATAATAAGCTTGATGTCAGAAACAATAAAAAATACTTTGTAGTTAGTTGACTGATACACACACCTCTATACAATTTATATACATAAACACCATACCCACTACCACCTACCAAAGCTTTTGGCTTTTAAAAGCATTTAGTTTACTGCGTCTACTGAGATAATCATATGGTTTTTCTTCTGCAGTCTGTTAATGTGGTGTATCACATTGATTGTTTTGTGAACATTGAACCATCCCTGCATACCAGGGATAAATCCCACTTGGTCTGGGTGGATGATCTTTCTGATGTATTGTTGCATTCTATTGGCCAGAATTTTATTGAGGATTTTTGCATCTATGTTCATCAGGGAAATTGGTCTGTAATTCTCTTTCAATGCTGCATCTTTTTCTGGCTTAGGAATTAAGGTGATGCTGGCTTCATAGAAAGAATTTGGGAGGATTCCCTCTTTTTCCATTGCTCTGAATAGTTTGAGGAGAATTGGAGTTAGTTCTTCAAATAAATTATATCCAACAATAAAATTTAATTATTTAAAAACTTTATGATTTTAGTTTTCTCTTTTACTTTTCTAACACTATGTAAACTAATGAAATGTCACTTAAAATATTTGGGAGTGAGTGGGTGCACTCGCACAGTGGGTTAAGTTGCTGCTTGAGATGCCTGCATTCCATATCAGATTGTAAGCTTAAGTTTTGGTTACTCCAAATTTCCAATAAGATTTCCTGTTAATGGACGTAAGAGGGAGCACATGATGGCCCAAGTACTTGGGTTACTGCAACCCACATGGGAGACCCAGATGAAATTCCCGGCTCTTAGCTTTGGTCTGGTCCAGCCTTGGCTATTCTGGGCACTCGGAGAGTGAACAAATGTATAGAACACCTCTCTCTCTCCCTCTGTCTCTCCTTTTCTGTTACTCTGCCTTTCAAATACATAAATGAATCATTAAAAAAAACTATATTGAATTTGTAGGAATTGTATTTTACTGAGTAGATGGAATTCCCTATGCTTCCAGCTGTTTTGCACATACAGAACTTCATGTGGGCCAGTAGTATAGCTCATTTGTTTATTCATAGATGATTAAGAAGTTTCCAATTGTCAAGTTTTTACATTTACATGAGATTTACATTTTTGGTTTAATGTTGAAATATAAATGAGTCGAAACAAATCATTAACATAGAATTATTATTTGAGGATAAGTGTTTTGTGAATACTAAGTCATTAGTTCTATTTGTGAGCTGGCTGACAATCTGGCACAGCTGAAGTTCCAATTAACTTTCAGCAGTACAGCCCACCCATGGGAAAACTAAAATGTCCATCTGGACTCTAAGAGAATCCCTGTAGGCTGCCATTCATTACATTTAAATTATAGTTGGGATGCGAAAAATGACAACTTAATCAGGTATTTCTGAGTATTGACACTTTTTCAAAGCTTTGAGATTTCAGTGAGGTAGCACATTTTGAGATTGGATGAGTAATATCTTATTGCCACATGGAATAATATCATAGATGGTGTTTAGTGACTAGGAAAGTTTGAATACAAAAAGTATTTCTAGTAGTTCTGTTTTAATTAGTATTACATTTTGCCCTGCTCCTCTTCCAATCTAGCTCTCCACTATAACCTCAGAAGGTAGTGGAAGATGCTCCAAGTGCTTGGGCCCTTGAAACAATTGGGAGACCTGGAGGGAGTCCCTGGCTCTTGGCTTTGGATTAGCCCAGCTCTGGCTGTTGCAGCCATTTGGGGAGTGAACCAGTAAATGGAGGGCCTTTCTCTCTGTCTCTCCCTCTCTGTCTGTAATAGTACTTCTCAAATAAATAAATAAAATCTATCTAAATAAAAAAGAAAAATAAACTGAGCAGCTGCAAGATAATAACCACAGGAGGCAAGGCAAAGGCAGGGAGGGACAAAAAGTGGGAGATGATGTCAGCAGCCCAGTCAACAGAAGACAGTGACTTCCTGGTGTTTGTCGAATCTGTTTTGTGCTGCTATATCAGAATATCCAAGACTGGCAATTCGTAAAGAACAGAAGTTTATTTCTCAAGTTCTGGAGGCTGAGAAGTCCGGGATGAAGGTTCTGGCAGTTTTGTGGTGACACTAACCCCACTCTGAAGATGGAACCAAGAACAGTGCATCCAACAGAGGAGAGGACCACTGTTCCTCACCTGCAGAAGAGCAGAGAAGGATGAGCCCATTCCCATGAGACCATGTTGTTTCAGCATGAAACTGTTCATGCAGGCAAAATTCTCGTGATCTAAATACTTGCCATTAGGCCCCACCTCCAATACTACTGCATTTTGACCAAGTCTCCAGAACATGAATTGGACACTCAAACCACAGCAGTGGTAATGGTAGAGAAATGTAAGTTTTGGGGAGGAATTGAAGGTAGAGCCTATTGGATTTATTGATGAATTGCATTTAAATTTGAAAAAAGGAAAAAAAGTAGGAAAACAATAATATTGTGACCTAAAAGGGTTCATGGGTGAAGCTAATACTTCTTGTACCATAAATACTTGAAGAGAATGAGACTTTGGGAGTAAAAACCAGCAGTTCATTTTGGACATTTTAAGTTTGGTACAGCATTGAGACATATAAATGAGTGTTAAGCAGGCAGATGAGTATGTCAGCTGGCAGCTGAAAGGACAGGTGGTGGCAGCAAAACCCCTAGAGACATCAGCTTGTGGCTGGGACTTAAGGCTGTAAGACTAAGCAATACCTCACAGAGAGTGGCTGAGGAGAGGGAAGAAGTCACCTGCTGAGTTGGAGTCTGAAATTCAGAAATCCAATAGCAATTCAGATAGTAATTCCATGAGAGTAATTTGTTTCAACTCTGAAGCCAGAAAGGTATATCTCACATGAAATGTAAAAACTCGGCAATTGGAAACTCATTAACGATCTATAAATAAATAAATGGGTGATACTACATGAACCACGTGAATACTACTTGTGCAAAACTACTGGAAGTGTAAGGAATTCGGTCTACATAGTAAGATGCAACTTCTACAACCCCAAAATACTTTTAAAAGTTGGGGTCTTTGGGGCCAGTGTTGTGGCATAGCAGGTAAAGCTGCCATCTGCAGCACAACATCCCATATGGGTGCTGGTTTGAGGCCTGGCTGCTTCACTTCTAATCCAGCTCCCTGCTAATGGCCTGGGAAGGCATCAGAAGATGGTCCAAGTGCACCCATTTAGAAGATACGAAAGAAGTTCCTGACTTCCTGACTCCTGGTTTCAGTCTCACACAGCACCAGCTATTTGGGGAATGAACCAGCAGATGAAAGATTTCTCTCTCTCTCTCTCTCTCTCTCTCTCTCTCTCTCTCTCTCTCTCTCTCCTGTTCTCTGTGTAACTCTGAGTTTCAAATAAGTAAATAAATCTTAAAAATAAGTTGGGGTCTGGGGCATCCCATGTGAGTGCCAGTTCCAGACCTGGCTGCTTCACTTCAAATCCAGCTTCCTGTTAATGCACCTGGAAAAGCAGCATACAATGGCCCAAGTGTTTGGGCCCCTGCCACCCATATGGAGACCCAAATGGAGTTCCAAGTTCCTGGCTTTGTCTAGACCCAGTCCTAGCCATTGTGATCATTTGGGGAATGAACCAGCAGATGGAAGATTTCTTTCTGTGTGTGTCAATCCCTCTTTCTCTGTAACTCTGCTTTTGAACTAACTAAATAAATCTTTAAAAGAAAAACACTAATGAAAATAGAAGTTGGGGTCTGTGACCTTTTAGTGAAAGTTGTGGCTTCGAAAGCAGATTTTCAGTGTTGCTCTCCTGTTTTGCTATAATTCCATTCATCCCCTACAGCCCCTAACCTTCTGCCCTCTTTAAACATATACTTAGCAGGAAAAATTGCCACGGTGAAAGGTCGCTGTTTTGGTAATGTAAAAACAGAAAAGAAACATGGAACTACTCCTTTTAAAATCACGTACAGGCTATGTTGCTCCTCAGATGTTTGAGACAGCAGCAGAGCCTGGGCCTGATGCCACCTTAATGGCCCTGCCTGGAATCCTCAGCCATTGACCCCAAAGAACTTGTACAGTTTCTGGAATCCAAAATAAGAAGTGTTTTTGTGAAAGGTGTAGTGATTAGTGTTTAAGAGAAGACCCCAATTCCACTGGTTTATATGGTTAACTTCACAAGCTGCAATCTGGAAGAGAAGGCAGTGTAGAGCGAAATCAGTTCCAGGGTCTGTGCCACC
The DNA here is from genome assembly GCF_033115175.1 of Lepus europaeus. Lineage (NCBI taxonomy): Eukaryota > Metazoa > Chordata > Mammalia > Lagomorpha > Leporidae > Lepus > Lepus europaeus. Next base: position 54,041,186 of record NC_084835.1, read on the forward strand.
ATCAAGAACCAAATGCCTCCATCAACTGGCCCTTCCACCCTCAGCCTGTGCCTTGTCCTTGGGCTCACTCCTATCTGATCTGTTTTTTTAAAATACTTGTTTATTTTATTTGAAAGGCATATTTACAAAGGGAGATAGGGAGAGAGAGAGAGAGAGAGAGAGAGTCTCTTCCATCCACTGCTTCACTCCCCAAATGGCCACAATAGCCCAGGCTGGGCAATGCTAAAGCCAGGAGCTAAGAACTTCTTCCAGGTCTCCCACATGGGTGCAGGAGCTCAAGAACTTGGGGCATCTGTTGCTTTCCCAGATGCATTAGCACGGAGTCACATCAGAAGTGGAGCAGCTGGGACTTGAACCAGTGCCTGTATGGGATGCCAGCATCGCAGGTGGAAGCTTAACCTGCTATGCCATGATGACAGATGCCATATCTGATCTTAAGGTGATGGCAGTAATGTGACATCACCTCAGAGAGGACAGTGCCAGTGGAGGAGGGAGCGAGCCTTTCCTTTCCCTTCTGTGTATCAGGGAAAGCCCTTTCCCAGAAGCTCCCAGGTTTCCCCCCACGGCCCAATGGTCAGACTTTGTCACCGCCTCCCCCTAAAGCAACCAAAGGTAATGACTTCATGACAACTTTGCTCCTAGGCTGAACCTCGGATCACTTTCTCATCATCATACAACAGAAAGAGTAAGACTGACAGCAAGTAAGTGGGAGTTCAGCAGGGACACAGCTGCTGTGGAAGAAACCACAGTATCTGCTGGAAGGGATAGATTGCCAACCAGGCCCAGCCAATGTGTGCTGGTTCTGGAGAAAGTGAGGTCATTTGCAGGCAGGGAATGTGCAGACTCACTGTGCAATGCCAGGTGGTGAGGAGTGTTGTCCAACACAACTAACAAGCTGGCAAGAAGCGAAGCTGAGAATCTTGGACTCCTTCACCCAAAAGGTTTTCCTCAAAGTTAACCAACCACACATTATTAAGGCTCTGGAATCTTCTCTGAGACCCATCTGTGCACTTCTTATGGAATCTAACTTAGCAGGAACCCTGCTAATCACTCCACACTTCCATATCTGAGGGACATCAAGTTTCTCATCCTCGCACCCTCTCCTCCAGGTGAGATCTAGTTACCCTAATCTCTCTGTACCAAGAAACCTGTTAGGTCAGTTTAGCCAGAATTCCTCTCACCCTTGATGTCTCTTCAGAATTTCTGATCCACTGGCCCCACCTTGCCCTTGGTTATAAAATAACCCTTGTCCACACTGTACTCAGAACTCAGTTTCTTTCCACTTCAAAATGCCGTTGCCATGGTCCCTGTATCTATCTCAGTAAGTACCCTTGAATAAAGTCTCACACTGCTTAAACAAGTGTTATTGAATATTCTTTTTCTTTGCCAAAGGAGAGTGAATAGAGGAACCTACACATATGGCATAATTAAAATAAGGATGTGCATGCACATTGGCTTTTGATATGCTCATTCATTCATCCAACAAACATGAACTGGATTCACAATTGTGCTTGGAAATTGCTGGTTCTTAGTCCACCCGTACAAGAATGGACTGGGTCCGAGGAAAGGTAAGTGCGCCGCTCGCCCGTTCCCCAGCCTCCCAGTCCCGGAGACAATCAGACGCAGCGGGGAGCCAAGTCTAGTTGCAAGGACTCATTTACCTTTTGCATAATAGTACATTTTACAACACAAAACTGCAGAGTCATTGGGGCAGGGCTAAGGGCCAACCAATCACTTAAAAAATCACTTTATGGGGGGATTTCTATAGGACTAGCCCTATGTCTATACACTTGTTACTAGTTTTGTTACCTCCCCTGATGTTGCACAGCCAATTAGTTTTAGTGGTAAACAACTTTGGATTCTGCCCATCTTACTTCCTCTGGGCGCCATCTTACTTGGCTCCACGCGGCTTCGTTCCGCGCAGCTCGGGCGGGGGCACCCGGGCCTGGCCTGGCCTGGCCACGCTCATGCCCCACAGAAATGAGCTAATTGCTCAACCTAAAGATCAGAGATTTTAAAACTATGGAAAAATATGGATTTGCACAGGGGCGTATCCATAGATACAGAGAGTTACACAGGGGCAGAGTCAGAGTTCTAGGAAAGGCTAGAGAAGCAATAGACAATATGTTCCCATAGGAATCTGGATCAGTGATGCATGAGTGGCTGCTGTTGTGGCACAGTGAGTTAAGCCATGATGCTGGCATGCCATATGAGCACAGGTTTGAGTCCCTGTTGTTCCACTTCTGATCTAGCTCCTGTTGATGCACCTAGGAAAGCAGCAGAAGATGGCTCAGTAGTTGGGCCCCTGTCATCCAGATGGGAGACTCAGATAGTATTCCAGATTACAAGCTTCAGCCTGGGCCAGCCCTGGCTATTGTGGCCATCTGAGGAGCCAATCAGCAGAATAAAGATATCTCTCTCTCTCTCTCTTTCTCTCTCTCTCTGTCTGTCTTAAATGAATAAATTTTAAAAACAAACAAAAATGGATGCATGAGAACTGAGCTTAAAAAGTAGTTACTTAGGGCTGGTGCCGCAGCTCAATAGGCTAATCCTCCACCTTGTGGCGCCGGCACACCAGGTTCTAGTCCCGGTCGGGGCGCCGGATTCTGTCCCGGTTGCCCCTCTTCCAGGCCAGCTCTCTGCTGTGGCCCGGGAGTGCAGTGGAGGATGGCCCAAATCCTTGGGCCCTGCACCCGCATGGGAGACCAGGATAAGCACCTGGCTCCTGCCTTTGGATCAGTGCAGTGCACCAGCCGTAGCGCACCAGCCGCAGCAGCCATTGGAGGGTGAACCAACGGCAAAGGAAGACCTTTCTCTCTCTCTCTCTCACTGTCCACTCTGGTTGTCAAAAAAAAAAAAGTAGTTACTTAGGGGCTGGCACTAAGTAATGAGTAATGAGTAAAGCTGTCACTTGCAGTGCTGGCATTCCATATGGACATCAATTCAAGACCCAGCTGCTCCACTCCCAATCCAGTTCCCTGCTGATGTGCCTGGGAAAGCAGTGGAAGATGGCCCAAGTGTGTAGGCCCCTGCTCCCATGTGGGAGACCAGAAGAAGCTCCTAGCTCCTGGCTTTGACCTGGCTCAGCCCCGGCTTTTGTGGCCATTTATGGAATGAACCAGTGGATGGAGGACCTCTTTATCTTTGACTTTCCTCTTCTCTCTCTGTAACTCCGCCATTCAAATAAAATATTTTTTAAAAAAGTGGTTATTTACATGTCAAAGATTGGAGAGGAGGGCATTCAGAACATATAAACATGACCTAAACAGTGAGTCACTGTCCAATTTAGCAGTATCTATAGATACTGCAGATATATTTATAGATACTGCAGATATATCTGCACTTCATTTTATGATGAGACAAGCTACTTTTCTACCAAGTCTTAAGTATTAAAAAATATTATAAGAAGACGACTAAGAAACCAGTTGATATTTAGCATAACAATTTGGCATATGTAGCTCCATGTCTGCTGATTGACTGCCAAGATTCTCCAATGCAGAAACAATCTCAGTAACTTTCAGCGCACCACTAGCTTTCCCCCTGACTCTGCCAGGGAACATCTGCTACTTCCATCACTTGCCAGTAGATTTACTCCCCTTAATTTTCACTCTGTGGCATACGATGTCTAAGTAACAGGTGAAAGAAAAATCAGTTACTGTACTGAGGAGATTTTATTCTAGGTTTTCAATCTGAGGGATTTTATCCTTCAGGGGACCTTTAACAATTTTAAGAAACATTTTTGACTGGCATAACTTGGGGGAAAGGTTTACTGGCATCCTGTCCAGTTTAACCTTTACTCTCAGGTGACATCTAGTCACCTTCAAACGGAAACTTCCTTGCATAGCACACACTGGAGGGAGGCAGGCAGATGGGGGGGGGAGACAATGTGTGCTGAGAATGAGGAGGGGCCTTCTCTCATACACCCTCCCTTCTCTCTAGCAGGATGGAAACAGAGCTGTGTCCTTCTTTAGTTACTGGTGGCAGAGCTGCAGTCCTGTTTCTTGACTAGCATGAGCTCTTTTCATGTGACAGTCATACAAATAATGATTTTTCCATGGGACAAAATTTAGGGATCTTTTCAAAGCCCTATGATCCTGGAGTCTCATTTCTGCAAAAGTACTTGGCATGGGCAATCCTTCTCAAAAGCAGCTATCTTTCCCCAGTTCCTGGCCAAACTCCTTTCTGCAGATATCTTCATGCAGAGGGCATCTGTCTTCAGATGGAGGAGCTGTCAGGAGGGCTCAGTCTCAGCCTCCTGCTGCAGCATCACCACATCCCAGTCCCCACATCCCAGTCCCCACACACACCCTTGCCACTCCAGATGGTAGAAATGCAGCATATGTGTTCATTCCTTTTTCAACTCTGCATTTTCTCTTCTTCCTCTTTATCTAACCTCATGGCCCATGCTTTCTTGCCAGATCTGGAGCAAGTAAGTATCTCCCCATGAGATACTTACCGGTTCTCAACTTTATGGTTTGGGGTTCCAGTCTCCATAACATTGCATCTTTTTGCTGTATGGAGGTGAGCAGAGGGACTATTCCTTTTCCAGAGTGCTGCACTCCCTGCGTAGGCAACCACTACTCAGTTTTTTGGCCCAATTCTGATGTCTACCATGGTATAAGGGTTCTAATAGTGAAAGGCCTATTGATAGGAGGCCATGGTTATAGATGAGCCCCTCAGAACAGACCAGACTTAGAACAGAATGAAGTCACTCATGCTAGCGTCATCTCAGCAACTGAACTCTGAAATGGACCAGTTTTTAGAAAAAAGAAAGACAAAAACCAAGAGATTCATGGCAACAAATCAAAAGGGCTCAGTTTACCTGGTCTGGCATGACTCAAAAAAAAAAAAAACACTCTATTTTAACACCATACGGAAAGTAACTTTGAAACAATGAATCTGCATCTGTTTTTTGTTCTTTGCTTCTGCTTTCCCTGACCTTTTCTGTCTACAAAGCCAACATCTTTCGCTCACCTCATCAGAACACTCATAATAAGTTATTGCCTGATTCTAGAATATTACAGAGAAGCCATTAATATTACATTAAATTTCTTGTAATTTTGTCTTTTGCCAGGCTCATTGTCCTGAACTCAGGCTCCCAGGTAACCGGTGGTGAACTGGCTGTTTTGAGAAGTGGAATAAACTTAGTGCTTTGGGCTTACCTCTGAGCCTTAACTACACACTTGGCACAAAATTTCTGAAGTATTTCATAACACCAAATGTATCCTATCATTCACAAAAGCTCCACTTGAAGAAAATGTTTATTTTCTAACACTTACATTATTATGTATCCCTTCTCTAGCTTACCTTTTCCATCTAGATGTGCACTAATATGCAGTCTCTCACACTCATAAAAGAAAAGTTCACTGGTCTAATAAGCACATCTTCTGCTCAGCGAACTGGGGGCTGGCTGAAATTTGCTGAGAACAAGAATCCAAACCCTTCACCATCTCCCTTACAACATCCAAAAATTCCAGTTGATCAAACAAAGTACAATATAGCAATTCAATGTAATGGGCTTCTTTGTTAGATGCCTGATCCTTGGTACATGACACTTTCTCTATTTCTCTTCCATTCTATAATTCACATGCTTGAATGAAGGACAGAGTATATAATAAGGTCACATATCAATAACTTAATTTAAGTGTTTTGAGTTTATTTTTCTAAAAGTAGGCAATGAGAAGTGTTATGATTAATAGGTAAAGGAATATCATAAGATTTCATTATTTTCAGAAATAAATATATTGAATGCATTTATAGATAGATAGATATATAGATAGATAGATAGATGATAGATAGATTTGGCACCAAAGTAGTTAACTGATTATCATTTAAACTTCCTTTAACTACTGTTAGGCTGAAGCTTTGAAGAAGGCTATGAAATCATTGCCTAAAGACTTAGAGTACTGAATGTGTTCCAGTTCAAAGAATTTACTATATAATTTCTTGAACACATTCTGCCCATAAAATATTTATAACATTTTCTCCTATTCCATAGGTTGCTTTTTTATTTCATTGACTATTTTATTTGCTGTGCAGAAGCCTCTGAAATTGATAAATAGCACTTGTTCATTTTTATTTTTGTAGTCTTTGCTTTTACTGTCATATTCAGAATATAAATTCCAAAACTAACATCAAAAGTTTTTTCCCAAGGTTTTTCTTTTAGGAATTTTATGGTTTCAGGTCTTTAACTCATTTTTAATTAATTTTATGTGGTTTATTAATTTGTGTATAAGGATCCAATTCCAATCTTTTGTAAACCATGTCTCTGATAAGGAGTTAATATTCAAAATATGCAAGCACCACATACAATGAAAGGGCATAAAAACACATAACTGATTTTAAAAAGGCAAAATGACCTGAATAGACTTTTTTTTATTTGACAGATAGAGTTAGACAGTGAGAGAGAGAGAGAGAGAGAGAGAGAAAGGTCTTCCTTCCGTTGGTTCATCCCCCAAATGGCCACCATAGCCAGAGACACGCCAATCTGAAGCCAGGAGACAGGTGCCTCCTCCTGGTCTCCCACGCAGGTGCAGGGGCCCAAGCACTTGGGCCATCCTGCACTGCCTTCCCAGGCCACAGCAGAGCGCTGGACCAGAAGAAGTACTAGAGCCTGGCACCCATATAAGATGCCAGTGCTGCAGGTGGAGGATTAACGAAGTAAGCTAGGGTACCGCCGGCCCCTAGACATTTCTTGAAAGAAAAAAATACAAATGGCAATAGGCCTACAGTAAAGTGCTTTCCACCACTATTCATTAGAGAATTAAAATTTAAAATCACAATGGATACCACTTTACATTTCTTAGAATGGCTATTATTAAAAAAAAAAGACATCAAAGAAATGGCAACCCTTGTATGATACTGGTGAGAATGTTGACTGGTACAGAGATTATAGAAAACAGTGTGGAAAGTCCCCTAAAAATTAAAAAGAGAACTACTTTGTGACTCAATAATTCTACTTCCAAAGCAGAATCAAAGTCAAGATCTTGAAGAGGTATCTGTACTTTCATGTTCATTGCATCATTATTCACAATAGCCATAATATGTGCACAGCACAGAAGTCCATCCATGGATGAATGGATAAAGAAACTGGTATGTATCTATAATGGAAATCTTTTTTTAAAAACTTTTATTTAATGAATATAAATTTCCAGTGTACAGCTTATGGATTACAATGGCTTCCCCCTCCCATAACTTCCCTCCCACCCACAACCCTCCCCTCTCCCGCTCAAGATTCACATCAAGATTCATTTTCAATTCTCTTTATATACAGAAGATCAATTTAGTATAAAGATTTCAACAGTTTGTACCCACATAGAAACACAAAGTGAAACATACTGTTTGAGTACTAGTTATAGCATTAAATCAAAATGTACAGCACATTAAGGACAGAGAGCCCACATGAGGAGCAAGTGTACAGTGGCTCCTGTTGTTGACCCAACAAATTGACACTCTAGTTTATGGCGCCAGTAACCACCCTAGGCTGTCGTCATGAGTTGCCAAGTCTAAGGAAGTCTTCCAAGTTTGCCGACTCTGATCATATTTAGACAAGGTCATAAAAGACAGAGTGAGGATAGTAACCAATGATCCTAAGAGTGGCATTTACCAGGTTTGAACAATTATACAGCATTAAGTGGGGAAGAGGACCATCAGTACACACAGGTTGGGAGTAGAGCCATTGGTGGTAGAGTAGAGGTTATGATTACAAAGGAATGAGGCCCAAGTGCACTAGACAGGGCCTAGAAGAAAGGAGAGAGTCATTATTAGAGGAGCTAAGAAAGGTGCTGTCTAAGCTACAATTAAGTTTTCTGATTGAGAGGCAAATAGAACCTGATAGAAGGGGCTTGATAATAATCTGGTGGGCTTTAGGCCTTGTAAGTTAAGAGGCCCAGACCTATCTATCTCTTCACATGGGGTATATCCTAAGGGAGGTGTGAACCTCCTAGGGGAAGGCACTCTGTTGACTTTCATTACTTGGCTGGCCTGGGAGGAGAGCTGGCCAGGTAAAGGCAGGTGGCATCACTAACAAGAAATTTACAGTTCTGCCTGCAATGTTGCTGACCCTACTTGGCCGTCCCCTCAACTGCAGTGGTCACTTTGGAAGTTGGGCTGAGTGAAGGGCTTTTCAGCTTAGAGCCAATAAGATCTGTGGCTCTGACCTGGGCATCCTTCGACTCCAGGGCAGGTCCATTTCCAGTGATCCAACTCTTGGCAGAGCTGCCAGGGCTCTTCACAAGCTGACTTCTGCTGAAGCCCAGGTTTACCACATTGAAAGCCACTGCAGTGGACTGGCCTGTTGGGTCTCCTTGAGGGCAGATCACTGTACAGATCAGCCATTAATAGGCCTGCCACCCATTGCTTCTGATGCCGAGCTTTCTTTTCCTCCTGGTTTGTGTTAAAGCAGACCAGAGGATGCAAGTCAAGGGAGTGCCCAAGTCCCATCTCTAATCTTCGGTGGCCTGAACTATAAGTCTATAGTCACAGGCATGTTCTGTAGTAGTTTTTCTAAGGTAGACATTGCCCATGAGGAAAATTATATTCTAACTTTAAAACTTTCTTTCCCTTTTGTCTGAAAGGGAGGTTTTTTCTACTTACTGTATACTTCGCTGATGGCGAAGTAAATCTAGCTATGAGATTATAATTTAAGCTCTTATTTTGGCTATGCTATTACAGAAAAATGTTAGCCATCTCTCTTATAAGGTCTAAAGATTAAATTGTGTGTCCTACAGATTCCTTCATAATAGAATTAGTTTCCTATCTTGAAGAGAATAGAGAAAAGAAAGAACAAGTTGGGCTTAGAATAGAGAAATGAGGGAGCAAGTCCTAGATCGCTTGCTGACAATAGCAATATTACATGAATACTTAGCAAACCGTTTCAACCATTAGATAACAACTTAAGAAAACATTTACCAGAAGGTCCAATGCCTTCTATAAACTTTAAGAATCATGTATTTGAAAACACCTCTTAAATATCTAACATGGTGTAGTTTGTTTAACCAGTAAACTTAAGCATAACCATCTAAAATGTTTTAGTTTCTTTCTACCAACACGTTTAAAACATATGATACAGAGATTCAGGTCACACAAATTAAAATGTATCTTTGATTGATTTTAGCAGCTTAAATTTATGGACAATCTTATCTATAAGCCAATTAAAATTAAACGCTTAATAAAATTTTCCCATGTGGACATACAGTATGTACACACATATAACATAGCATAATAGACTAATATAGCAATTTTAATAATAGATTTTAAAATCTTTAACTCTTTTTGTAGATTGCCAATTGATTTGAATTGCTTTTTCTTTTTAGTAACCTCAGTTAACCATACTTTCTCTCAGTTGGTACTGTCAATACATTATTGGCTTCATCTGTTTACAGAGCCATCCCAAAGTACTGAATCCAATAGAAGTGGCTGGAAAAAGTCCATAGGAACCTATAGGAGGACAGCTAAACACAGAACCAACAACGCTTTAGTTTTATGAGCAGCACATCATATATAACTATGGATGACAAAAGACTTTAAGTCGCCATGTTTAAAATTATAAACTCATCAACCAACAAGAGGCACTTGCTTATTTCACAGTATTTTTGAAAGCACCTGTAGGATTTTACAAGTATTTAACCCTTTAGGCCTCTGGGGCTTTCTCATTAAGATAACTATCATGTCTAGTAACACAAGATCATTAGACTTTTTAATTCTCAAACATTTGTATTAATAGCATTTTCCATTATAGAAACTTAAAGTCTGGTACCACATCACATCTTGACAGTACTTCTAATATAATCCAAATAGCCTGATTAGTTGGTGTCTCTATAAGATGAGAGACATAGGTCCTTCGATTTTTTCAGTTGGGCCCAAACTGGAAAAACCAAAGTCCAGGATTTACTGGAAATTTTAGAGTCCAGATTGTTTGAAACTTTGATTTTTTGAATGCCTGTCAAGAATGCCAAGAAGGCTCAAAATCCAAAATATCTGGTTGAAATAAGATTCCTTAAAATCATGACATAACATATACCAAATTTGATCATTATTACAAGGTGATTATTCAAATCTTTGAAAATAAGCACATAGTTAAATAACCCATAGCTCTTAATAAAAATTAAGCTGTTTTTGAACAATTAGAATTTAACAGACATCAAGAGAACATAATAGATTACTTTAACACATTGCTTTAACAGAGCATCAGAGTTTAATTCTATGTCAAAGAGAAATTGAGCTTCCTGTGATCTTTTGCTGTGAGGTTTCCTTCCTTTACCTTCTTTCATATTGATGACCATATTTCTGTGTTTCTGTGTGTAACACATCTTTAAGCATCTTTTGCAGGGCAGGATGAGTGGCAACAAATTCTTTCAATTTCTGTTTGCTATGAAAAGTCTTAATTTCACCTTCATTCACAAATGAGAGCTTTGCAGGATATAATATTCTGGGCTGGCAGTTTTTCTCTCTTAGTACCTGGGCTATGTCTCGCCATTCCCTTCTTGCTTGTAGGGTTTCTGATGAGAAGTCTGCTGTGAGTCTAATTGGAGATCCTCTGAGAGTAATCTGACGTTTCTCTCTTGCACATTTTAGGATCTTTTCTTTGTGTTTCACTGTGGTGACTGATTACAATGTGTCGTGGTGAGGATCTCTTTTGGTCATGTTTATTAGGGGTTCTATGAGCCTCCTGTACTAAGATGCCTCTGTCCTTCTCCAAACCTGGGAAATTTTCTGCTAGAATCTCACTGAAAAGGCCTTCTAATCCTTTCTCCCTCTCCATGCCTTCAGGAACTCCTAGAACCCGAATGTTGGGTTTTTTAATAGTATCCTGTAGATTCCCGACAATATTTTTTAGATTTCTAATTTCTTCTTCTTTTCTTTGGTTTGCCTGTTTCCTTTCCTGTTCTCTGTCTTCTAAGTCTGATATTCTCTCTTCTGCTTCGCCCATTCTGTTTTTAAGGCTCTCTAATGTGTTTGTCATTTGATCTATTGAATTCTTCATTTCATTATGATTTCTCGTCACTATCACAGTTTCTTGTTCCACTAGTTGTTTCATTTCATTTTGATTCCTCCTTAATATTTCATTTTCACGAGAGAGATTTTCTATCTTGTCCATTAAGGATTTCTGTAGTTCAAGAATTTGTTTTTGAGAACTTCGTAATGTTCTTATCAATTTTTTGAGATCCACTTCTTGCATTTCTTCAATCTCATCATCTTCATAATCTTGAATTGGGGTGTCTTTTTCATTTGGGGGCATCATAGTGTCTTCCTTGTTCTTGTTACCTCGGTTTTTGCGTTTGTTGTTTGGCATGTTGGAGATATTTGGTTTCTTCACTGTGGTGTTTTTTCTTGTTACACTAAGGCTCTATATTAAGTGGACTGTCTGCTTTCAGTGGAGCCTTAGAGGCTTGAGATGAGTGTGGACTGAGAGCTGTGTTTGGTTCCTCAGGGCTGAGGGTGTGTCAAAGATGACACTCCCAGGTTAGGCGTGGTAAATCTCTTTCTTTCTTTCTTTCTTTCTTTCTTTCTTTCTTTCTTTCTTTCTTTCTTTCTTTCTTTCTTTCTTTCTTTCTTTCTTTCTATTTAAAAGGGAAGTAATTCCACACAGCTGAACATAATTGGAGGTAGTTAGCAGGCGAATGATACACCCACAGGAGCCAGAGATTTGAAGCTCTTCCCAAGGACCACACAGGGAATCTCTGCTGCCCTCAGTGTGGGCTCCAATTCTCCTGCAGTCTCCCAGTGGTTTGCCAAGTTAGATGCTAATCTCCTGTTATTTCACCCCTCCCCCCAGAGTCAGGTTTTTCTGCTAGGCTCAGGGCCGGTACAGACCTGAGGTCGCCCTGCTTATGACGTATGTCCAAAATGGTGCCTGCTCTTTGTCTTGCTCGCCTTTGAGGGGTGAGCAGAGAGAGAGAAACTCGTGTCCATATCGGTCACTTTTTTTTTTCCTATCTCTCTTCTAGTTAGCCTGGTGAACTTTTCCCCACGGAGTTTCAAGCCTCGTTCCCTCTAGTCTCCTCTTTCTGCTTTCCCGCTGGTGTCTCGGGCTATGGAGGTTTGGCTCACCTTGCGTTCCAGTGCTGGTGTGTTGAGTCTGCCGCTAGTGTCCCGAACTTGGGCTCCCACGCTCTCCATGCAGGTCCACTGTGAATCACTAGTTCTGGAAGAGTTTCCTTTGCTGTTTCTTCCCCTACTCTTCCTTGACCCTGCAGTATCTCCACTTTTATTAACCTGTGTCTTCTCGAACTATCAATGTGCTCCCTTCCTATTCCGCCATCTTGCCGCTCTTCCCTATAATGGAATTCTATCCAGCCTTTAAAAACAGGGAAATTTTTGCCATTTGCAACACTCTGGATGAATTTGTAGGGTGTTATGTCACATGAACTAAGCCAGACACAGAAAACAAATACTGTATGACCTCACTTATATGTGGATTTTAAAAAGGCAAAGCCGTAGAAACTGAGAGCAGGATGTGATTACATAGGAGTGAAGGAAGGAGGAGGTGATGGCTAAATAGTGCCATGTTTCTGTAGCACATGGTAAATAAGTTTTGGAGAGATATGTTCACTGCCACGATGGTGAGGATGGTTTCACAGATATATATTCATCCCTAACTCATCAGGATGTATACATTAAATATAAACATATTTTTAAAAAACCCAAGAAATATGTTTGCTGCTGTGACCTAGTAGGCAAAGCTTCTGTCTGCGGCACTGGTATCCCATATGGGCACTCGTTCTAGTCCTGGCTTCTCCTCTTCCAATCCAGCTATCTGCTTATGGCCTGGGAAAGCAGCAGAAGATGGCCCAAGTGCTTAGGTCCCTGCACCCACATTGGATACCTGGAAGATGCTCCTGGCTCCTGGCTTCAGATTGGTTCAGCTCTGATCATTGTGGCCATTTGGAGAGTGAACCAGCGGATAGAAGAGCTCCCTCTCTCTGTCTCTCCCTCTCTCTGTCTGTAACTCTACCTCTCAAATAAATAAATAAAATCTTTAAAAAAAATAAAATATTTATGCCAGATTTGGCCTCCTAATAAAATAGAGGCTTCTCACTCATCTGTAGAATTTGTCAAAATCATGTATGTTTATAACTTATACAAAAAACCAGGCATCTTAAAAGTTTTCAAATCTTCTGGATAAAGATAATAATTATATATTGGAATTTCCATTCTCCCATTTTCTTTGTTCCTTACCCCTGCAGGCACATCAGAGATATTGGCTTCGGTGACCAGTTAGTTTAGTTGAATCTACCTATTAATCCTTTACTCTGCAGTCTTGGATTCTCTCCATTATCATAGACTTATTCTATGTCACAGCTGGAGTTGTTTCATGCACACACACAAAAGTAGAGACACAAAATAGAACTGTATTAGTGACTTCTAATGATGGAAACTCTGTATCCTACAAACAAGCAATTCGGAAAGGAGGAAAGAGAATGAGATTCCCATTATTCAGTGAGGAGACAGGCTCTTTTGATGCTAGTTTCAAAGGATTTTCAAGAATTTATAATTATTTGAAAGAGTATCAGAAGGGGAGAGAGAGCGAGAGCAAGAGCGAAAGAGAGAGAGAGAGAGAGAGAGAGAGAGAGAGAGAGAGAATGAATTAATCTTCCATCTGCTGGTCCATACCCTGAAAGTCCACAATAGTCAGAGCTAAATCAGGTTGAAGCCAGGATTCAAGAACTCCATCTGGATCTCCCACTTGGGTGGCAGGAACCCAAATACTTGGGCCAACATGCCTTAACTCTGAGACACATTTGCAGGAAGCTAGATTGGAAGCATGGAGTAACCAGAATTAGAACCGGCACTCTGATGTGGGGTGCTAAGTGTCAGCTTAACCAACTGTGCCACAGCACACATTCCCATAAGGTTTTTCAAAGCCCTATGCAGAATAATCAGTCAAGTCATAAATTTGGCTTAAAATAAAAGTCAGGGTTAGCATCACAATAAGAGAGACTCAGTGGTATTCTTCATGATGATGTTGCTGAGACATTGACTGGATCAGTATTTCTCTGAGAACTTGCCTTCAAAAAATTCTGCTTTTCCCATGATAAACAGGACTGTTTTTAATTTATGACAATTGAGTGGGGCAGATGTTTGGCACAGTGGTTAAAATACTGCTGCTTGAGATGCCCACAACCCATAGAGGACTGCTTGGGTTTGAGTCCTGGCCCAGCTTCTGATCCCTTCTGCCTGCTAATGTTTACCCTGGGAGGCAGCAGGTGATGGCTTAGTACTTGGGTCCATGCCACTCTTATGGGTGAACTCTGGGCTCCTAATTTCTGCTTGCCCCAGCCACCACTGTTGAGGGCAGTTGGAAAGTGAACCAGTAGATCCAAAATCTCCCTCTGTTGTCTGTTTCTATCTCTTTCTGTGTGTGTCTCTCTGCCTTTCAAATAAACCAAAAATAAATAAATATAAAAAATAATTCTGGCCAATGAGGATATTTAACTGACCCCTTTTCCTTTTTCCCTCTGTCTTCCAAGAACTCAGTGCTACATTTCTGTCTTGCAGCTAACAATTGTACAAATATTTATGGCCATCATTGTGAGTACCAACTTGCTCTAACTTTTTTTTGCTAATCAATTCTTTTATTTTTGTCCTAATTAATTTTGCTTAATTTTTCTAAAGAGTTTCATAAATTGTGTAGTACTCACAATGAGATGGCATATAAATATGCCTAAAAATAGTATTTCATAAGGTTAAAAAACTCAAATGATCAGTGTTGCGTCACAGTGGGTAAAGCCACTGCCTACCACCAGCATGCCCTGTGGGCTGCTGGTTGGGGTCTCAAGGCCACTCCACTTCTAATCCAGCTCTGTGTTAATGTTCCTGGGAAAGCAGTGAGGATGACCCAAGTGCTTGGGCCCCTACACCCAAGTGGGATGCCTAGAAGAAGTTCCTGGCTCTTAACTTTAGCTTGGCCCAGCCCTGGCCATTTTGGCCATTTGGTGGGTGAACCAGCAGATAGAAGATCTGTTTCTATCTCACCTCTCCCCCACCAGTAACGCTACCTTTCAAATTAATAAAATAAATCTTTAAGAAAAACACTCAGTTCTTTGCTAATACTGCACATTTAAGTAATACAGTTGACCCAGTGGCACCTGAGGATGCTGTGTGCAGAATGGACATAGAAAGTTTAAAGACTGCAGGGTATCAAGCAGAAATATGTGAATCCATTAGAGTATATAGATGAGGGGTAACAAAAGCATGGAATAAAGCAACAGGTCTTGATTTTTCCACAAAAATTTGTGAATGGCCTTTAAGAAGTATATCAGTCATCCAAACACTTCTTAACTCTCCTACAATTCAGTAGTGTTTATAACCAATGCAACAATTTACTTGTTTGTGTCTAGTATACTGTGTCTTGATTTAAGTCATTTAGAGTATTATGCAATTGGCTCAACCACCCTACTATATCTGGAATTGTTTTCTTCTTTGTGCAAATTTTCTCACATTTAATGTCTGCTCTTATGGGGAATGGACTTAGGATATAAATGAGAATATTTCAGAAGGATACAGACTAGATATATCAGCCAGCTTTTCATTACTTTAACAAAATACTCAAGAGGAACTTCTTGGAAAAGAAAAGGCTTATTTTGGTTTACAGTATGGAGGTCACACTATAGGATCAGGTGGCCCCATAGGCAAACATCTGGTGGAACCTAGGAATGGTGGCACAGGTGCTCAGTGACAACTACATGGTGAGCCAGGAAGCTGAGAACCAGGCCGAACAGAGCTCAAAAGTGTCCATTGGTTCACTCCCCAAATGGCTGCAATGGCCAGAGCTTTGCTGATTCAAAGCCAGGAGCCAGATGCTTCTTCCCGGTCTCCCATGTAGTGCAGCAGCCCAAGAACTTCTGCTGCTTTCCCAGGCCACAGCAGAGAGCTGGATTGGAAGAGGAGCAGCCGGGACTAGAACTGGTGCCCATATGGGATGCTGGCACCGCAGGTGGAGGATTAACCTACTCGTCACGGCACCAGCCCCTAAGAACATTTTAACTATCAATTTTTTTTTAAAATGTTACTTTAAGTTATAAACATCCCCTCTGCCACCCATTAGACATATATTCTATACATATGCCTAAGACATATCAGCGAATCAACTCACCATGCAAATACTGTTGATAATTTCATTTCACATTTCGTTTGCTGCATCTTGGACTCAGAAGGCTTCCAAAGCCTAGGCAGCTCATGTCAAGAGCCTTGGGTGGTCACTGACATCTTACATAAGAGTGTTAATTGTTAAATTAATAATAGGAGTCACTGTGCATTAACTCCCTATGCAGGACCTCTGTCCTCAATGAGTTGTATTATGAGAGTTAACTGTAAAACTAGTTCTAAAACTGTAAAACTAGTTCCAAAAACTGTAAAACTATTTCTAAAACAGTTTGTGTGTTTGTGTGTGTGTCTGCGTGTGTACAAGTTGTTGAAATCTTTTCTTAATATAGAGTTGACCTTCTGTGTACACAGTTAATTGAAAATGAATCTTGGGGCCGGCGCTGTAGCATAGTGGGTAAAGCCACCACCTGCAGTTCTGGCATCCCATATGGGCACTGGTTCGAGTCCTGGCTGCTCCATTTCCAATCCAGCTCTCTGCTGTGGCCAGGGAAAGCAGTAGAGGATGGCCCAAGTCCCTGAGCCCTTGCACCTATGTGGGAGACTCTGAAGAAGCTTCTGGCTCCTGGCTTCAGATTGGCATAGCTCCAGCAATTGCAGACAATTGGAGAGTGAACCAATGGGTGGAAGACCTCTCTCTCTCTCTCTCTCTCTCTCTTCCTCTCCTTCTCTCTGTGTGTAACTTTGACTTTCAAATAAATAAATAAATCTTTTTTACAAATAGAGAGAAAAAAGAAAATCAATCTTAATGGAGAATGGGACTGGTAAGGGGAGAGAAAGAGATGGAGAAGGGGTGGGAGTGTGGGTGGGAGGGTGGGTATGGTG
This sequence comes from Lepus europaeus, assembly GCF_033115175.1. Classification (NCBI taxonomy): domain Eukaryota; kingdom Metazoa; phylum Chordata; class Mammalia; order Lagomorpha; family Leporidae; genus Lepus; species Lepus europaeus. The sequence goes on from NC_084835.1 coordinate 54,058,115, forward strand.
GGAAGAATAAGTATATTCCTAAAGTTGTACTTATGAAATTTGTATTCCTTAAAAAACAAATTTAAAAAAATTTAAAAAGATGGTCTTACAGAGCTTTTCCCATTAAATGATTTTTGAACTTGGAATACAATCAGGCCCCAGAATGTCAGAGCTGAAAGAGGATTAGAATGTCATTTTATCTAAACTCTTACTTTGTAGATAAGGAAAGCAAAGTGCAGATAAATAGAAGCGTACCTAAGTTCAGACAGTAAGCTCAATATTGCCAATGCTATATTTCAGATGTTCTGATACCTATTTCAATAATTTCATGCTGAGGAGAGAAAAACAAAACAAGACAAGAAACTGAAGTGAATATGTATTATGTACTAATTTATGAACAACATGTAAAAAGAAAATATAGTAAGCTTGACCTCAACTATGATGTTTAATAGAATAGAGTTCTTAAAATGTATCAAATGGCATAAGTAATGTGATCATTTAGTAAATGTGCATTAGGAGCTTTCAGAGAATTTACTAAATTGGCAGTTTCCTAGCATAACAACTACTTCATAAAATGAGCTTGTCTGAAGAAACAGTCTTCTTAAGACACAAAAGAGGGTGTTGTTAATGAATATCACACTGAGTTCACTTTCTATTAGTGCTGCTGTGGGAGGGGCCAGAAAAAAATGCAATTTCAATTATACAGGGGTACTCCAAAAAGTTTGTGGGGAAATTAAATGAAAAGATAAGTTTATCTGGATGCAAAAAATGTTTAGAAGTCTATGCATAGTTTTTCTAAATATGCATAGCCAAAAGCTTTTTTGAAGGCTCTTCATATTTATAATTGATCAAGAGAAGCCTTTAACTGGATCGTGTATTATTCATATTCTAGTTGTAGCTTCTCACAGAGTGTTCCAAGGTAATGCAGAGGAGACACTCTAGCAACAGTTACTGAATGGATTATGATGAGAACAAGACAGAATGCATAGCTTAGAGAAGACTTCAAGAGCACAGATGAATGGGAGAGAAAGGGGCTGGGATGTACGGAGATTAGTGAGCTTTCAGGGTTGGAGGTGGGGAGCAGCAATGAACTCCACCTGCTTCTTCATAATTCTATGTAAAATCAAGACTTCTCATGAAATTGCATTGAGATTTCATGAAGGAACTATAAGTCAGAGGATTTGCAGAGTGTCAATATTGTGATGTGGTAGCAGAATGGGGAAATGCAAATCTCATTTCCAACCCTTGTGATATTCTCTAATGAAAAACTCTAGAATAAAATGTTCTCAGTCCAATTTCGGTGGGAATCCTGCTGACAAACACTGGTATATTGTATATAGAAAATAATGCTCCCTGTTAACATTTAATACCTTCCAGGTACTGTACTAGAGGTTTCAAATTGTCATTTATGCCTCACAATATTCCAGTAAAAAATAAAAATAAGAGTAATCACAATTCATTGACTGCTTACAGGGTATCAAGAAGCAATATAATCAATTATTTTATAGGTATTATCTATGTACTTTTTTCATTCAACTCCATGAATTAAATACAAACATTCATGTTTTGGAGAAGAGAATGAAACAATTGCAAAGTAAAACTCTTAGGCAGCATCTAATTGTTGATAAGAATTTATCATAATACAATAAGCCATCACATATTTGGCAAAACTTTGAGCGTTGGGGTCAGCATTTGACCTAGAGGGAAGACACCACTTGGGACACCAACATTACATATCAGAATGCCTAGGTTCAAGTTCTCATTCCATTTCTGATCCCAGCTCTGTCCCTTTCCTCTCAAGTCTTCCTCTCACCTTTTCTCCTTGAGATGTGTATGGGAGTGGGAGATCTCTCTGTCTCTCAAATAAAGGAAATTTGAATCTCTGTAGGACAAGATGAACACATCTCTTAATCCTTGAGATAAATCTAGGAGTATTTCCTTGGATGTGCCAGCATATTCCTATGCCTGTGTTTGAGAAGGCAGGATTTATATGGACCATGATTGCCAGGTGGTCATGTGGGCCCCAGGGTTGCCCCGAGAGCAGCCTCCAGACAGCAGAAGGAGCAGCCCCGTATAGGCTGACAACATAGTCCAGGTGCCCCAGGTACAATTCTCCCCAGTGCTTCCTTCTCATACTGTCAGAATTTATCCTAGTGTGAATGCTTCGGAAAGTACTTCACACTAACTTAAGTGCTCGAAAGCAATGTGATATCATTTCTTTAAAGAGGGGAAAATTTGTCCTCAGTTAAATTGGATTACTTTTGCTTTTTAAATCACGGCTTTTTAATTAAAAAAAGTTTACTTTTATTTATTGAAAGATCAACAGAATGAGAGACATCCGTCTGCTGGTTCACGTCCCAAATACTCTCAACAGCTGGGACTGGGACAGGCCAGAGCCAGGAGCACAGGTCTTCCAGTGGGTGGCCAGGAACTGCTGTCTCCCAAGGTGCATGTGAGTAGGAAGCTAGACTGGAACTGAAGGCAAGACTCAATCCCAGGCACTGTAATGTGGGAGGCAGGCATTCTACGTGGCACCTTAATTAGCTGTACCACAATGCTTGTACCAATGCTTATAACAAGAGGTCTTCAAAAAGTTAATAAAAAACCCATATTATAAAAAGATATGCATGGAATTCAAATGCTTTTGCACCAAAGTGAACTTATAATTCCATTATCCATGAGCTTTTGAAGTATCTTCATACTTATTTCTTGGAATAGGGGTTTTTTCAATCTTCATAAAAATAATTCTAGTATTAATATGAGAAACTACATTAAAGCATTTTGATTTAAAATAGTTTAAAATAGAGGGTCCAGCATTAAACTTAGTGGTAGTTAAGATGCCATTGGTGATGTCTGCATCCCATATTGAAGTGCCTAGGTTCAAGTCCCAGCTCTGCTCCCTACCCCAGCTTCCTGCTAATGAGTACCCTGGGCGGCAGCAGACACGGCTCGTATAGTTGGGTCCCTGCCAACCATGCGGGAGACCTGGATTGAATTCTGTGTTCCCGACTTCTGCCTGTATCAGCCCTAATTACTGGGGGCATCTGGGGACTGAACCAGTGAGTGGGAGATTTCTATCTGTTTTGCTGCCTTTCAAACAAATAAATAAGTAAAAATTAAAACAGCTTGAAGCTACATTTTATTAAAAGATTTGCATCCTTTGAAGCAGAATGCTGCACTTTAACATCAAAATCAGTACTTCCTAATATTGATGGTAACATGAAATAAATGCCAGACTGCCATTTTTGTTCATGTTTTAGGAATCATTTTCCAGTCGCCCTCCTTTCTCTGCTGTTTCCCATCACCTGACCCTACAGCATCCTTACAGCCGTTGCTGGCACCAGCAGCCTCCAATTCTCATGCAGCTTCTTTCTTTTTTCTTTTCCTTTTTTTTTTTTAAACAATTTGTTTATTTGAAAGGTAGCATACAGAGATGAGGGGTGAGGGGAAAGAGACATCTTCCACCCACTGGTTCACAAGACAGGAGTCAGGAACTCCACATTAGCAGGAAGCTGGGTCGGAAGCATAGCAGCCAGGACTGAATCAGTGCTCAGATTTTAGATGCTGGGTATTGCAAGGGGCAGATTAACTCACTGCACCACAATGCCAGTCCCTTCACACAGCTTCTAACCCATACATCTTCCATCACAAGAGGCTCACGGGTAAGTTCAAATGCTCTGTTTTACTACTGCTGCTCACCAATCACCCTCTTTCAGGGTAGGACAGTTTCACCTCACTAAACCCTCTTCTTCTACAGGGTGATAGACCTGAAAAATTTTTTTAAAAAGCTCATGGAAAATGGAATTTACAGACATTTTTATTTTTGCGCAAAATATTTTGAAATCTATACATAGCTTTTCTTCATAATATGCATTTTCCATGAATATTATGAAGATATCTCCTATACAAAGATTTCACCTTTTTTGTGCCAAAGTATCTTTCTTTTTTTAAAAAGTTTTATTTATTTATTTGAGAGGTAGAGTTACAGACAGAGAAAGGGAGAAACAGAGAGAGGTTGTCCATCCGCTGGTTCACTGCCCAGATGGCCGAAATGGCCACAGCTGCATTGATCCGAAGCCAGGAGCCAGGAGCTTCTTCAGGGTCTCCCATGTGGGTGCAGGGGCCCAAGAACTTGGGTCATCCTCTACTGCTTTCCCAGGCCATAGCAGAGAGCTGGATCAGAAGTAGAGCAGCCAGGACTCAAACCATTGCCCATATGGGATGCTGGCGCTGCAGGCAGGGGCTCAGCTCAATGCACCACAGCACCGGCTCCTCAAATTATCTTTCAGTTGCATCTTCCATGAACTTTTTGTCATATCCCTGTATAACTGACTATTCATAGTAAGTGATTAATATATCATTACTATTCCTAATATAGTCAGTAAAATGACATGCAATGTAAACATTACAGCAGTAAAGAAAATTTCAATTTAATATGCAAAATTGCCATGACCATGGAGCTTGAAGACAGCATTTCCATCCATCTTCACACAGACATTTATGACACACTGCCTCTGATTGCTTGTGCCTCTGATTTTCACTGAGTAAACCCACAACTTAGGCATATCCCGGAGGAAGTAATCAAGGTGCTTCTGAGCTGAGGAGCAGGCAGCCCACTTCACAGGGCCACATTATCCATCTCAGTTTGGGAAATTATCCACCATCTGGTCTTTCATACCCCTGAACAGTGCACCTTCTGTCTGAAGCACTCCAGGTACTTCTCTGAGGTCATCAAGAGTGGGTACTGTCACTTACATAGTAATATTTTAAGCATTTGTACATTTCTCCAACCTTTTGTCAGCAACTGTGTTAAATAGAGTACTTGGCATATACATGGGGCTCAGTCATGATTTTTCAAGTAAATGTGATTTAGTTCATTGATAGTCAATCAGTCATAAGACATGTTTTTATTTCTTCCGTGTAATTTAGGTATTGTTATGGGCCTGGATATCTTAATCTTTGTTCCAGATTCTTGCCCCACAGAGATCAAAACTCAAAGCAGAGGCATAATTCATAATTATATAAAAATGTATTATTATAACATACATATTATATATCATTATGCATACTTATAAAATAATGTATTATATTATATATAATATGTATATATTTATATACATTGTATAACATATAATAAAATATAATAATAAATAATCTACCCTCAGGTTTCATTTAAAAGAGGCCGTGAACATACTTTCACATGTGAGTGTGGGCCACTGCACAGAGAGATACCCTATGAGGAAATGGTGAAAGAGGGCCGGGAAGGATCCCTAAGCATGCTAAAAATGGCCCTTACACATTATCCTCTTCTCTTATGAGATTAGGAGTAGAGACTTGGTGGGTTTAGTGGGGGCTTTTGGGGATTTTCATGGTCTCTCCACAAGGTTCCAATGGCCTTCATGGTGTCTCCTACTTCCTGGTTCCAAATGAGACACAGGTGCATGATGGGAAGGTGGGCATAGTCAATTGAATGCAAGGTTGGTAGAAATTCCAGCTCACCTACTCCTAACTCTATGCCTGGTTCCCCATATTGGGTATGAGGTAAAAGAACTAAGTCACCTGTTAGTAAGTTTTGTTAAACTATTACATCATATGTGCTGATGAGCACTTCGACTGCTGTCTCTCAGGTTTTACCTATTGTAGCAACAAAGGCAGCCACTTATTTTTTTCCTACACTGCTGCTTTTCAAAGTGTGGTCCCTAAAATCCTAGTATCTACTGGGAATTTGTTACAAATATAAATTCTCAGGACACATCCCAGGCCTACAGCATTAGAAGCTCTGCAATGGAGTCCTTCAGGTGATTTTGATACATATTGAAGCTTAAGAACCATGGTCCTACATCTCCTTTGGACAGATATTATTGGAGAATATTAGTTTTACACTTGACTGCCTTCACACTAATGCGCAGAATGGCCACTGTCATGTGTAGTTGACTCATGGGCCACTGAGCCACTAGGAAGTTCTCTGTTTAATCCTGAAACTAAAGCTTAATATGGGAACCCACACTGAGCAAGTATTTATGCCCCTCAGAATGAAAAAACAAAAATGTCAAAATTTTGAATGGTTTGCAATTTAGGTAACTGTGTGTTATTAGTAATTAGGCCACAGAAGTATGTAATTCACTTACGGAAGACTTGGTAAAATATCTATCTTAAAAGTCATGAGACTTCTTTTTGGTTTTAGATTTATTTATTTATTTGAGAGGCAGAGTTATAGAAAGAGAGAGGGAGAGATCTTCCAACTGATGCTCATTCCCCCAAATGGCTGCAACAGCCAGAGCTTGACCAATCCAAAGCCAGGAGCCATGAGTTTCCTCTGGGTCTCCCAGGTGGGTGCAGGGGCCCAAGCATCTGGGCCATCCTCTGCTGCTTTCTCAGGTCATAAGTGGGAAGCTGGATCAGAAGTGAAGCAACAGGGACCTGAGCCAATATGGGATGATGCTGGCACTGCAGGCAATGACCTAACCTGCTATTCCACAGTGCTGTCCCCAGAAGTCAAGGATACTTCTAAGGCTGTTAGGACAACATAATTAGTGGGAACAGAATGTCTTCAACACAAAACAGCTCACTCCCTTAAAAAATTCCAGTTTGATTATCTCCCTTTTTCCCCACAAAGGAATCTCAGGGCTCTGGAATCTTTTTATTCAAAACATTCTGGATCTCATGTGCATGCTAGTATGTTCTGGGAAAATGTGTCACCTTTTCCTTTTATGATGGGTATTGTAACATGGAACTGTTGGTCTAAAGTGCTAAATAATTCTAGATGTGGGTTCAGAGATGGTATTATTCCTGTGAGGTAGAACCAGCTCCCATTAAGCCCTACTAATCAAATGTTGACACACTTGGCAGGATGCATGGATGTGGATGTCAGTCATCTGTCAGTGGCATCTCTTCTATGGTTAGGAGACTGTGGGCTAAAATGAACTATACAATGATAGACTAAATATAATAATGTTGATCAATAATATTTGGTTCACGTTAAAAGCTCTAAAGTACTTAAAAATTGACAACCATATGCATTGCCCAGCATGACACATATCTGGTCTTCATTTAATACACCTTCGAAGTTTAGCATTTATTTTTCAAAGGAAACTGCATTGGACCTAAAATAAAAATTCACCTGCTTTTGCTGTATTTCTAACTATGTAACATTTTATTACCTGAATAGTTGTTTTATCAAGGGCAAGGTATACTTTTCCACGCATGTGACTGCTTCTCAGGGTATTTGCCCTTTTCAACATGCAAAGAGGGCTGTGCACTTAGTAAGGAGAACTTGTTGGCAGATGCAGTGAATGTGCCCAGGTTGGAAAGCAGAACTGTTGTGACCATATGGAACACTGGAGATAAACTATGATGGTGTGGGTTCAACATTCTAGACTTACTGCTATGTTTGACAAGCACTGAGAAGCCAGGTCCCAAATCAAAAGCTAAGCCTTAGAAATCTGTTGTATGATAAGATTTCATGATGCAATTTTGGTGTGTAGGAGATTTGCCAGTTAAAAATATCTGTCTTGGCTGGCACTGTAGCTTAATAGGCTAATCCTCCGCCTTGCGGCGCCGGCACACCGGGTTCTAGTCCCGGTTAGGGTGCCGGATTCTATCCCGGTTGCCCCTCTTCCAGGCCAGCTCTCTGCTATGGCCTGGGAAGGCAGTGGAGGATGGCCCAAGTCCTTGGGCCCTGCACCCGCATGGGAGACCAGGAGAAGCACCTGGCTCCTGGCTTCAGATCAGCGTGATGTGCCGGCTGCAGCGGCCATTGGAGGGTGAACCAACAGCAAAAAAGGAAGACCTTTCTCTCTGTCTCTCTCTCACTATCCACTCTGCCTATCAAAAAAAAAAAAATCTGTCTTCTGATGAGTCTGTGTCTATAGTATTGTTTACTTGTAAGTGGGAACACTAAAAATGATTAAATGTTATTTAACTCACATAAAATCTACATACGTGCATAGTGTATGCTTGAGAGAAAAAGAGATTGAAAGAGAGACAAGTATAACCGCCTTGCATGAATATATTCAGGGGACTTCCTCTGGGAGGCTTGTAGATGAACTTTTCTTTACAAGCCTTTCAAGTGATTAAGCTTCATCTTTTTCTCATCTCATTGTTCCCTTGCTCTTAAGAGACAAGTGGATCTCTACATCCCATTCACATGCAGTGTGTCCCCTTAGCTGTGCAATGTGCTTTGTCTTCAGCTCACAGAATCATTTGAAAAGAAATATGCAAGCCTTGGTTAATAGAAAAGGTGAGACAGCTAGGGAAAGTTGCAATAATGGCATTTTTTCTTGTTATAAATAACCATTTAAGTAAAAATAGCTCCAAACTTATTCAAACTATGATTGCAGGGATTGGCATTGTGGCTTAGAGGGTTAAGCCCCTGTCTGGGACACTGGCATCCCAGGGACTGGTTTCTGTCCTGGCTGCTCTACTTCCAATCCAGCTCCCTGCTAATCCCCCTGGGAAAGCAGTAGAGTTTGGCCCAAGTATTTGGGCCCCTGCTACCCACATGGGAGATCCAGATGAAGTTCTTGGCTCCTGGCTCCTCCTGGCTTCCGTTTGGCCCCATACTGGTTATTGAGGCCATTTGGGGAGTGAAGCAGTGTCCCTCTGTCTCTCCCTTTCTCTCTGTAACTCTGACTTTCAAATAAATAAATAAACATTTAAGAAAAATAAGTAAGTCTTAGATCCAAGGTCCAGATTAGATCAAGATTCATTGATGATTTTAAAGACTGAGAGGTGTTCACAACAATTTGTTTTAAATGTTGACAGTGCACCCTATTGAAAAGGCTGAGGGAAACAGGTATTCTCATATTTTCCTGGTGGGCATATGCACTGGCACAGCCTCCTGGAGAGGTTTTCAGAAGTGCCTAACAAAAGTGCATACTCTGGGGGCTGGTACTGCGGCACAGTAGGATACCTGTGGAGCCCACATCCCATATGAGTGCCAGTTTGAGTCCTGACTGCTCCTCTTCTGATCCAGCTCTCTATTTATGGTCGGGTAAAGCAGCAGAAGAGGTCCAAGTGCTTGAATCCAGGCACCTTCATGAGAGACTCAGAAGAAGATCCTGGCTCCTGGCTTTGGATTGGCCCAGCTCCAGCCGTTGCAGTCATTTAGGGAATGAAACAGAGGATGGAAGACCTTTCTATCTGTCTCTCACTTTCTCTCTCTGTAACTTTCTCTCTCAAATAAACAAATTATATCCTAAAAAAAAAATCTAAAAAATAAAAAGGCAGGTGTGGACCCTGCCCTAAAAATAAAGAGCATACTCCATTAGCTATTAGTCACCACAACTGGCAGCCTGCTCCTCTGAAGACAAAAGCCCATGAATACAGAACAATTCTGGAGGAAAAGACAAAGAGAGGTGGGAGAAGAGTTTACTGTCCTCACCGTTGTCACGTTTGAACCATGTTGAAGCCTTTCTCTGGGTGGTGTCCCCCAAGAACATGAGGAGCAATATTCTTCTTTTTTTTTTTTTGCTCTTTAGTCTGAATTCTTATGATAATTTATATTTTAGTTTTGTGCATTAAGGTTGATATCTCAAGAGTCACATGTGTCCCACAATCACCTGCTATCGGTAGATATAGTGAGCTTACTTCCCTGGGTATGTTCATTTCAGCATTAATTTTGGAGGAGTGCTAGTCTCCCAAAGGCATAACTTCATACAGGATTGAAGCAGTTTCCTTTGCAAATATCTTGTGAAACATTGATGATATCAGCTCTTAGAACAGTGCAACACAAGGAAAGAGGAAGCCTGACTACTCAGTCTAGGGTACTCCATTGGGTTGGGGGTGGCAGGGTTACAAAGTGGTGGTAGGGGTTCCCCTTGGGTTGTAGCTCAGCTTCAACTGAGCTGGCAGGGCTCCATGCCTCTCCCTGCTTCCCCACATTCCACCTGATGCTGGGAACAGGAGCTCATGTACTGTTCAGCCTGGATCTCCTTCCCCTACATTATTCTACTGGCAGTTGACTAATATCCACCAATCAAGGCAGGAGCCCAAACCTTGTCTTTGTGAGTTAAATTGCTGTACTTGGTTATTGGTTAGTAAAAACAAGTTTACAAACTCTAAAACAGAAGGAGGTATCCCTTCTACAATACAGAGATCTGTCTACTTCCTTTTCTTTTTTAACAATTTCATGGTCATAAAAAAGTATGCACAGATTTCAAAATTTCCTTGCACACAAATAAACTTATTTTAATCATATTTTCCATGATTTTTTAGAAATATTCTAATATATATCCTTATTTCAAAATAACTAGAAGAAATGATTTTGAATGTCTCTTTTTTACCAAAAAGAGATGAGAAGTCTTTGAGATGGTAGACATGTTAAATACCTTGATTTGATCATTATACATTGTATACATGCATTGAAACACTAAATTATGCCTCATAAATATGTATAACTATTATGCGATGATTCAAAATACAATAAAATTAAATAAATAAGTAAAAAATTTGCCAAAATTCCATACTCAAACTCAACATAAAATTAATTTGAGAGCCTGAATCCATTCTACTTTTTTCTTTTCTTGTAGAAACTCCAAAATATAAAACATTTAGGAATGGTTAATTTCCAACTCCACTCTTTACTTCCTGTAGATTAGTCAGGATTAGTGGCCAGAAGATGGTAAAATAATGCAGTCTTTAGGAGAGGAAGGGCAAATATTCAACCCTCTTATCTCAGGTATTTAAAAAATTATTTATTAATTTGAAAGGCAGAGTGACAGAGGTGAAGAGAAGGTGAGAGAGAGATCTAGCCGCTGGTTCATTCCCCAGATGGCTGCAATGGCTAGGTCTGGGCCAGGCTCAAGCCTGGAGACAGGAGTTTCATTCAGGTCTCCCACATGGGTGGTAGGAGTGCAAACACTTGGGCAAAACTCTGATGCTTTTCCCAGGCCAATAGCAGGAAGCTGGTTCAGAAGTAGAACAGCTGGGACATGAACTAGCACTCACACGGGATGCCATTATCTGCTAGGCCACAATGTGGCTCCATCTCTCTTGGCTCTTTCTCCTTTTCTTTCTCTCCTCTCCCTCTATTTCTCTAACTCGCCTTTCAAATAAAAATAACGTTTAAAAAAGCTTATGTAGGCATTGGATGCATACTGTTCTCAGTTGATTTGCCCTATCTTGGATGCTTCTTTTCATTTCATCTTCCTTCCATTCAATCTCCTATTGACTTGACTTCAGTATGTAACTCTAAACCTATAGACTGCTGTCATATAAAATGGCTAACATCATCATTCAAAATAGGCAGCATTCCTCAAACTGCCTATCCACTTAAGAAAGAAGTTCACATGTTAGGCTAGATATTCACTCAAAACAAATATATCAAGAATGTCATTAAGAAAACTACTTTGGCCGGCGCCGCGCCTTACTAGGCTAATCCTCCGCCTGTGGCGCCGGCACATCGGGTTCTAGTCCCGGCTGGGGCGCCAGATTCTGTCCCGGTTGCTCCTCTTCCAGTCCAGCTCTCTGCTGTGGCCCAGGAGTGCAGTGGAGGATGGCCTAAGTGCTTGGACCCTGCATCCGCAAGGGAAACCAGGAGGAAGCACCTGGCTCCTGGCTTCGGATCAGCGCAGCATGCCGGCCGCAGCGCGCCGCCGTAGCAGCCATTTAGGGAGTAAACCAACAGAAGGAAGACCTTTCTCTCTGTCTCTCTCTCTAACTCTGCCTGTCAAAAAAAGAAAAAAAAAAAAAAGACCAGAGGGTAAAACTGACCTGCCAAGCACTGAGCCAACAGATTGCAGTACTTATGTTTTTACCCTTAAAAACAAAGCAAACAACTTGACTGCTACAGCCATGCTAGCTTCAGTTCAATAGGTAACACCAAGGAAGAAAAGAGAATTTTCATCTGATCATTCAAGTGTGGATCTTGTAACACTTTAAATTTGACAAAAGAGACCGTGGACTCTGGAACTGGATCTCAACCCAGGATCATCCTCCTGATGTTTCTGTGATCCAAAGTACATCAGGAGAAGATGAACAATGGAAATGTGCCTTGATGAGCTCTGTAAAAAGAACAGAGAATAAGCTCCACTTGTTTGTTCCAGAGACTAACACCTAACCTATGAGCTCAACACATGAGGATATAAAAAAGTCAGACTGACTATACTATTCACAAAAAACAAAACGTGCAAATAATCCAATTATCTATCAATGGATGAACAAGCTTTAAGTGGTATATATGTGCAGCAAACTATTATTCAGTAATTTGAAAAAAGTGAAGTACTGATATGACATGAATGAACCTCAAAAACATGCTACATGAAAGAAGCTCATAAGCTGGCGCCACAATTCACTAGGATAATCCTCCACCTGCGGTGCCGGCACACTGGTTCTAGTCCCGGAGGAGGCGCCGGATTCTGTCCAGGTTGCTCCTCTTCCAGTCCAGCTCTCTGCTGTGGCCCGGGAAGACAGTGGAGGATGGCCCAGGTCCTTGGGCCCCGCACCCGCATGAGAGACCAGGAGGAAGCACCTGGCTCCTGGCTTCAGATTGATGCAGTGCTGGCCGTGGCAGCCATTTGGGGGATGAACCAACGGAAGGAAGACCTTTCTATCTGTCTCTCTCTCTCACTAACTCTGCCTGTCAAAAAGAAAGAAAGAAAGAAAGAAACTCATATGTATGACTGTATTTATATAAAATATCCAAAGTAGGTGAATGTAGACACAGAAAAGCAGACTAGTGGTTTCAAGTGGCTGCAGCAGGGAGAAAGAGTGCTTAATATAGATGAGGTCTCCTTTTCAGGTTTCAAAATGTTTTAGAACTGGCTAGCCAGAGGCAATGGTTGCACAACATCATCCGTGTAGTAAAAAGCATTGAATTGAACACAATAAAATGTGTTTATTATTTATTGAGTAAATTTTATTGCAATTAATATACATATATATCCACAACTATCAAGGCAGGTCTGTGGGAATAAGTAAAATGTCCCACGAGTGTAAAATATTCCCAAGAGACTAAAAGGAGTACCACAGTGGCTTGGCAGGAAGTTAGACCACGTAGGTCTTTAATCTCTTGAGTTTTCCATGATCAAGAACATCTTCATTGTACTGAGAACCTCTCTCCCCCACATAAGAAGTAAAGATACATGCTACATGCTATAGATATACAAACTATGAAGACCTACACCATTGTCAGTTAGCCAAGTGATCAAGAAAGCTAGGAATTGAAGGCCAAGAATCCAGACAGAGGCCAAGCCATCAAACTGAACCAGCATGCTCTGTGAAGATATTTGCTTTTTTTTTTTTATATTGAGCACCCAAGAGACCAGACAGAATATGTAGGTGAGAGATTTTGATAGTTTCTTAGATCTCTGGTAGTTTTTTGGAGATTTTGACAGTTTTTGAGAGAGATAAAACTGATGGACAAAGCTACAAAGCAGATAAGAGGCTCCTGGCTCTTGGCTCCTGGCTTCAGATCAGCTCAGATCCAGCCATTACAACCATCTGAGGAGTGAACCAATGGATTGAAGACCTCTCTCTGTCTCTACCTCTCTCTATAACTCTTTCAAATAAATAAAATAAATCTTTTAAAAAGATTTTTAAATGTCTTACTCACTTGAAAGGCAGAGGGAGAGAAAATCTTTCATTAGTTGGTTCATTTCCCAGATGCTAACAATGTCAGGCTAGACCAGGTCCACCCAGGAAATAATTCATTGTGGATCTCCCACGTGGGTGACAGAGATCCAAATTCTGAGAGTCACCATCTGCTGCCTCCCAGGGTGGACATTAGCAGGAAGCTGGATCAGAAGCCAAGCTGGGACGGGCACCCAGAAATTCCAGTGTAGGTCCGGCAAGGGAAGGGACTTCTGCGCTGTCCTAGGGAGCAGGCAGTGAGCCAGGCAGAAGGAAAGGGCAGGGTAAAATCAGAGCTCTGAGAACGTTTAACACGGCGCAGGAACACCCACCAAGACCCTGGAAAAGCCAGAACTTCCAAGCAGGAGGGCGGGGATGGGCCTCTGGTGGGGCAGTAGTGGCAGTGATAAACTGTTCCACAGGGCACAAAAACCACTTACCTTACAGAAACACACTCCTTCTGTGGAGTGGGTGAGCCCTGGCCCTCGACTTTGAGGCCTCGACTGTTGTGGGTGCGGCTTCTGCCCAGGCACAGATCCCTAAAGTCCTCCGCTGTCTCCTCTTCCACCCGTCGCGTTCCTCTGCCGTCTCCCTTCCGTGGCCTCAGCAAGCACAGACTGCCAGCTCCATGCGGGCAGCCAGGTTGGCGACTGTGCAGAGAAGTCCCCGTCCAGGCCCGCAGTGGCTCAGTGTCCTCCCAACCTTTACCCAGCAGTGTGAAGAGAGCCTGGCCAGCGCCACTGAGATTCCAGCTGCCAGCAGAGGGCGGCTCTGCGGTTCAGACACTCTAGGTGAGGGTGAAGAATCCTGCAGCCACCAAAAGAATCCCTCCTCCTCTTAGTGCCTTGGCGAAAGGCTTGCAGGCTGCAGAAGGGAGCAGCTATTGCTTCTTTGTGGAGCCCGGGCACCCGCTCCCGTCAGCTAAGGTTCTTCGCTGTCCAAGGGCCACTGCTCTTTGCACCCAGTCCCCACCCTCCACACCTCACCTAGGAAACCTGGGGCAATCTCTCTGCCAGCCAATTCCTACCTATTTGGCTCTCTCTGAGGCTCTGGGCAAAAGTAATCACATAATCTAGTAATTAGTAATTAATCTGGTAAACTTAGCTTCAAACAACCTTTATATGGCTTTTCTTTGAATGTCAAAATCTCATAAAAGAGATTAATAGCCTTTTTAAAATTTATGTGTGTGGTCTTGTGTTTATATGTACACACATGCACACTCATGTGTGGTATAGATGTTCCGTGTTTCATAGAAAACAACAGAATGCATTTACTGTTGCTGTCTTCATCATAACCTAGAAATTAAGAATTAATGAAAAATAGTCCTGTAATTATTAAGCAGACACTAATCTCTGAGTTAATCAATGCTATTATTTGCAATTCATCATGAAAACCATACTCCTGCTTACATACTAATGAAGCTCAATCAATTGTGAAGTGAAAATAGTTTCTGAATACATATAGAATTCAAATTTAGATTTTAATGAGCTGACTTTTGGCATGTACACTTAGCAGTGGGGTTGAGAGTAATGTAGAAGAAAAGTTTCTGCATGGAATTTTGCCAGCTTTGGGACTACAAATATGTGAATTAGGACAAGGAATGACAGATTTGTTTTTCTGCCTAGTTCCTGATGGAGCAAACAGGGATGTCTCTTTAGGATGAAGATAAAACACCTCCATGAAGATCTATCCACAGGTGTTCATCCATTCAGAAGGATCATGTACAGTCTTCTGCAGAAGCAGCATTGATTTCTTCCATGAGGATGTCCAAGTTTTATTCCATTTGGAGAGCCACATTGCTTCCTGTAAGTGCCCTATACCTCATAGTAATGGATATACATTTGTAGCTCATTTTACCTTGTGCTGGAAAGTCAAAAAGCCAAATGGGAAAAGTGGGAATGACTATAAATACAACATTTGAGTTCCTGTTGTAGCTCCTCCTTCCTGGAAATGTTTCGTTTGTGTTGAAGTTGTGCCCCTCATGGTAAAGAAGAGTCTTACTGCTTGAGAGAAGCAGAGACTTCCATTCCAGAAAAATGAGCATACCTATAACAACCTCAGATATATATACAGGGTGATCTGATGAGAACACTGTGGCAGCTCTTCCTAAACATATCTAAAGATAGCCTCATTATTCACTGATCTCACAGGGATGGGGTGAGTCATTACAAAGCAGGCCTTGGAGCACAGGATCAAGTGCATTTCGTTCTCCAAGTGTTCAGGGTTCATAAGGAATCGACTATGTCTGTCTTCCACAGGTGCCTCCCTGAGAGCCATGGGATTGTTTGCAGCTCCAGACCCAAAGGGACAGCAGCATTTCTTATTGAAGATAGGTATAACAGTCTGCAAAGTGACCTCGTTCTTTTTTGATTTTCTACTGCATTATCTAATCACCACCAATTTAACCACGAGAGACACTAATATCACCCTTGCAGGCATGGGGGAACTTTTTTCTGCCAAGGGCCACTTGGATATTTATAACATCATTCACAGGCCATACAAAGTTATCAACTTAATATAGATTTAATGAATTTCAAGTCCCACTTACAATTGCCTTGACAAAGCCAGACCAAAATGATTTTACAGGTCTTATACAGCCCAGGGGCCAAATATTTCCCATCCGTGTTAGGAACTGAGCAATCAGCACAGCACCACATTTTCCTGGAATAGGAAAGATTAAACAGTGATAATACAGAACATCACATACCAATTGTGCTATTTCTAATGTCCAATTTCTAAAATTTCATATGACAGCTGTTGAAAAATCTAATATTTATTACATTCCCAGAATCAGCAGGATAATGGACAATTCAGCAATAAACACAATAAGCAGTACATAAGATCTAATTACCACCATTCCAATTTGCAGTTAAATAATAACCCTACCTAGCTACCAAAGCTTAGATTCTTATAAAAATGTCAACTCTAGAAAAATTCCTTTTCTGCTTCCAGTTTTTCTAATCCAATCTCTTCTCTAGTCTCTCTTTAGAAATAAATTAATTAACGTTTTATAACCTAGCCATACTTTGAACAGAAAAAACTTTCAGACAGCCTGCAACTGAGTGTCAGAGCAGAAACATCCATGCAACATATGTTGGGAAACAGTATCCTTGTAACCACAGATGAAGGATTCAAGATAACAGGGAACTCGGGATTCCATAGCTATGTCCAAGGAGGATCCTAACTCAGGTCCCTTGTATTGTCAACATAGCTGCCACCCATATTTTTCATCCAAAGGAAGATGACAAAATTATGTAAAAGTATCTCTTGTGATGTGATGCCAACCTCACCTCCAACCTCAGTCACAGTGAGTGACTAGACATTCAACTCCCCCATATGGCCCATTTGACTGCCTGTTAAACCTGGAAAAGAAAACGGACTTGAGGGTGGATTCCTGGTAGAGAGCTCAGATCACTCTACTCTCAGGCTCTTGAGACCAGCAGGAACCCTGGGCATCTTGGATGAAAATACAGTTAACAGCACAGAACTTGGAGACAGCTAAACTCTTGCCCAGCTCTGCTACCCAAACATGGGAAAATTATGTAACCTGTCTGGGTCTAAGTTTCCTCATCTTAACATGGGGTAAAGACAGTACTTACATTGTACATGTGTTACATGAAATAAATATGTAGTACTCAGAACATTTCCTGGCCCACAGGATGTTGAATGTTAAGTACATATGATAGTTCATAGCTTGTGTCTTCCCTGACACAAATTTGAACCTGTTAAGAACTGAGGTGAAAGAAGGGAATAAATGTTAAGTGGCAAATGTTGTTTCAACAGCTCCAGGGAATGTACTTCTTATTACACTGAGGGTCAGGAATCATGAGGTAGAACAGAGCTGATAATTCCAGATACATGCATTTATCTAACAAATGTTTACTTAGGACAGAAAGTTGCCAAGGTTCTAGGCACTGTACATACATTTAATGGTTAGATCTCCTCAAAACCCATCAGAAACATGCATCTTACTATAAACTACTGAAAACCATGTAGTAAAACTCTAGAGAGAACAGCTGGTAAAATGATTTCTGTGGTCATCATATATATTTGCAAAGAAAATCAATTTTATGAAGCATAAGTTGCTCTGTGATAAAATTAACTTTGTATCTAAGAGTAGAGAATGAATGTTAGAAATAAAAGGATTTATGAAAAACAATTCCACTTTATGATGTGTGTTTTGGAGAAATGGTTTCTGTGAGGCCTGTTTTTGTTCCTCCCAAAGAAACATTCACAGAAAACAGGAATATTTTTACCCTTTCCTTCCTTCCTCCCTCCTTTCCTTCATCCCTCCCTCCCTCCCTCCTTTTCTCCTACCCTCCCTTCCTCCCTCTCTTCCTTCCTTCCTTCCTTCTTCCTAACTTTCCCTCCTTCTCTCCTTCCTTCTTTCCAGAAGACGTATTCTCTAGAAGGAGAGAAGACAATACATGGTGTTTTGCAAGGTAGTCCAACAACACCAAGACAGAGGGGTGCCAGGGGCCTTACTGGAATATACAAGGGCTACCCAAGCCCTTGGCAGCAGTGGGCAAGTCTGATGTATATACAATCACTTGGTACTCTCCAAGGAGCTGTTCCCAACATCACTTGCTTAGCACTTATCTTCTTCTTGTTTCACCCCAGTTCTTTATTTGGTGCTTTCTGGGGAACAAAGAAAGAAGGACACTATTGTTTGAATATTTGTTCCCCTACCTCCAAACTCAGGAGTTTAATCTCCAAAGTCTTATGTCAATGACACTACCCAATCATGATGTTAAGAGGTAGGGCAGTGACTAGATTGGATAAGTTGCTAGAGTGACAGCCCAGTGATGGTTTTATTAGCAAAGAGAGATAGACAGGCAGACACATGTGCTCCTTGTCTCTTGGTGTACAATACTCTGTGCCACTTTGTGATTAGGCCAGCAAGAACCAACGGGGCCATCTGACCTTAGGCTTGACCCTCCAGAACTGTGAGATAAATGGACCCTTGTTGCTTTATAAATACAGTTGTCTCAGGCATTTTATTGTACTAATGAGAAGCTGACAAATACAAAAAGCACTCCAGGTCCAAGGACAAAGGCTGAGAGGCAGGTACAGCACTGAGGCAGGGCACAGTACACTGAGGCTGGGCAAGGGCCTGGCCATGGCACACCTGTTCAGGGACTCCTCAGCCTAGGAAGAGAAGAAAACCAGGGTCAAACAAGCCACAAGGGAAACTGGCAGAGGAAAGAAAAAGAATCCAGAAGGCAAAATTTCAGTAGTAGAAAGAGACCTGACCAAGCAAAAGCTGGAGATAGCTCAACAGGTATTGATGAGCTGAGTAAATGTGTAATGGGATACTGTTTAGTGCCCTAAAACATGGCTTGAGCCTCGAACTTTGGAGAAGATGTCAAAAAGTGATGTGTGGGCCCTTGAAATTATTCACACTCAAGGAAAGAAAGAAATTTTCATTACAAAGTGGTTGTATTAGTCAACTAAGGCTGCCACAACAAAGGACCACACTCTGGGTGGTTTAAACAAGAGACGTTTATCACAATTCTGGAGGCCAGAAGTCTAAGAGCAAAGTTTTAGCAAGATTGATTCCTGGAGACTCTCTTCTTGACTTGTGGTCATTTTCTCCATGTCTTCACCTGGCCTTCCCATTGTACAAGTGCCTGTCCTCATCTGCTCTTCTTAGTAGGACACCAGTAGTATTCCAATTTAATTAGGGCCTACCCTACAATCTCATTTTAACTCAATTACTTCTTCAGATATCCTCAAATACAATCAAACTCTGAGGTGCTGGAAATTAAGATTTCAATATATGAATTGTTGGGTACAAATACTCCAGCATATGTCATTGGATCATTTTTTATAAAAAACAAGGAGTCATAGGCCAAAAACTACAACTGGAAGTTAAATATTCCTTTAGAAATAAGAGCTCATTAACATGGCTTACACATCTAATTGCCTAATAAGAATCTATGGAAATCTTATTTAAATATCTGTCCTCATACTTTTTGAGTGCTTTAAGGCAAAAAACAAAACAAACAAACAAAAAAACCCTTCACTTTCTCCACTTCAGAGTGATTCAGTTCATTACAAAGTTTCTAGCTCTATGTGAGCTGTGTTACTTGTCTTATTTCATAGATCAACCCAGTAGGACCTAAGTTGTTTACGTTATATATTTTTAGAAGTGATTAAGAAGCATGCTGTGGGGCCAGCATTATGGCATAGCGTGTTAAGCTGCCACTTGCAGCACCAGCATCCCATGTGAGCACTCTTTTGGGTCCTTCCTGCCTGCTCCACTTCCAATACAACTCCCTGCTAATGTGCCTGGAAAAACAGCACAAGATGGACCCAATTATTGGACCTTGTACCCATGTGGGAGACCTGGAAGAAACTCCTTGCTTCTGGCTTTGGCCTGGCCCAGTCATTTGGGTAGTGAATCAGCAGATGGAAGACTTTTCTCTCTGTTTTCCTTTCTCTCTGTAACTCTGTCTTTTGAATTAATAAAATAAATCTCTTAAGAAATGTATGCTGTGACAGTCATCAGATTGAAAAATTCTATCAGTATACTGTTCCCAAGCTTTCACCTTAAAGAAGTGAGACAGGAAAACAGCATGTACTTATTATTTCTGAATAGTCAAAATATGAGAAAGAAGTGTATAGAAATGGTGACTTATCCCTGGAAAAGCTATTTTATTTATTTTATTCAAGTACTTCCCATTTCCTATAACCTGTAAGATCTAGGAAAAAAATCTATTTTCATCAATTAACAATACTTATTTTAAGAAACTATTGATAACAATGGAATTTAATAAGAATTTTGAAATTTGACTTGATCATTACTCTTTATATAATGACATTTTCCCACCAAAAATAAATTACATAGATTTACAAAGTAAACTGGAATGAAAGTAGGAACACATGTTTTTTTCTCTATAGATGGATTAATATTTTAACTACATTTTCTCTAGTTAGCACTTAAATGTTGACTTACCATAGGTAAATGTGAGCTATATGAACTTTCCATTAGTTCTTCATGAACAATCATTATTTTTACACACATATGTGGGTATATTGAACTATGTTCTGTTTGTGACACTTGAGGAATATACCAAATATCATTGGGTCCGAGACTCCCTGATGACCTTTAAAGTCTACTAAGATGAGTACAACAATGTCACATATAAAGAGCACTTTGCAAGTCTCAGAAAGTCCCAGGCAGCAAGTTTACTTTCCCCGTCCTCCTATTTCTATGAAGAGGGTTCCTTAGTGTGTCATTAGCCATCCTTTCTCACCACAGGATGCATGAATTATCTGATTCAATAGTGTGTGTGTGTGTTCACATAAGCAATTTTTAGTTTTTAATGAACTTGTAAAGAAAAAAACTCTTATTTCAAAATGAAAAACAAAATCCCAAATATAGATGTTTACAGTGTCTATATTATTTATCTAAGCAACATGCCTTACGTGTTCAGTCTAAGGGTATTAACTAAATGGCTGTGACAAATATGTTTTTTTAAACACCAAGCACATTATAGAGTTAATGCAGAGTCTTAAGGATTAACTAGAGTTGCTAGGTTTTTCTTAAATCTTCACTTTAGCTGCTATTATTTGTAGCACAAGTAAGCAGGCAGAGTTTTCCATATGCTCAAACACTGGGATCTTTGGGAACAACTGTATCAGCTTACTTGAAAACAAGAAATCAACCATGTTATGATCATTTTAAGAAACTAACTTGAAAAGCCCAAGAGTGAGAAAACTCTATGAATGAACACTTGTGAGGCTACAATCATCACAACTGTGCTTGAAGACTGATCATGCCATTTTTCTGAAATGAGGTTTCAAAGCAGAATAGTGCAAAATGAAAGATCTTAACAAAAATTTGCATATGCACAGTTTCTTCCCCAATTTGTGTGTATCAGCCACTTAGTTAACTTTCCACTTGAAAAAATGCAGTAGAAAACCAGACACCATGTTTCAGTATCCCAATTAATATTCACAATTACAGTGACTACAACTCAACAGCATCACCAATGCTGCCCAGAACCAGTTTATAATAAAATAAGTTCTTTACATCAAGTAAATGGTTGTCCACAACCAATGGCTAGTGCACATATGAACTAAAATTTCTATATTTAGGGAGAAACAAATGCTTCTCTGTTTGGTAACTCCTGCTTAGAGACCTTTTGTGTTGCTCTTGGTCTTGTCAGTTTCCTTGTCTTTGGGGACCTGGGCCGGCTGACACTGCCCAATGGGAGATGTTGCTTTCTGCTTTAACATTGTCCAGTCAAATACGTAGTCATATTGGTGGTTCAGGGTCCTGAAAAGTGTACGGAATAGCTGCCTCAGATACATGTAATCTGGAGTTTCCTCAAAGCGCAACCCACGACAGTAGTTTAAGTACATGGCAAACTCCGCAGGGAACCCCTTACATAAAACTTCAACAGGAGTGGACATCTTCTTCTCACTAATCTTGTCATATTTTTGTTTCATTGTTGCTGCCTTTAGTCCTTGCCACGGCAGGGTAGTTTTATTAAAATACATCAAAACATAGCCTAAGGACTCCATATCATCTCGGCGACTCTGCTCAACACCGAGGTGTGCATTGATGCTAGCATATCGGGCAGTGCCAGTGAGGCTTTTATCTTCTCTGTACGGTATGTGTTGTTTGGTCCTCCTGTCTCTGTATTTTTTAGCCAAGCCAAAATCAATAAGGAACAACTTATTGCAGTGATGCCCAACACCCATGAGGAAGTTATCTGGTTTAATGTCTCTGTGTATAAAATTCTTTGTATGCACATATTCAATTCTACTGATCATCTGGTCAGCCAGCATAAGTACAGTTTTCATTGTGAACCTTCTTGAACAGACATTGAAGAGGTCTTCGAGGCTGGGTCCCAGGAGATCCATGACCAGCGCGTTATAGTCTTTTTCTGGACCATACCACTGTACATGGGGGATGCCAACCCCGCCTTGAAGGATCTTATAGAGTTTGCTCTCGTACAGCAGCTGAGGGTGGCTGGCCTTCAGCGATTCTAGCTTGACTGCCACTTCCTCACCATCGGTAATGTTAGTCGCCAGATAAATGTCCCCGAAGGTGCCAGACCCTATCTTCCGTACCAGTTTGTATTTCCCTCCGACAATGAATTCGGCCTTGGAGCCGCTGCTGGTCGCCATCCTGGAGATGAAGATGGAGGCTGGGGCCACTCCGACACCGCCGAGAGGACGACGGAGCCCTATGGGGCTCATACACCGGGCAAGGCTGTGGAGGAGGGCGTCAGGAAGCCGACGGCAGAGGCCTTGCGGGCGTTACACGCCCAGAATCGGCCGGCCGGCAGCTCTGTCAGGTTTCTTTCTGCCAGGCCGCCTATTGTGAGGCAGTTCTCTCGGTCACTAGGCTGGGCCGCTTGTTCCTGGGTGGCTGCGGCTGCGGCTGCCTCGCTTTCACGGAGACGTCGCTAGCTGGAAAATGGACGGGGTGAGTTAAGGTGGCGATATTGCCGGCACCACTGCGGCCGGCTCCAGCCTGGAGGCCTGAAGGGATCACCGTCCCTCTACCCACACTACCATCTTGTTACTCCCGCGCCAGCCAACACCAGTAGTGGCGCCCATTTGTCCTCATATCTTGACCCAGTGCAGGTCAAGGTTTAAAATGCCTCATGTATAGGCGGTCATGTCTTCTGTGTCCATGCTGTGAGGCAATAGGTAAAGCAGCAGTCCTCTCCTGCAGCTAAATGGCTTAGGGAAATGGAAATGAGCTTTGTGACGATTCTTCATATGCATGGTTTTCAAAATTTAGTACCCAAATGATATTTTAATTTCACGTTTGAAGTATCTCTATATGTATGCATGTATGTGTCTGTCATTTCACATAGTAACAGAGGCTGGGAAGTCCTGCAAGCTGTAGTCTGCCAACTGGAGCCTGAGGAAAGCCAGTGGTTACCCCAGATGCAGAAACACAAAGCACGAGTCCTTGAGGTACACGAAGATTGATAAGTCTGCTATTTTGCTCCTTTAGTTCATAATGATTTGGAACAGAAGGGGAAATATGTATTGGATAATATGAAGGTAACTTTCTGCTCTAGCCAAATCCTAGGGTTACCCATCTACCGTTTGCCATTCTTGATTCCCATTAATGGCGAAAGGAAATAGATTTTAAATGTTAATGCTTATTAATTAGCAAGCACCTACTGTGTGCTGCAGTGTGAGGCTGTTTACCTATAGTTTCATTAGGTCTTCACAACTGTTAAGTAAGAATTATGATTTCCATTGTGTTTATGAGGATCCCAAAGCTTCTCTTGTCATCCTGATATGAATACCTCTTGCTATTATTAAGGAAATATTATATATATATATATATATATATATCTCCTAATATGGTTAAACTTTAAATAATTATTTTTAACTAAAATTTTATATATTTATATTTGAGATAGACACACAGAACTCTGGTTCACTCTCCAAATGCCCACAAAATTCAGCACTGGGCTGAGCTACAGTGAAGCCAGGAGCGCAAAACTGAATCCAGATCTCTCTTGTGAGTGCCGAGGACTCAGCTGCTTGAAACCGTCTGCTGCTACCATTAACAGGAAACTAGAGCTGGGAGCGAAGCCAGGACTCAAATTCAGCGACTCTGATATGGAGTGTGAGTATTCCAAGTGGCATCCTAACCACTACACTAAATGTTTGTGCTTTTTGTTTGTTTTTAAATGTACTAATGTGCCGTTCTACAAGGACATTCCGGAAATCAATCAAGTAGTGTATCATGTGACTTATCATATAAAATCATATTGCTTTTTGCAGCTCTGTTCTCAAACAGGAGAAGACATGGATATGTGCTACACTGGTGCTTGATTATTCTGTCTTAAAATACACATTAGCTACCTTAAAGTTTTATTCATCTACATAAATATTAGAAAGATTAAAGCTAAAGTTGTCATTTATAAGAATAACCTCTCCTAATTTTTCTCACTGGTTATATTAATTTCTGCCTCTTGCTCTAACAAAGTGTCACAAGCTTAGTGCCTTGAAAAAGACAAAAATAATCAATGACTTTACATTCTACCAGTCACACAAGACCAAACTAGGTCTTGCTGGGCTGCATTCAGAGCACTGGAAGAGCTGCATTCATTTCCAGAGATCCTAGGGGGAGGTGATTCCTTATCTTTCCCAGACCCTACCGGCTGCCCACCTCCTTGGCTTACAGCCCCCTCACACCTTCAAAGCCAGCAACTGCCAATTTTGTCTTTCTTACAGTGATTCCCTCTGACTCTTGACCCTTCTGCATTCCTCCTCCTCCTTTACGGATCTCTAGTCCACATCACATGCACCTAGTTTCTCATCTATTTTTTATAGATTTATTTTATATGGAAGGCAGAGTTACAGAGAGAGAGGGAGAGACATCCACTGGTTCACTCTCTAAATGGCCACAATGGCCACAGCTGGGCCAGACTGAAGTCAGGAGCCAGGAGCTTCTTCTGGGTCTCCCGTGTGGTTGGTAGGGGCCTGAGCACCTGAGTCATCTGCTGCTGCTTTCCAGGCACATTAGCCAGGAGCTTGATTGGAGTGGAGCAGCTAGGTATTGAACCGGTGCCCATTTTGGGATGCTGGTGCTGCAGCTGGCAGCTTACACAGTACACAACAGTGCTGGCTCCTCATCCCCCTATTTTAACAACAGTTGATTAGCAACCTAAACCCCACCTGCAAACTTTAAGCCCTTTTGCGTTGGTTCCAGGGATCTGGATTTGGATTTCTGTAGAGAACCAAGCCCTGCCTGCAAAAGTGGTTTTATGACTAGAGTGCACTGTTTCTTCTTCATAAGGTCTGAATGTATACTTAGTCCTCCACATCCACAGGTTCTACACTGGCGATTCCTTGCAATGTGGATCCAAAATATTTAGGGGAAAAATGTGTGTGTAGTGAATCTGTACAGACTTCTTTATTTTCTTGTCATTATTTCCTAAGCAATATAGTACAGCAACTATTTAAATGGCATTTGTAAATATTAAGTAACTCAAGTAATGAAGACATGCTTTAAAGTATACAGAAGAATATGCAAAGACTAGACACTCTTATGTAAGAGACTTCAGCATCCACAGGTTTGAGTATCCATTGGGGGTTCTGCAACCAATCCTGCCACAGAAACCGAGGGGCAGTTCCTGACTTGTTTCAGGTAATTGCAATAAACTCCCACTGATTCTAAAGCCAAAAAGGCACAATTTAACTGAATTTCTAAGATTTGGAATGCAGCCTGATAGTCTTTAGAAAAGTTTCTAATTAGCAAACAGTTTGGAAGGGGCCTGGTTTTGAAATCAGCAATGGCTATATGTATCAAGGTCTCTGAGGAAAATCATTTTACTGCCTACACATCAAAATTGTTCTATTGATGCAGAATCACTCGGTTTGGTAGAGTCAGGCTTCTTACTGATAATTGTTTCTTTTCAACTTCACAACTGTAACAATTTCTTATACATTCCAATGATGCCCAGTAATGCCTAAATCAGCTTTAGAGTTTCAAAACTAGGTTTCAATAAAAAAAATCCTGGTACCATGAAGTTATAAACTGGACTATAAAAGAGAAGTAAGACACCAAAGAGAAAACATTAACAACAGCAGTGAAACCTGCTTTTTTTTTCTCTCAGTCTTTTGTCATTTATCCCACTCCAATTAACATTGTTCCTATTAAATGGACTGTTATTATGGTGGCCAGGTAATCAACTCATAGCCTAGTGGGTAGCCTGTCCTTCAGGGGCCAAGTAATCTTGTGTAGAATCTGGTTGTCTTGATTGTCTATATTGAGCATGGCACAATTAATACACTGACAGAGCATCTAGAATTAATAATTGAATTGATGCTCTTAATTTTGCACAATTTATTAGTCCTTCCATAGCATTGTGCAGTTATTTTTGCGTCACAGAAATGATCATAGGCTGTTTCAAATTCTCACAGGTTTTTAAATACACACACACACACACGCACGCACAGAGTGCTTTGTATTTGCTAATAAAGCTGACACGATTTTGTAAAATACTAACAGAAAGGGAATATGACATCTCCGATACTATTATAATTTAGATGCAATATGCAATCTGCAAAGTAGGCCCCTGTATTTCAGGTCATGCCCTCATTCTTGGGTTTACTAATTAGATGATGGGCCTCACAGATTGAAACAGTCATCCCCTTTGCCCTGCACCCTCCACTCCAAACTCTTCCCCCTCGGGAGCATAGTCTCCTGAGATACTTTAGTGACTCTGCTCATCCTGCAAAAGCAGTTGACAGGGATCTCTGCTAGCCCTGGGCACTGTGACGATTTATTGTCCTGGACAGCTTGGTGAGCAGAAGACCAGCCTTAAGAGGGGCTTTGCATGGTTAAAGCACCAAACCTCTAACCACGTCAATGCCCCTTGTGGATGCCAATTGTATTTTGATCAGTGCCACACAATTTACACTCACTGCCCTCAGGTGCTTCACAGTTTTCTCCAATATTTGTTAAGCCTATGCTTCTTTGATATCTCCCCAAATGCCTAGGACACAGCAATATAGAAAATGCTGGTTGATATTCACACTTCAAGGGAATTTTCCTCTGACTTAGAACAATGAATGGCATCATTTCTTTCAATGTTTGCTATTGATATTCACATTCACAGGATGAACCAACCAACTTTATTTAGTCTTTTTCATAACTAATTCGGGAACCTGAGTCTTGCCTGTAAAAGATTTCAAATCTTCTCCCTGGGTTCAAACCAGCCATGCTTATCAGGGTTGGAATGACTTGTTATCTCCTTTTGATCCCCCAAGTTGGGAATCTTAGTTTTTTAGCAGGAACTTTATAGGAAAGCCATGAGGTTTCCTCTTTTTCACAGTAGAACATGCATTTCTGTAATCGATTCAGCAACAATTCTGGGACTTAATTTGTTTCTCTTGTTTCTTTGTTTTTGTTTTTAAATGCTTTTATTTATATAAGGGGAACAAATTTCATTATATAAAATATAAAGGTTTAAGAGCATAATGATACTTTCTACCCTACCTTCTCCTCTTCCCTCACTTCTCCCACCTTGCTTTTCCTTCCATCCTTGCTTTCCTTTGCATTTTCACAATGACATGGTTTCAGTTTACTGCATAATCACAAGCTTAATCCTCCACTAAATAAAGAATTCATAAGAAGTAAAGAAGTAATAAAAAAACCACTGTTTGTTGAGAGTATAGACATGGGCCATAAACAATAATCAAATTCAAAATGTGAATTTCATTTATATACATATATATTACTTTTTTGGTAGTCTCTTTATTAGTTACCACAAATCAGGGAAACCATGATATTAGTCTTTTGGGGACTGGTAAGCATAATGGTCTCCAATCGCAACCATTTTGTTGAGAAATACAGGATTTCATTCTATATGAGTGAGTAGTATTCCATGTGTATATAGCACAATTTCTTTACCACTCATCAGTTGATGGACATCTGGATTGATTCCATATCGTAGCTATTGTGAATTGTGCTCCTATAAAAATAATGCAGATAACTGTTTCATATGCTAATTTAATTTCCTTTGGGTACATTTCCAGCAGTGGGATGGCTGGATCATATAGCAGATCTATTTTCAGATTTCTGAGGCATCCCCATACTGTCTTCCACTATGGCTTCCACATTCTCACCAACAGTGTACTAGGATACATTTTTCTCCACATCCTTGCCAAGATTTTTTATTTTTTGATTTCTGGATGACAGCCATTATAACTACGGTGAGGTGAAACTTCACTGTGTTTTTAATTTGCATTTAACTTGCACTGATTTTAATTTTAATTTTCATTTAATTTGCACTAACCCTGATGGTTTCTGATCCCAAGCATCTTTTCATGTGTCTTGTGGCCATTTGTATTTCATCCTTTAAAAAATGCCTGTTCGTATCCTTAGCCCACTTCTTAACTGGATTGTTTTGTTGTTGCAGAGGTCCTTGAGCTCCTTATATATCCTGTATATTAATACTCTATCAGATGTATATTTTGCAAATGTTCTCTCCCATTCTGTTGGTTACCTCTTTACTTTGTTGAGTGCTTCCTTTGCTATGCAGAACCTTCTTAGCTTGATGCAATCCCATTTGTATATTTTTGCCTTTTGTATATTTTTGCCTTCATTGTCTGTGCTTCTGGGGTCTTTCCCAAGAAGTCTAACTATGCCAGCATTCCTCTATGTTTTCCTCTAGTAATTTGATGGTTTCAAGTCTTAGATTTAGATCCTTGAATCATTGTTAGGTGATTTTTATTAGAGTCCAGGGCAGGGGGTCTTGCTTCAAAATTCTGCATGTGGAAATCCAATCTTCCCAACACTAATTTTTAAGGAACTGTCCATTTTCTAGGGAGTGATTTTACCTTATTTGTCAGATTAGTTGGTTTTGGATGCATGGATTAATTTCTGGGGTGTTTAATCTGTTCCATTTGTACACAGATCTATTCTTGTGCCAGTACCAGGTTATGTGATTACAACTGGCCTGAAGTATGTCTTGAAATCTGATATTGTGATGCCTCTAGGTTTTTTTGTTTTGTTTTTTATTTATTTATTTATTTTTGACAAGCAAAGTGGACAGTGAGAGAGAGAGAGACAGACAGAGAAAAAGGTCTTCCTTTGCCGTTGGTTCACCCTCCAATGGCCGCTGCGGCCAGTGCACTGCAGCTGGCACACCGCGCTGATCCGAAGCCAGGAGCCAGCTGCTTCTCCTGGTCTCCTATGCGGGTGCAGGGCCCAAGCACTTGGGCCATCCTCCACTGCACTCCTGGGCCACAGCAGAGAGCTGGCCTGGAAGAGGGGCAACCGGGACAGAATCTGGCACCCCGACCAGGACTAGAACCTGGTGTGCCGGCGCCGCAGGCGGAGGATTAGCCTGTTGAGCTGCCCGCCATCCTAGCTTTTTTATTGTTTAGAATTGCTTTAGCTATTTGGGGTCTCTTGATTTCATATGAATTTTAGGGTCATTTATTCTAGATGTTAGAAGAAAATCTTTGGTGTATTGATTGGGATCACATTGAATATGTAAATTGCTAATGGTAAAACTACTACTCAAATAGTACTTTATAGTTTGTGTATCTGTGTGGGTGCAAACTGTCGAAATCTTTACTTAGTATATACTAAGTTGATCTTCTGTATATAAAGATAATTGAAAATGAATCTTGATGAAGAATGGGATGGGAGATGGAGTGGGAGATGGGATGGCTGCAGGTGGGAGTGAGATTACGGGGGGAAAGCTGCTATAATCCAAAAGTTGTACTTTGGAAATTTATATTTATTAAATAAATGTTGAAAAAAGAATATGTAAATTGCTTTGGGTATTATTGACATTTTAATGATATTCATTCTTCCAATCCGCGAACCTGGAAGATTTTTCCACTTCTTGTTCCTGCTTCCTATTTCTTTCCTTAATGTGATTTTCATTGTAGAGCTCTTTCACATCCTTGATTAAATTTGTCCCAGGATATTTAAGACTAATGTTTTTGTAGCTATAGCTCATGGGACTGATTTTACAAGTTCTTTCTCAGCCATGAAGTTGTTTGTGTATAAAATATTATTGATTTTTCTGTGTTGATTTTATATCCTGCAACACTCAAATTCTCTTATCAGTTCCAATTATCTCATAGTGGAGTATTCTGGTTCCTCTATGTATAGCATCATATCATCTTGTGAACAGGGATAGTTGGACTTCCTCATTTCCAATTTTAACCCTTTGGTTTCTTTTTTCATGTCTAATTAGCTTTGGATAAAACTTCCAGAACTATATTGAATAATAATGGTAAGAATGGGCATCCTTGTCTGGTTCTGGATCTTAGTGGAAATACTTCCATCTCTTTATCAGTCAATATGATACAGACTGTAGGTTTGTCATATAGTGCCTTGACTGTGGTGAGGTTTTTTTTAAGATTTTATTTATTTGAGAAGTAGAGTTACACACAGAGAGAGGAAGAGACAGACAAGGAAGGTCTTCCATCTTCTGCTTCACTCCCCAAATGTCTGCAACAACTATAGCTGGGCCAATCCAAAGCCAGGAGCCAGGAGCTTCCTCTAGGTCTCCCAGACAGGTGCAAGGGCCCAACCACTTGGGCCATCTTTTAGTGCTTTCCCAGGCCATAGCAGAGAGCTGCATCAGAAGAGGAGCAGCCAGAACACAAACGAGCACCCAAAATGGTGCTGGGCCTGCAAGTGGAGGCTTAGCCTACTATGCCACAACACTGGCCTTATGCTTAAGATTTTATCATGAAAGGATGTTGTATTTTTATCAAATGCTTTCTCTGCATTTATTGAGATAATAAAATTTTTATCCTTTAGTCTGTTAATATGACATATCATATTATTGATTTCCATATGCTGAATAATCCCTGCATCCCAGGGACAAATCCTGCTTGGTCCACGTGAGTGATCTCTTTGATGTGTTGTTGGATTTGATTACATGGTATTTTGTTGAGGATTTTTGCATCTATGTTTATCAATGATATTGATCTATATGTGTCTCTGTTATATCTTTTTTTTTTTTTTTTTTTTTTTGCTTTTGGAATTAAGGTGATGTTGGCCTCATAGAAGGAGTTTGGAAGGATTCTCTCCCTTTAAATTGTTATAAATTGTTTGAGAAGAATTGAAATTAGATTTTAAAGGTTTGGTAGCCTTCAGTGGGAAGCCATTAAGTCCTGGGCTTTTCTTTGTTGGGAAAGTCTTTATTACTGATTCAGTATCTGTCTTAGTTATTGGTCTATTTAGGTTTTTATGTCTTCATGACTCAATTTTGGTAGATTGTATATGTTCAGAAGCTTATCCATTTCTTCGAGGCTTTCCAATTTATTGGCATGTTGTTGTTTGTAGTAATTCCTGATGAGTCTTCTTATTTCTATGATATCTATTGCAACACCTTATTCACCTCTGACTTTATTAATTTTGGTCTTCTCACTTTTGCTTTTTGGTTAGTTGAGCCAATGGTGTATCAATTTTTTTTCATTAAAGCTTGCTCTTCATTTCACTGATCTTTTGTAACATGTTTTTGGTTTCAATATTGTTTATTTCTTCTCTAATTTTTATTATTTCTTTCCTCCCACTAATTTGGGATTTGTTTTTTTCCCATGCTCTTGAAATGAATTCATTATTAGATTATTTTTGTTGCCTTTCCAGTTTCTTGATGTAAGCATTAATTGCTATAAACTTCCTTCTTAACACTGCTTTTGCTGTATCCTTTAAGTTTTGGTATGTTGTGTTGTCATCTTCATTCACTTCTAGGAATATGTTTTATTTCCCTTCTGATTTCTTCTCTGATCTACTATTCATTCAGGAGCGTGTTGTTCAGTCTCCATGTGTTTGCATATTTTGCAGTGTCTTAAGTTGTTAATTTTCAACTTTACTTCATTGTGCACAGAAAAGATGCAATGGTACATTTTTAGTTTTTTTTTTTTAATTTGCTGAGACTTGTTTAATAGTATAGCATGTGGTCAATCCTACAGAAAGTTCCATGCACTGATGAAAAGAATGTGAATTCTGCAGCTGTCAGATGAAATATTCTGTAGATATCAATTAGGTCCATTTGGTCCATAATGTAGATTAGTTCCATTGTTTCTTTGTTGATTTTTTTTTGTCTAGTTGATGAAAATGAGATGTTAAATTCCTTCATTTTTATTATATTGGAAGCTATGTCTCCCTTTAGATCCATTAACATTTGTTTTAAATAGCCTGATTCCATAGCATTTGGTGTATATACATTTACTACAGTCACATCTTCCTGTTGTACTGATTCCTTAATCATTACAAAATGCATTTCTTTGTCTCTGATAAAATTTGTCTTAAAGTTTATTTTGGCTGATATTAGAATACATACTCCTGCTCATTTTTCATTCATTTCTGTGAGCATGGCATATCTTTTTCCATCCTTTCACTTTCAGTCTGTGTTCATCTTTCTTGATGAGGTGTGTTTCGTGTACATGCAAATAGATCAGACTTGTTTTTTATTCTGAACTGCCTGTCTGTATATTTTAATTGGAGAATTTATCCCATTTGCATTCATACTGATAAGCAATGACTTGGTCCTGCCCTCTTCCCATAATTATTCCAATTGTTTATTTTGGATTTCCTTTGTACTTTTACTGGGGGATATTCTGCCTTTACATCTTTCACGATGTTATTGGTCTCTGTTTCTCTGTGTAGCATATCCTTAAGTATTATTTGTAGGGCTGGATAAGTGGTGATAAATTCTTTTAATTTCTGTTTACTTTGGAACGTCTTTGTGAGCTTTCCTGGGTACAAGATTCTAGGTTGGCAGTTTTTTTTTTCCTTTAATAATTGAATTAGGTCTCTCCATTCTCTCATAACCAGTAGGGTTTCTAATAAGAAATCAGCTGGCAAGCTAATTGGAGATCCTTTGAAGATAAATATCCTTCTAGGATATTTTATTTATTTTTACTTTTGAAAATTTGACTATAGTATGTTGTGAAGATCTTTTCTGATCATGTGTCTTAGTAGTTCTGTTACTTCCTATACATGGATGCTCCATCTTTCCCCAAATTAAGGAAGTGTTCTGCTATTATTTCACTGAGTAGGTCTTCTAATTCATCCTGTATTTCCACACCTTCATGATCTCCTAAGACAAGTATATTTGGTCATTTGATTTTATTTCATAAATATCGAAAACTATTTTCAATGTTTCTAATATTTCCTATTTCTGAAAATTTGTCTTCTAGCTCAGTTATTCTTTCTTCTACCTCAGTTAGTCTGTTGTTAATGTTTCCACTGTATTTCATATGACATATTGAATTCTTCATTTCTCATGTTTCATTTTGATTTCTCTTCAATATATCTGTCTCCCAGTTTAATTTCTCATCATACCATATATGGATTTCTTTAACTCATGTATATGCCTTTCTGTGTTTTGGGGAATTTTATGATTTTTTATTTTTTTATTTTTTATTTTTATTTATTTTTTATTAAACTTTTATTTAATGAATATAAATTTCCAAAGTATAGCTTATGGGTTACAATGGCTCCCCGCCTCCCATAACTTCCCTCCCGCCCGCAACCCTCCCCTTTCCTGCTCCCTTTCCCCTTCCATTCATGTAAAGATTCATTTTCAATTCTCTTTGTATACAGAAGATCAGTTTAGTATATATTAGGTAAAGATTTCAACATTTTGCCCATATAGCAACATAAAGTGAAAAAACTACCATTGGATTACTAATTATAGCATTAAATAGCAATGTACAGCACATTAAAGACAGAGATCCTACATAATTTTTTTTAAATTAATTAATTCTTTATATATACTAAACTGATTTTCTGTATATAAAGAGAATTGAAAATGAATCTTGAGGGGAATGGAAGGGGAGAGCGAGTGGGAAAGGTGAGGGTTGCGGGTGGGGGGTAAGTTGTGGGGGGGGAGCCTTTATAATCCATAAGCTGTACTTTGGAAATTTATATTCACTAAATAAAAAAAAAATCTTCTTATAAGTCATAACATTGAATAACATAAAAAACAAAAGGTATCAGGTCTACCATTGCAGTATAATAGGTAAAACCACTGCCTATGATGCTGGGATCCTGTATCAGAGATGGTTCAAGTCCTGGCTGTTCCATTTCCAAACCAACTCCTTGCTAATGGCCTAGGGAAAGCAGCAGAAGATGATCCAAGTGTTTGGGCCCCTTCAACTCCTGGCTCCTGGCTTCAGCCTGGCCATTACAGCCATCATTCTTGCTTTCACTCTCACTCGGTCTTTCCCTCTCTCTCTGTAACTCTAACTTCAAAATAAATGAATAAATCTAAAAAGAAGATATCAGGTTAAAGCAACCTAAAATATAACATTAAAATGTATATTTATCTAATTTATTTGAAAAGCAAGAAAAGACAGGCAGACAGAGAGTTCACTGTTGCTGATTCACTCCCCAAATTCTGACAAGGGCCAGGACTAGGCTGGGACTGGAACCAGGAGCCAGGCAGTCAATCCAGGTCTCCCACATGGGCATCAAGAACTCAATTATTTGAGTATCACTGCTGCTCCCCAGAGTGTGCATTGACAGAATGTTGCAGTCAGGAACTAGAGGTGGGAATCAAACCCAGGCACTTCAAAGTGGAAGTCCAAATGTTAACCACAGAATAATTTTTAAAAAGTGAAAAGAGAAAGTTGTAATTCCTGAATTATTATATTGTTAGAAAATCTCAAAACAGAGTAAGCAAAATATTCTGTTACTTTTAACAATAATCTTTTTAAGAGACACCTAATAGTTTTGTGCTTTGTTAGCGGAAACCTACCATCAAAACATGAATTAATCCATAAGTGAAGATATATCACTATTATTATGTTACTTGTATTTGGGAAAGAATCAATATTATCCCTGCATAGTTTTAAAAAAACTACATAAATAATAGATTCTTAATACAAGACAAATCATAATTAATGATATTTTATTTCCCTTTTATCACTTTTTTTTGTAATTGTACAATATATAGCACAGCATTAAGTCTATACCAAAGAGTGTGCCCTCCCTTCTTATTCCAGTGTCTGTTCTCTCCAAATGACATGAAGTAGAAAAACTTTCCAGTAGGAGAATAATCATTCTTTAGTCAAGAGCAGTCATGTACTCCTGTGAGAATCACCAGCTAGATGCCAATACTTGATGTCTGATGTGAGAGTCCACATAATGTAAGTGAAATTAGATCCCTTGGTGTACAAACTTAACTCCAATCTTTCTTAGTTATGTGACTGAATAAATCACAAAGCTCCAGTTTCTCCTTTTACAAGACAAGCAAAAATACCCATTTTGCTAGCTAACACACAGAGTCAGCTGCTGTAAAAATGATAACAAATGGAAGCATAGCCTAAATAGGACAGAAATTGATTCCTCATCCATTGCAGCTATTAGAGTTAAGAACTCCAGGAACTATATGGCAGCTCCAGAGTATTGGGCACGTAGGCTCCTTCTATCTTGTTGCTCACCTGTTTACATCCCTCAACCAGAAGGTCTAAGATCACTATGCCTTGTGTTCTGGGTCTGAATTTTAGAATGTGGGAAAAAGGAATGAGTGAAAGATGTTCCTCTTCTCTTTAAGGACTGAAAAGTTGCAATCAGCTTTTCCATTCACATTGCACTGCCAGAATTTGGTCATATTAGTATCTAACGATAGGGAGTCTGGGAAATGCAATCTCTAACTGGGTGGCCATGTACCTTGCTAAGACTTAGAGTTTCCATGATCAAAGGAAAAGAGTACATATTGGTGTATAGCAAGCAGCTGGCTACATCTACTTTTCATATAGTGCTGTGCATGTGAAGATATGAGTAAAATACAACTTTATTAAGAGCGTCTATTATTTCACAGGTGCACAGATCTGACTTCATTGGTAGCTTAGCTTCTTTCTAGGATCCTGGCTGGAATTACTGCCCTGGAATCTCTTTAGATTCCTTAGCTTTGTCTGGGATTTCCTAAAGAGCCTTTGATTCTGTGAGATCAGCCCCATGATGGGATAGGGAGGTAACAGCTACAAGATCACTTAATGATTCTCAGCATCAAGTTCATTGTTTAATCACTGGCTGCATCTTTCAATGTATATTAGTGCAAGAATTAATGTTCTTTTTAATTATTTGAGAGGGAGACACACACAGAGACATTTTGCTTTTTAAACTTAGGATATTTAAAATATGCTTAATACTACGAATCCAGGTGGATGAGAAAGAGGATGTGAGTTGCTCAACCTGATTATTTCTCATTTAAATCCATGATGTGAGAGAAAATACTGCATATGATTTCAACATTTTTAAATGTGTTGAGGCTTGCTGTATAGCCCTACAAATAATTACCTTGGAGAGTGTTTCGCAAAGATGCATGTCCTGCTATTTGGGGGTAGAGCATTCTACAATGAAAGTCAATGAGGTCAATTAACAGTGTAGTCTAGTCTTCATCTTTTACTGATTTTTTGGTACACTTTCTATTAATTACTGAGAAAAAAAAATTGTACTCCCAAACTATAAGTGGGATTTATTTTGTGTTTTTTTCTTTTTGTTCTATCAGTTTTGCTTTATGCATTTTTTTAAAGATTTACTTATTTATTTGAAAGTCTGAGTTACACACAGTGAGAGGAGAGTCAGAGAGAGAGAGACAGAGAGCTCTTCCATCCGATGGCTCACTCCCCAATTGGCTGCAATGGCTGGAGCTGCACCGACCTGAAGCCAGGAGCCAGGAGCTTCTTCCATGTCTCCCACGTGGGTGCAGGGACCCAAGGACTTGGGCCATATTCTACTGCTTTCCCAGACCATAGCAGAGAGCTGGATTGAAAGTGGAGCAGCTGGGACTAGAACCAGTGCCCATATGGGATGCCGGCGCTTTAGGTCAGGGCGTTAACCTGGTGCCCAGCCACAGCGCCAGTCCCTGCTTTATGCATTTTTAAGTTCTGTTTTAAGGCACACATATTTTAACTTATTATTCATTTTAATGAATTAACTTGTACACTATATGTTGTCCATCTTATTTCTAGGAATATTGTCCTTACATTTACTTTTATCTAATGCTAGTATGATCACTGTGTATGACATATGTAAAGATACTTCAGAATGTTTATGGCAAATGCATATTATGAAAAAATATGGTTTTCAAAATTTTCACTGAAAAAAAACTTATCTTGACCAATATCCCTGATGGACATAGACGCAAAAATCCTCAATAAAATTCTGGACAATAGAATACAACAACACATCAGAAAGATCATCCACCCAGACCAAGTGGGATTTATCCCTGGTATGCAGGGATGGTTCAGTGTTCGCAAATCAATCAATGTGATATACCACATTAACAAACTGCAGAAGAAAACTATATGATTATCTCAATAGACGCAGAGAAAGCATTTGATAAAATTCAATACCCTTTCATGATGAAAACTCTAAGCAAATTGGGTATAGAAGGAACATTCCTCAATATAATCAGAGCAATTTATGAAAAACCCATGGGCAGCATCCTATTGAATGGGGAAAAGATAGAAGCATTTCCACTGAGATCTGGTACCAGACAGGGATGCCCACTCTCACCACTGCTATTCAACATAGTTCTAGAAGTTTTAGCCAGAGCCATCAGGCAAGAAAAAGAAATTAAAGGGATACAAATTGGGAAGGAAG
Source organism: Lepus europaeus (assembly GCF_033115175.1). Taxonomy (NCBI): domain Eukaryota; kingdom Metazoa; phylum Chordata; class Mammalia; order Lagomorpha; family Leporidae; genus Lepus; species Lepus europaeus. Next base: position 54,095,742 of record NC_084835.1, read on the forward strand.
TAGTCAAACTACCCCTCTTTGCAGACGATATGATTCTTTATTTAGAGGATCCAAAGAACTCTACTAAGAGACTATTGGAACTCATAGAAGAGTTTGGAAAAGTAGCAGGATATAAAATCAATGCACAAAATCGAACAGCCTTTGTATACACAGGCAATGCCATGGCTGAGGAAGAACTTCTAAGATCAATCCCAATCACAATAGCTACAAAAACAATCAAATACCTTGGAATAAAATTAACCAAGGACATTAAAGATCTCTACGATGAAAATTACAAAATCTTAAAGAAAGAAATAGAAGAGGATACCAAAAAATGGAAAAATCTTCCATGCTCATGGATTGGAAGAATCAACATCATCAAAATGTCCATTCTCCCAAAAGCAATTTATAGATTCAATGCAATACCAATCAAGATACCAAAGACATTCTTCTCAGCTCTAGAAAAAATGATGCTGAAATTCATATGGAGACACAGGAGACCTCAAATAGCAGCTAAAGAAATTTTGTACAACAACAACAAAAAAAGCCAGAGGCATCACAATACCAGATTTCAGGACATACAACAGGGCAGTTGTTATCAAAACAGCCTGGTACTGGTACAGAAACAGATGGATAGACCAATGGAACAGAATAGAAACACCAAAAATCAACCCAAACATATACGGCCAACTTATATTTGATCAAGGATCTAAAACCAATTCCTGGAGCAAGGACAGTCTATTCAAAAAATGGTGCTGGGAAAACCGGATTTCCACGTGCAGAAGCATGAAGCAAGACCCCTACCTTACACCTTACACAAAAATCCACTCAACATGGATTAAAGACCTAAATCTACTACTCGACACCATCAAATTATTAGAGAACATTGGAGAAACCCTGCAAGATATTGGCACTGGCAAAGACTTCCTGGAAAAGACCCTGGAGGCTTAGGCAGTCAAAGCCAAAATTAACATTTTGGATTGCATCAAATTGAGAAGTTTCTGTACTGCAAAAGAAACAGGGAGTGAAGAGGCAACTGACAGAATGGGAAAAAATATATGCAAACTATGCAACAGATAAAGGGTTGATAACCAGAATCTACAAAGAAATCAAGAAACTCCACAACAACAAAACAAAAAACCCACCTAAGAGATGGGCCAGGGACCTCAATAGACATTTTTCGAAAGAGGAAATCCAAATGGCCAACAGACACATGAAAAAAAGTTCAAGATCACTAGCAATCAGGGAAATGCAAATCAAAACCACAATGAGGTTTCACCTCACCCCGGCGAGAATGGCTCACATTCAGAAATCTACCAACAACAGATGCTCACAAGGATGTGGGGAAAAAGGGACACTAACCCACTGTTGGTGGGAATGCAAACTGGTTAAGCCACTATGGAAGTCAGTCTGGAGATTCCTCAGAAACCTGAACATAACCCTACCATACAACCCAGCCATCCCACTCCTTGGAATTTACACAAAGGAAATTAAATTGGCAAACAAAAAAGCAGTCTGCACCAAAATGTTTATTGCAGCTCAATTCACAATAGCGAAGACCTGGAGCCAACCCAAATGCCCATCAACAGTAGACTGGATAAAGAAATTATGGGACATGCACTCTGTAGAATACTATACAGCAGTCAAAAAAATGAAATCCGGTCATTTGCAACAAAATGGAGGAATCTGGAAAACAATTTTCTGAGTGAAATAAGTCAGTCCCAAAGGGACAAATATCATATGTTCTCCCTGATCGGTTACAACTAACCGAGCACCAAAGAGGAAACCTGTTGAAGTGAAATGGACACTATGAGAAACGGTGACTTGATCAGCCCTTGCCCTGGCTGTTGATGAACAACTTAATACTTTATCCCTCCTAGTATTTTTGTTTGTTTGTTGTACTTAATACTATTGTTTGAATTCTGTAATTAAGGCACAGTTTTTCTTAAGTGTTGAAACTTAACTGAAAAGTGATCCCTGTTAAATATAAGAGTGAGAATAAGAGAGGGAAGAGATGTACAATTTGGGACATGCTCAATCGGACTTGCCCCAAACGGCAGATTTAGAAACATACCAGGGGATTCCAATTTAATCTCATCAAGGTGGCACGTACCAATGCCATCTAGTCCATTTGATCAATTTCTGTTCACAATTGATCATAATGATAGGACTAAGAATCAAAGGATCACATAAACGAGACTAGTGTCTGAAAATACTAACCAATAGAACAAAAAAGGGAGAGAACGATCCAACATGGGAAGTGGGATACACAGCAGACTCATAGAATGGCAGATGTCCTAAAAAGCACTCTGGCCTCAGAATCAGCCCTTAAGGCATTCAGATCTGGCTGAAGAGCCCATGAGAGTATTTCAGGCACGGAAAGCCAAGACACTCTGGCAAAAAACAAAACAAAACAAAACAAAACAAAACACCTAAATGAAAGATCTCCGCAAGTGAGATCCCAGTGGAAAGAACAGGTCATCAAAGAAGGAGGTACCTTTCTCTGAAGGGAGGAGAGAACTTCCACTTTGACTATGATCTTGTTTAAATATGATCAAAGTCGGTGAACTCAAAAGGCTTCCATAGCCTTGGCATCTCATGACAAGAGCCTAGGGTGATTACTGATGCCATAAACAAGAGTGTCAATTTCTTAAGTCAACAACAGGAGTCACTGTGCACTTACTCCTCATGTAGGATCTCTGTCCTTAATGTGCTGTACATTGTGATTTAATGCTATAACTAGTACTCAAACAGTATTTTTCACTTAGTTTTTCTGTGTGGGTGCAAACTGTTGAAAGCTTTACTTAATATATACTAAATTGATCCTCTGTATATAAAGAGAATTGAAAATTGATCTTGATGTGAATGAAAGGGCAGAGGGAGCAGGAAAGGGGAGGGTTGTGGGTGGGACAGAAGTTATGAGGGGGGGAAAGCTATTGTAATCCATAAACTCTACTTTGGAAATTTATATTCATTAAATAAAAGTTAAAAAAAAAACTTATCTTTGAATTCTATTTTCCCAAAACCTTTTTGAAAAACCCTTGCATTTTTTCATCCTTTTACTTTAATCTATGTTTGCACATTTAAGCTACATTCATTATATTATAATTGATTCTTGTCTTTTTATCCATCTTGATCATTTCAGTATTTTAGTTGGTGTGGTTAGGTCTATAAATTTAATGTAGGAACTGGTACAGTTGAATTTTAATTAATGATCTTTCTTTTCATTTTCTGTTTGTGCTGTTGTTCTTTCTTTTGTTTTCTATCTACTTTTAGGTTAAGTGTTTCTTATGATTCTTTTGTATGGCCATTGTTGGTTTGTTCTGCATATTTCTTTTCAAATATTTTAATATTTCCTCTAAGTTTACAACATACATGTTTAATTCATGTCAATCTGCCTACAAATTATATTATACTGCTTCTCATATTTTATCAGTCATGAGTCAAAAAATAGAACCAATAAGAAATTTTATGTTTATAAATATGTAGGCATATAATAATGCTTACTATTCAATATTTGTTGGATTTTCTGTTTTGTAATTAGCAATCTCTGAGACTGGAGTCTGTAGGTTGGAATTGGAAGCCCACAGGATAGACACTTGGGAAGGAGATATACCTAGAAATGGAAGAGAATGAGGACAAGCTGTACCACCCCAGCATGAACTACACATAATCCTTGAGGATGGATTGAAATCCTGTATATTCTCATGCCTCTAATCTTGTTGATATGGATCTGCCACGCCCACAGCTGTGATACCCGCGTGGCAAAATGTTGCTACGTCGGGAGTCTGAAGCTGCAGGGTTTTGGGGTCAGCGCTTTGTTGGAGCGGAGCCCCAGGCGATTCTTGTGCAGTCCACGGTTGTAACGACCCCCGACTCACAGTAGGGGAGCCTAAGACTGTCCTTGCTAAATTTTGGGGGACACCTGTCTCTGCTCTGCTGATGATCTCATTATGCATTATCTACCAGCTGTGTTTACACTTTACTGCTTACCCTCATAATTCTCAAAAACTAAAAAATCAAAAAAAAGAAGTTTCCCGTAAGCCAGGAATGCAAGTCAAAACATATCATTAGGTTCCCATTGTAGTAACAAAAAAATGTTAAGGTTACTCAGAGGTTATCTCCAGGTACCTAGAGGGCAAGCAAAACCTTGGACAGTTATTCCCCTAAACAGTTCAGTAAGTGAAACTAAGTCAAAGGTCAATTCTCATCCTCAGTAAGTAAAACTAAGTCAAAGGTCAATTCTCATCCTCAGTATGTGAAACTGAGCCAAAGGTCAATTCTCATCCTCCGTAGATTGTCTAAAAACAATGTCCCCACTATGTCCCTCATAAAACCACTCATATGACATCATTGTTTTAACTCATTTTGTCAACCTTTGTGATAAAAGTTTTACATTTGCCTGCAGCATTGTTCTTTACTATATAAACCCAAGCCTTACTACAATAAATCGCAGCAGTAACATACACATAACGTGTGTGTGTCTGTCTGTCATTTCCCCGCCGATTTCTGACTCTCCTGGCTCTTCGTTCCCTCGTTCTCCCTCGGTCTGAGACTCCGCGAGAGCCGGTCCGCGGCATGGATCTACTGCAGAACCTGAGGCCCCTTGTTTCTGAGCTAAACACGCATACCTGGCCCAGAAATCAGAGATGTGAAAGGAGTGTCCACAGAATCTGGGGTTGTTGCAGACCAAAATGCTGCTCCTGAACAAGACAATTCTGAAACTAGCAACAGCCCATATAATCTCAAGAACAAGAAGAGATGAGTGTTACCAGAGAAAAAGGACTTTTGGAAGTTTTTGAGCCATGATAAATTCTGAATTCTGAGTGCTATCTATGTAGACATAGACATAGGTACTGAAGATAGTGCCTAACTTATAATGGAAAGGACTCAATGACTTGAATTTTCTAAAATATACTGAATCCTGTATTTAGTAGAGTAGCTTCCCATACATTATATCCCTTGTGCAGTAGCCAGTGCATGTCCATTTATGTCTATTTTATTTATTTTTTAAAGATTTATTTATTTATTTATTTGAAAGTCAGAATTACACAGAGAGAGAAGCAAAAACAGAGAGAGAGAGAGAGAGAGAGAGAGGAGAGAGAGAGAGAGAGAGGTCTTCCATCCACTGGTTCACTCCCCAATTGGCTGCAAGGGCCAGATCTGTGCCGATCTGAAGCCAGGAGCCAAGAGCTTCTTCTGGGCCTCCCATGAGGGTGCAGGGGCCCAAGTCCCTCTTTTTCCACTCTTTGCCCAGGCCTTAGCAGAGAGTTTGATTGGAAGTGGAGTAGCTGGGACTCGAACCAGCACCCATATGGGATGCTGGCACTGCAGGCAGCGGCTTTACCCTCTATGCCACAGCACTGGCCTCACTTATGTATATTTTATGCAAAAAGAAATGACTACTCAGAATGGCTGAGGTCCACGGTGGGGAAGAAGCAGACCTAAGGCCAGAGTGCAGTCTTCATCCACTGACTGCTAGGCAGGTAGATAATTCTCAAACTCTATGCACAACACAATTCTCTACAGAGCTGATATTTAATTAAATCAAAACCCTCATTCCATGGCCTTACCACAGAATTACTGAGGTAGGAATCTTCAAGGTGAGGGATAGGATTTTAAAAGCTTAAACTCTATATTGAAAAAAAAAAAAAGTATACCACGTGCTGTACTTGATAAACAAAGCTGTAAAGAGGATTTTTTGTTCCCGCCTCAACAATAGGGAATTAGTGTAAACATATGCTTTATATGGCGTCTTCATCCTCCAAACATCAAAGCATTTACCCAAGAATCTCACAAGTGTAGGACAAGTGTTGGATTAGCAGTTAAGCCAGTAGTTGGGATGCCTGAGTCCCACATTGGAGTGTCTGGGCTTGAGTCCTGGCTCTGCTCTCCATTCCAGCTTCCTACTAATGCTGACCATGGAAGGTAGCAGGTGATGGCTCAAGTAATTGGTTTCCTGCCACACATGTAGGAGACATAGATTGAGTTTCCTGCTCTTGGTTTTGACCTGGCCAGCCCCCACTGTTTTTTAGGGGAAAACCATTGAATAGGTACTCTCTCTCACACACATAAAAATAAATATTTTAAAAAATAATATCACACGTATTTAATGCTTTTAGATATTTTAACTTTCTCTTAGTCTATATTTTTTAACCACCAACCAGCAGGTATGGGCACTTTTTTATTGTTAACATATAATATAATGTTATTATATATAATATAATATAATATAATATAATATAATATAATATAATATAATAATACACTAAGAAAGAAGATTGTTCTCATAAAAAGATCCTTACCTTTCTCTGGAGAAAAAAAACTTTTTTTCCTTTTGTTATTTGGTGATTTGCTTAAAACCAATTCAGAAATAATCTCGAGGGAAAAGGCATTTTTTTTTTCTTTGAACAGGCAGAGTGGTTAGTGAGAGAGAGAGAGACAGAGAGAAAGGTCTTCCTTTTTGCCATTGGTTCACCCTCCAATGGCCGCTGCGGCCGGCTCATCACGCTGATCCGAAGCCAGGAGCCAGGTGCTTCTCCTGGTCTCCCATGCGGGTGCAGGGCCCAAGCACTTGGGCCATCCTCCACTGCCCTCCTGGGCCATAGCAGAAAGCTGGCCTGGAAGAGGGGCAACTGGGATAGAATCTGGCGCCCTAGCGGGGACTAGAACCCGGTGTGCTGGCACTGCAAAGTGGAGGATTAGCCTGTTAAGCCACGGCACCGGCCGAGGGAAAAGGCATTTTGCACAGCAGTTAAGACGCTGTTTAGGATGGCAGAATCCCATATCAAAGTTCAAGACTCGGCTCTGCTCCCCATTGCAGCTTCCAGCTCATGTGTACCCTGGGAGGCAGCACTGATGGCTCAAGTAGTTGGGTTCCTGATACCTACGTGGGAGACCTGGGTTTAATTCCCAACTACTGGCTTCAGTTGGCCCAGCCCCAGCAATTGTGAGCATTTGGGGAGTGAAACAGCAGTGATTTACTGTCTGCCTGCATTTCAAAGAAATAAAATAAAAAATAATAATCTTGGCAGAGTTTCAGGAAGCACCTCAGAGATCTGAATACATGTATATTTTGAAGATATCTGAAAGTTTTGTTTTTCTCTTTACAGAGGTTTTTTTTTTTTTTTTTTTTTTTTGGTCTGCTAAAATGATTTCTACTAAAAAAAATGCTCATATTTTGCCTTTGAGAGGTCACACACAATATACAGAGAAATTCTTGAGGTGTACCATCTTGATTTTTAAATTTTATTTTCTAGGATTCCAAAGGAATTGAAAAGTAAACTCTTGAACAATAGCCCACGTGTCTGAGTGTGATAAGGTCTAAGTTGTGAGTGTGGAGATATTGTCAGGTTCCATCAAAGCTGCACTCTCTCCTGTGTGGGTTTGTTTTCCCTGCCACACAAGTTCAGATGAATGTGCTGTATTCAGTGAGAATCCAATCATTCTGGTACATGAGTTTCTAATGGCAATGAATAGCAGACAGAATGACAGCGATAGCAGTTCTTAATTCTCACATTTATATGAAAGACAACCGAATAATGAAGCTGCCTACCATGGCTTTGTTGTCTGAATTACTATTAATATTAGAGTGAGTTACATGAAAATTTTAGTTACATGCAGTGTGATAATAATGAGCTTGTTCATTCCCACACAAGCATCTTCACCACCAAAGAGAGGCCCTTACAAAGCAGCTGCACCCGTAAATCCAACAAGTCTCTCAGAGCAACTGGTTTGCACTGGGACTTTGGCAATGATGTGGAACCTTGTTAGAAAATAACTAAGTTTGTAAAGTGAAATTGTTTAAACTATCACAATTATAAACAATTTTCCAGTCACATTCCTTAGGGGATGGCTTATGAAATTAAATCATTACAGCAAGAGCAGAGCTCCCTTACTTACTCAGATCAGTGTTACTATAATGTTTCTTTGGAGACTCCTCAAAACCCTACTGGTTTTTAACTTGAAATTTATGCTGTTATCTGAAATTCTGCTCTAGACTGGAAACCACAAACTGCTTTACTTCTGATTTAAGAAACCATTTTTCTGTGCAAATGGCAAGCTTTCTCACATCCATTAGAAGAAGTGGTGATTCAATTCACTCTAGAGACTCTAATTTCTAAAATCACTCTAAAATCTTTGGGTATGAATAGCCCAATTCCTGGAAAGAAAGCTTGTTTTATTTCATTGAAAGAAAATGGTAGGAAAATCTTTTTTTAAAAAAAAAAAGTCATATAAGCATAATCTATAAGAGAATATATTACAAAGACCCAGTCATGAGGGCTTGAAAATTCAGTTAAAGATTAAAATGTGTAATTCTTGCACTATTTATCTCAATAGTCATCGGTAGCCTTTCTGGGCTTGTGGCTGCAAACTCAGGTGTTGAAAGAAGAGGATGTAATTTATTAAAGCCCTGTAGCTTCTACCCAAAATGTGTTAATTTCCCAGAGAGTCGATAACAAAGGGCTTATAAACTCAGTGGCTAAAATACCAGAAATGTGTTGTCCCACAGCTCTGGATGCTAGAACTTCAAGTGTCAGCACAGTTGCTTCCTTCTGTGAGCTCTCGGAGAGAACTTGTCCCATGCTCCCTTCAAGGGATGGCTCCAGGTATTCCTTGGCTTGTGGGTGGTTTCCCCCCTCCTCTTCATATCGTCATTCCTTCATATGTGTCTGTCTCTGAGTCCAAACTTGCTCTCTTTTAGAAATTTTTCTTTCACTTATTTTTATTTAAAAAGCAGACAGAGAAATCTTCCATCTACTGGTTTGCTTCCCAAATGCCTACAACAGCCAGGGCTGAACCAAACCAAAGCCAGGAGTCTGAACCTCCATCACCTGGATCTCCCACATGAGTGGCAGGGATCCAACTACTTGAGTGATCACCTACAGCCTCCCATGTGGCAGAAAACTAGATCAGAAGTGGAGGAGCAGAGGGAAGTGGCACTGTGGTGTAGCGGCTTAAAGCCCTGGCCTGCAATGCCGGCATCCCATATGGGCACTGGTTCGAGTCCTGGCTATTCACTTCCAATCCAGCTCTCTGCTATGGTCCGGGAGTGCAGTAGAAGATGGCCCAAGTCCTTGGGTCCCTGCACCCATGTGGGAGATCCAGAAGAAACTCCTGGCTCCTGGAATCAGATCCAGCTGCAGCCAATGCAGCCATCTGGGGAGTGAACCACTGGATGAATGATTCTCTCTCTCTCTTTTCTCTACCTCTTCCTGTCTGTAATTCTGCCTTTCAAATAAATAAATAAATATTAAAAAAGAAATGGAGGAGCTGGGACTTCAACTAGGCACTCCAAAATGGGATAGATCTCAAGTGGCAACTTAGTAGCTGTGCCAAATGCCTGGTCTTCATATTCCCCCTCTTTATAAGGACACAATCATATTGAATTAGGGCCCACCCTCATGACCTTCCCTTAACTTGATTATCTGCATAGGTAATTTTTCCAAATAACGGGGTTGTGTTGTGTTGCAGCATGTTAAGCTGCCACCTGTGATGGCAGGCTCCTATATGAGCTCTGGTTCAAGTCCTGGCTGCTCCACTTCTGATCTAGCTCCCTGCTGATGCACTTGGGAAAATAGATGACCCAATTGCTTGGGCCCCTGCCGCTCATGTGGGAGACCCTGATGGAGTTCCAGACTCCTGGCTTCAGCCTGGATCAGCTCCATTTGTCCACTGATTAACATTTAGATTGCTTCCATTTCTTGGCAATTGTGAATAATGCTACAATAAACATGAACATTCAAGTAGCCTCTTGAGGTCTTGTTTTCAAGCCTTTGGGATATACAAGAGTACTTCAAATCTTTTGTAGAAAAATGAAATGAAATGAAAAGCTTATATTTGTGTAAAAATGCTAATGTCTATGCATAGTTTTTTTCATAATATTCATTTTCATGAACTTGTTGAAACCTCTTTTTACACCAAAATAGACTTATCCTTTAATTTCATTTTCTGTGAATTCTTTGAAGTATCCTCATACACAGTGGAGTGCTGGATTGGTCATATAATAATTCTATTTTTAATTATTTGAGGAGCAGTCATTCACTAGTGGTAACAATGAGGTTTTGACAGACACATATGAAGGGACAACCATGTGAAGAAGTAGGGGATAACCACCCACAAGCCAGGAAATGCCTAGAGCCACTAGAACCTTGGAGGGAGCACAGGACAAATTCCTTGTGAAAGCACACAGAAAGAACCAACCTTGCTGACACTTGAAGTGCTAGCATCAGAGCTGTGGGACAACATATTTCTTTTATTTTAGCCACTGAGCTTATAATCCTTTGTTACTGACTCTCTAGAACATTCACACATTATGGTTAGGGGTTAGAGGGCTTTAATAACAAGTCTCCCAGTCTCAGAGTCGGGTGAGAGGGAAGCCTCTCTGCACAAGTACTGGGCACTTGTTCTTTTCTCTCCTAAGGCAGTAGCCAGGAGCTGGGAATGTTCCCCACTCTGCACCACAATGTGACAGCTGCTCTGAAGTGTAAGGCTCTTTTTTTTCTGCACCAAGCCATTGAGCTCCTTTTTGTTTTCCTCATCCTCCAGACACCCAGAGCTCTGATTCCCCATCACAGCTCCAAATCAGAGGAGAGAAAAGACAGCCCCCTTGAGCAGCTCCCTGAAAATTCAGCCTAGTAGACACATGTTCCACTGCTTTCTTTCCTTTCAGGGGAAGCCACAAGCTTTTCCAGTTTTGCTGTGTTTGTATCAGTTTGGAGGAGGAACCATCATGGTTGAAATGGAAGGGTTTTCTTACCCGTTTTATCATGGCTTTGGGTTACTGTGGCTTTTCAACTTGTTTCTGGAATGTTTGAACAGGCTTAGAGCTGTTAATTCAGTGTCTCTGTTGGAATAAGAACTAGGACTTTTTATTTTACCAACTTGCTGATCATTGTCCATTTTCTGGTTATTTCTTAATAAATCCTCAAATGTTTTCTCTGGTCTCAAAAGCACAGAATATATTTAATTCCATCACAGATAACATTACAGGATACAAAGCAAGTTCAATGGAATGTGATGACTTCTGGAATGAACAGGCAATAAAAGAGGGTGGACAGGATAATTTTTATGTTAATCAAAGTTGTTCCAATTGACTGCATTGAAAAGACCACTGACTTTTAAGGAAAGATTTATTTATTTATTTAGTCGGAAGGGGGAGAGAGAGAGAGAGAGAGAGACAGGTCGCGGGCGGGGGGTGGGGTGGGGGGGGAAGAAAGTGGGATAGGGAGAGAGAGAAACAGAGAGAGGACTTTCACCTGCTGGTTCAGTCCCCAAATGGCTGCAATATCCAGGTCTGGGCCAGGCTTAAGCTAGAAACTCCATGCTGGTCTCCCATGTGGGTGACATGCCCAAGTACTTGAGCCATCATTCAGTGCTTTCCCTGGTGCATTCCCCAGGGGCCCTATTGGACACAGAGAAGCTGGAACTCGAACCAGCATGTCACAAGTGGTAGATTAACACATTGTACCACAGAGACAGCCCGAACCACTGACTCTTGAAACAGATAGCAGATTGGCTACCCTCACTTGACCACTCAGAATCTCATATTTGACAATGTGCATTCCCTGAGCTTTCGTCTCCTCCTCCTTCACAAAGTTGCTGTGAATATTTAATAGCATATGCAGTTTCTAGCCTAGAACAAAGAACATGTTAGGCGTTTTCAATCACACCCTCCTCTTTGCTCAGTTAACCCAACTCGGTGGAAACCATCACAGGAAGAAGTAAGTCACATGAATAAGTTCAGTGCATACCATGTACACGTGGAAATATGTTGTGCAATCCAAAGCAAAATATATGCGTGCTAAAATTATATTCTGTCTACTACAAGCTTCTGTAAACCATTCACCCCATACTAGCTAAGTATCATGGTGAATTGTTGAGTTTTAATTTTTTAAAAAGTACTTTAAAATATAAACCATGAGAAAAATGTCAGGTGCCTGATAACTGATAAGCAATGTCTGGAAGGTTGGATAAGGACAGTGAAGGCTAAAGACCTTGTGAGTAGTACAAGGAAGAAAAACTAACATTTTGGTATCACTGCCATCTTCACTTTAGTAAATAATAATAGAAGAAGAGAAGATGCTGATTCTTCTCAAGTACAAAAGAATTTGACATTCCTTAATAGATTTCAACCCTAAAAACATTGTTTATGTGTTCACTCAATATACCATCACCTCTCAATATGCTTTTTAAGATCTCAAAGAAATATTTTCCATTTGGATAATGAATACGATTATGAATAAAAATATTATGAAAAGGAATAATCATTTTTATGTCATGACGTTCATTTACTGTACCATTAGCAATTTATATGTATTCATTCCTACCAAGTAAGTGGCAAAAACTAGGCCAAGTAATCTAATTACACATGGATTTTTATTTACCGAGAGAAAGATATCCCATTTGCTGGTTACTACCAAGTGCCTGCAAAGCTGGGAGGCTAGGGTCAAAGCGTGAGCTGGGAAGTCAGTTCATGTGGGTAGCAAGAGCTCAATTACTTGAGCCATCACCGCTGTCCATCGGGCTCTGCATTAGCAGGAAACTCCAATCAAGAGCCAGAGCCCAGAATTGAACCCAGGCACTCTGATGTGGAATACATGTGTCTTAACAGGCCTTCTAACTGTAGCCGGACTAAATATCTGCTCCCACATGAACTTTGAAAGCTTACTCTAAAACAAATCATCTCATTAATGCTTCATGTTGCCTGTTCCTGGCTGTAAGGTAGATGTTTGCCAAAAAACGCCACATGGAGAAAGAGCTGGGTGCCACCTTCTTCATTAAAAACTCTGCAATCTGCTCTCATTAAGTATTTGCTGACTGGTGCACCAAATACATAGAAGCAAACAAGTTTTATAATGCTCAGTGCCAGATTCAAGGACAGTTTATATTATATTACAGAGATATCAGGGAAATAAAAAGCAGAACTACAACAGAAATTATACAATGTGTTGTAAGTACCATATAAATATGTGTAAAAGTCCATTCATTTATTCATTAACCTTCATGCAACAGACTAACTGAGGTGCTCAGTCTGTGTTGTTGCATTAAACTATTTAGCCAAGGAAAAGCATTCCTCAGGTGGAGTTTTTGAGTCTGTGACCATATCATTTTTTCTTAGGAACTGTTTAACTCGCTACTGACAGAATTTGGTTTATTTTTTGGGAATGTTGAAAATATATTGCATTTTTTAATATGAGAAACAAAAATAACTCAAGAAATGATACAATTGATAACAGCTACCCATTTGCAGAGTTCCTGCCTGATTATGAGTAGGTTCTTTAATGTGTTAGATATTTTTAGGAGAGCTCAAATGAAATATTTTGGAATTAATGCTTTACATATTTATAAAAACATAATTGGATGCTATATTCTTATGAAAACTACAATTATATTTTTCACTTATGGTAAACATGGCAACATGAAAGGATGCCAAGGGGATAAACTGATAAAGAAGCTCCTTGAACAAGAATTTTAAGAAACTTTTCCTGCAAGGCAGATGGTTTTTGATGAGATTTGATTGACATGATGAAGTCTGTGCACCTGGGTTGGTATTCTTGTCTGGTTTTGGAGGCAGAACAAGAATAAGTGATGACAAGTCTGGAAATTCTTCAGCTTGTTAAATGCAACAGAATATTCACCTTGCAAATAATCCTACTTATATTATAAAATTATGACTCAAATAATACTGAGATTGCAAATTCCTATCCAAAGATACGAGGATCCCAATAATCTCAATTTAAAAATTTGTGTTGTGAAAGGAATGGTGCATGTGAACACTGAACACGGTTGCAGGTGTGGCTGGGGACCCTCCACCTGAGGACAAAAGGGTCTTGCCTGGCAGGGGAGGCTCAGCCAGTGACTTCTCTCACTCTCAGAGATGAATGGGACCATGTAGTCTCAGCAGGTGTAGGTCTATATTATGTTAGAAAAATTCTAAAATCAGGTTAGTGCTTTAAAGAACGTACAGGCTTAGATTTTGAAATACTTTAATTCATCTGAATTTCTAACTTAGAATATAGAAAAATTTTATACCTCTATTCCAAAATAAGTGCATATTTTAATTTTTAGTTTTTCAGACATCTTCCCTGTTATATCCCCAAACAAACAAAGTCCATCCTATCATTATCAGGAGAATTTTGCAAAGCTGATGGTGGCATCCCAGATCTGGTCACTTAGATAGACCATTTTCATTTTAATGAATTCATAAATGAATTATTTACTGTATGAACAACCAAACTTTTACAAATTTTCAGGCTAGCTGCAAGCAAAAGTTATACATAACACTCTGATACTACATTGCTCTAAGGGAAATTACAGAATTGTGTAAAAATATATTTGAATTCAGCTTCCAGGCCAAGTTAATATAGCAAAAATTCCTACTCGCCAGACTGTGGTGATAATACAATGCCAAAAGGGATACAACACTTTTTAAATATTAAATACATTTATAATTCACTGAAATATTATTATGTGACAGACATTATGAGGATAAATTCATATTCATATACAGCAACTCTTCCAAAGGATGTACAATTTGGAGTCTGTGACATTGAATTACTGTAAACTCCTCAACATGCAATCTTTAGAACTAGTTTTCTTTTCTTTTTTTTTTTATTTTTGACAGGCAGAGTGGACAGTGAGAGAGAGAGAAACAGAGAGAAAGGTCTTCCTTTTTGCCATTGGTTCACCCTCCAATGGCGCTGTGGCCGGTGCACTGCGGCCAGCGAGCTGCACTTATCCGAAACAAGGAGCCAGGTGCTTCTCCTGGTCTCCCATGAGGTGCAGGGCCCAAGGACCTGGGCCATCCTCCACTGCACTCCCAGGCCATAGCAGAGAGCTGGCCTGGAAGAGGGGCAACCGGGACAGAATCCGGCGCCCAGACCGGGACTAGAACCTGATGTGCCAGTGCCGCAAAGCAGAGGATTAGCCTATTGAGCCACGGCGCCAGCCCAGAACTAGTTTTCTAAATGAAGAAACCTAACAAATTTAAAGGCCAATGTAGCTCTCAAACATATCCACAGCATGCACTGAACATCAGACCTCCTGTTGCATCTAATCATCTCAATAGTCACCTGGGTTCTTCTGTTCTCCCTCTGGGCTCTGACTCACATGGTCCTGTTCCTTCGCATGGCAGGACCTTCCATCTTTTTCTGTGGCACTGGCATGATAGGACACAACACACTATAACTTTATTTTCATCAGGTTGTTCCCTCACTGAGATCAAAATTCCATCCTGCCGGCATTCTCCTAACAGGTTGAGGGTAGCTGATTTTAATGCTTAATGAAATTGTAGCTTGATGTCTTCAACACAAAAGAAGAAGCAGATGGTTAAAACGATTGATGGTGGAAGCTGAGCCTCAGATGCTGATTGGTTGGATTTCAGTAAATTTATTCATAAACAATAAGTTTGAGAAACAGATGAGACAGCAACAAGCACTACTTTTTTTTTTTTCATTTTATATATAAGGACTTTTTTTTTCCTATAAAGCCCGTTGATCTAATCACTGACTATGTTACTTATCTGAAATCCTCAAATCAATTTAGCAAAATAAAACATTTGATTATTTTTATCTCTTTGTCTATTTAGTTTATCAAAAATGGATTTTTCAGGAGCCCCCTTACCCAGTCTCACAGCACATGTTTGCTTAATGCTCACAGAGGCACTCAGTTACCTTTTTTTTTTTTAATTTTTCAAAACAACACTTTTTAAAATCTGGTTTCCTATTTGCAATGTATACATGAGAAGTGTTCTGTGTCATTAAAATGAAAAATCACAGAGCTTTCTTTTAAAATTATACAGTTCATCATAGAATCAGAAAGAAATCTTGAGAATTCAGAGAACAAAGTGGCTTACCTAATTCCAGAGGAGCTCAAGTGCAGTTACAGGGTCTGTGGTAAACATGTTTACCTGCCCTGTCTCAGTATAAACTGTTTTGCCATGTGGACTCACTGAAACAGGGAGGTTCTACTCTTTCTTCTTTGCTTTCATTGCTATTTCTAAAGCTGTGCTTGCAAACACCACCCTCCACTGCCTACATGCATTTTAAAATAGCATTCACTAGATACTAGATACTGTTGTA
This sequence comes from Lepus europaeus, assembly GCF_033115175.1. Classification (NCBI taxonomy): domain Eukaryota; kingdom Metazoa; phylum Chordata; class Mammalia; order Lagomorpha; family Leporidae; genus Lepus; species Lepus europaeus. The sequence continues at coordinate 54,111,803 of NC_084835.1, forward strand.
TGCTAGGTGCTGTAAGAATGGAAACAAGAGAAAACAAAGTCCTTGACACAAGGAAGTCATAGTCATAGGAACCAAAGACCAGGCTAGGATAGCATTGAGAGTATGACTAAGTGGCCAAAGAGCACAGAGAAAGGAGAGGCGAATGAATTCACGGGGCTGGGAAGGGAGAAGATGCGGCTTCTGCAGGGGTTGGCTTTTCTAGGCTATGAGAGATGGTTAGGTTTTGAGCAGACAGAGAAGAAAGTAAAAGGCACAGGTTTTTCAGGTGAGAGAACAGTGCCCACATAATAAGTTCAAAGCCTCCAGAGTTGTCTGTTGAGCAGCTTTCAGATTCGTGTAATTAGGAGATCAGAAGTGTCTCACAGCCCAAGTGACACATCAGGGACCAGGATAAGGTTGGGGTTTTATTTGTTAGGTCCTGGATACTCATCAAAATGTTTGTGGCAGGGTAAATCTGATGAGTATCAAATAATCCTGGGGTCAATCTCTGCTTACTCCATTATGTGTTAGCCCCTCCATGCAGCCTACCACCAATGAGCTGTGAACAGCTACACATCTCATTCTAATCAAGCTCTGTCTCCTAGAGAAACCTAACCTTGATTAGAAGTTTGTGATGAGTCCAAAATGCCCCACGCTCAGGGTAGGCCAAACATACTTCAAACACATATTTTACAAATAGCACTTGGGAGGTGTATTTTATGATCTGCTTCATAGCATCATGATGCAAGACCAAAACAATGGCTGTAGACAGTGAGCTAAAACTGTTTAAAACTATTTGTATTGGAAACAAAGATAGCACAAATTATCACTGTGAAGATGGTCCTGTTTTATTCCTTTTTTCAAGAAGTAAGAGGATAATCACAGGCATTAAAGCCTTTTGGGCCCAAATTTTCATAATGGATGGAAATGTCAGCCACATTTTTTTAAACATTTATTTAATGAACATACATTTCCAAAGTACAGCATATGGATTACAATAGCTTTCCCCCCCAATAACTTCCCTCCCACCCACAACCCTCCCCTTTCCCGCTCCCTCTGTCCTTCCATTCACATCAAGATTCATTTTCAATTCTCTTTATACACAGAAGATCAGTTTAGTATATATTAAGTAAAGCTTTCAACAGTTTGCACCCACACAGAGACACTAAGTGAAAAATACTGTTTGAGTACTAGTTATAGCATTAAATCACAACGTACAGCACATTAAGGACAGAGATCCTACATGAGGAGTAAGTGCACAGTGACTCCTGTTGTTGACTTAACAAATTGACACTCTTGTTTATGGCATCAGTAATCACCCTAGGCTCTTGTCATGAGATGCCAAGGCTATGGAAAGCCACATTTTTTTTAAGATTTATTTATTTATTTGAAAGTCAGAGCTACACAGAGAGAGAAGAGGCAGAGAGAGAGAAAGAGAGGTCTTCCATTTGCTGGTTCACTCCCCAGTTGGCCGCAACAGCCAGAGGTGCACCAATCTGAAGGTAGGAGCCAGGAGCTTCCTATGGGTCTTCCCATGTGGGTGCAGGGGCCCAAGTGCTTGGGCCATCTTCTACTGCTTTCCCAGGCCATAGCAGAGAGTTGGATCAGAAAGGGAGCAGCTGGGATTTGAACTGATGCCCATATGGGATGCTGGCACTGCAGGCAGTGGCTTTACCTGCTACACCACAGAGCCGCCTCCAGCCAGCCACATTTTAAATACCGCAGGTACAAATCAGATGTATAACTTCTTCTCTTACATAGTTTTCCATACATATTAAAAGAACCAGAAGAGTGTAACAGTGAAGATTTGTTCTCTGAATAAAATAATAAATCTATGCAAGAAAATGCAGCAACAGCTTCTACACAGGCGACAAAAACCTGCTGGAAGATTATGAGGGTTAAAATCAAAATTGAAACTTATACACAAGTTCTCTCTCTGTCACTCTACCTTTCAAATATTTTTTTTTCTTTTTTAAACATTCATTTGTGTGCATAACCTGAGGCCTCTAGGAGCCAGATACGTGCCTAATGGCCCATTCAATAAGGACCTAGGAGAGTACTAGAACATTAGGATCCAGATGTGTTTTTCTCTCTACAACACAACTAGATAAGAGAATCAGAAGGATCCTGCTTTTATATCTTCACTGTCACATGCTTTTTTTTTTTTTAAGGAGTTTAGGGTGAAATATAATCATAAACATGTGAAAAGCAAGATTCTTTTCAGTGCTTTTTCATTGGCAAACACAAATATACATTCCCTGAGCTGAGTAAAAAAAAAAAAAATCTCAATGAAAGAGATTCTTGGGGAACAGAAGGATTATTTGGTTGTGAATTAACCAGTATGGGTTAGGGAAGGAAGTCTAGGATGTTTTTGTTCTTTTTATCATTATTGTAATTGTGTGCATTTATGGGGTACAATGTGATAATCTGGTGCATATATTCAATATATACTGATCCAATCAGGGCCATTAATACTTCACTTCCTGTGTCATTACTTTGTGTTGGGGTCTGTGAGCACCTGGAGCTGATCCAGTTCCCCTCAAGGACCTTGCTCTCTCTTTATAATTCCCAATCTATTCTGGTTGATCCAAATCCATATCCACTCTCCCTTCCTCCCTTTTGTATCTTCCTGCTTTTGCATTTTGTTATTTGAGAGATCTTATGATTTATTTTCCCTTTTAATTAATTTAACACTTTTTTACTTAAAAATTTAGCAGACATACGAAAATTGTACTTATCTGTGGAGTACAACATGTATAGCACATGTATAGTAAGGTCCAATCAGAGTAAATATATTTATCCCTTCAAGCATTTAATTTTTCCTTATGCTGAAAACATCTACAATCTCATCTTCTGGTTTGTTTATTTATAGAGAAATGCACCGTTCAATAGCATTATCTGACTGTACAATAAACCCCTAGACCTTCTTACTCTTCTCTGGCTATAACTTAGTACCTGTCACTTTTTCATCATCAGAAAACTTAATGGGTTGCCATAGGCTAGTGGCAAACATCAACCACAGAGGAACTGAAAGGCTGTGGAAGCAGAGGCGGATTGTGCATTTGTCAATAAAATGGACACATTTAGAACCCAGCAAAGAGTGTAGGGGGTGGTGGTAAATGAGTCATTTGTCCCCTGCGTCATCTTTGGGATTCCTGTCCTCTCTGTATTGTTTCTTTGGGAATTCCACAAAGATAACATGCTAGGACAGGGCTAAATCTCACCTCCCCTTTAGAACTGGGAGGTGTAAATCAACAGTAACCTTCAGGCATGGGCCTGAAAGGTTGTCCAGTGAGCTTGGATAAGGCTGGTAGGAGGAAGAAGGACTTGTGGGTTAGGGCTGCCAGAAAAAGTAGAATAAAATATGCTTCAGCATCTGGGACATCTGAGGGGACTTAGAAAGGTCCATGAGAAAATAGAATTAAAATGCTTATTTTTGTTCAAAAAAGCATTGGAAATCTAGGCATAGCTTTGTTATAACACACATTTTCCATGAACTAATTGAAGATCCTTCCAACTGCTTAAAAATGTTATTTGCTTGCTTATCTGAAATTCAAGTTTAACTGAGTGTACTGAACTTTGGTTTTCTAAATCTGGCAGTGCTATTTGGGGGCAGTTCTGATTTTGTGTGGGTAAACATATGTGCATATTGGAAGGTGTCCCTGGCACTTTATCTGTGCATACACATTTTCTTGTAAAATGGTAGGCGCATATCTATGCTTGCCAATTTTTGCAAAAAAATTTAATAATATGCTTACTAAATATCACAACCTCAGCATCAGCCAGTTCTATACCAAGGGAGAATCAACCGGGATAAATAAAGGACAATATTGCACAGCAGGTCTATTTTCTATTGTTCTCTCTGCACTAAAGATTCTCAGGAAATTTTTTTATGAGACCCTGACTTTCGCGCCAAAATTAACTTACTTTTAAATAAAAGTTTAATTAAAAAAATTGTTATTTAGGTAGTTTTGTTTTATTTGAAAGACAGAAAAATAAACATACACACAGAAGGAGAGGGGAGAGAGAGCGATTCCATTTACTCCCCAAATGCCTACAATAACTAGGGTTGGGCCAGACTGAAGCCTGAAGCCAGGAACTCTACCAGGGTATCCTACATGGGTGCAGGGACCCAGGTACTTCAGTCGTCACCTGCCCCAAATTTCTGCTAATTTATGTCTTATACATGAAGGAATATTATCAATCTTTTTTGGGTAGAGTGGTCCTTCTCTGGTCCAGGGAAGCTGGAACCTTTCGGAGCATCTGTTGCTTTATTTTAGGGGATGACCTATGATAGGGCCCTAGGCATTTGCTCACTGCTTGACTGCCTTAGAATTGGAGGGCATCTGTGGCCACAGTGATCTTCCTTACAAAGATAATCAATTAATTAATTTAAAATATCTAGGAACCGGCGTTGTGGTGTAGTGTGTAAAGCCCTGCCTGTAACGCCAGAATCTGATATGGGCACCAACTTGTGTCCCAGCTGCTCAACTTCCAATCCAGCTCCCTCTAACAGCCTGGGAAAGGAAGCAGAAGATGATCCAAGTGTTTGGGCCCCTGCCACCCACGTGGAGACCTGGATGAAGCTCCTGGCTCCTGGCTTTGTCCTGGTTTAGCCCTATGCACTGTGGCCATCTAGAGAGTGAACCAGCAGATGGAAGATTCTCTATCTCTCTCTATTTCTCTCTCTCTCTCTCTCTCTTTCTCTCTCCTCCTCTCTGTATAACTAACTTTCAAATAAGTGAATAAGTAAATCTTAAAACAAGCAAACAAAAACTTCTAAAAAAGGCACAAGACTCTTCAAAATGCTCCCTACAGAGCCAAAATTTGAAAAAAGGAAAAAAATGAGGCTTTGAAGGGACAGAGCCTGAGGGCCTGCAGAGCCTAAGCAGCCAGGATGGGATCCCACCCCAAGAGCTGGGCCTCTGTTTGTTGAGTCAGGGGCTGATAGTGATTATGGGCTTCAGATCCCATGGAAGGTGACTGTCCTAGACAATGGGTGGTCCAGGGTCTGTTCCAAGCCCAGTGGCCCAGCACTATAAGGCCCCAGGTGGCCCCATCACAAGTGCTTGTATGAGCACATCCAAGAGGTCTGAGTTCTGGGCCCTGTTCATAATGCCCTCTCCCTGCTATGCTAGCACTGCAGAATAATGGGACTTGGTCACTGCTCTGCTCCCTTGGATACCAGGGCCTGTTCCCTCAAAGTAGCACATTCCTCCTTCTACCTTTGATCTTCCTCAGCATCCCAGCCAGGAGAGGAGCACCTCCCTACAGAAGACCAAAAGCCCCACAGCTTCCCTTATGCTTAAGCAAGATTCTATATTTGAAAGAAGGTGCCGTATACATCATGTTGATATGGCCTATGCAGATAGCTAGGTAGGTCTGGTGAGATATACCCCCACCCGCACCCCCATATCCAGTTCTGTCCTCCTGTTCAATAAAAATATCCACTTTCTGGATATGCAGCTGCTTCATCTTGGACCTAAGGGATGGTGCCATGGAAATATGGATACTAAGCTCCATGTGGAATGTATGGAGGTACCATAAAACTCTCAGGCTTCATGCCTGTAGAGGCACCTCATCAAAGAGGCCAACACTGGGAGGTGCTCATTCTCCCTCTTCTGTCACAGAGCACAACTGGAGAAGGTGCTAGGGTGTCCATTTTCTGCTCCCTTGACCACACTCCTTTCTCCTTTTTTGAGCACAATTCTCTGGCTCACTGCCCACTCACGATGGGTCTCTCTCTGTTAGGGGCACAACCGTGCTAAAAACAAATCAGCATAAATGTTGGGAACTGGTTAGTTTTAAAACAAAAAATCAAATTAGCTTCAAAGTAAGTTGGCTAAACAAGCTCTCCTCTGTTTCTCCCTTGAGAAGCATAGCTCCACAATACCATCGTTAAAGAAAATGAAAGGAAGGCAGTGCCCTTGAAAATCCTGATTGAATCAAGTAAGTCTGGGAAAACTCCCTTATTCCTCTTTCGCATATCATTTAATTTCCTTGAGGTTTTCACACCCTCATCCCCTAAAGTAATTTTGTTTTATAATCAGTATCATCAATGATAAATTGGCATATTTAATCATAATGAGTATTGTAGACAATCTCTCTGCTTCAATAAGAACTTTAATTTTGTCTTTTAGAAAACAAAGAATGTTTCTCCCTAATGACATAATAGCTACACTTCCTATTAAATAGTTTTAGCTCTCTTGTGTTTTATATTGACTTCACTTTGCAATTCAACATCATTTAAAGCAAGGCAGTATTGAGTTCAATGTCTGCCTTAGTTTGTTAGGGCTATTCTAACAAAGTTCTGGGGATGTAAGGCAATAGGGACTCATTCTCTCACGGATTCCAGAGGTTCCAGAGGCCAGAAGTTCAAAGTCAAGGATGTGCTTCTTGAGGGCTCAGAAGGAGAATCCATCCCATGCCTCTCCTGTAGCTTCTGGAAACTCTCAGCGTTCCTTGGTGGGCAGCTACATCACTTTAGCCTCTGCCTCCACTGTCCTATCACTTCCTCTCTCTTACAAGGGCAGTACTGATGACATTACGACACACATCCATTCAATAAAAACTCCTCTTAACTTGATGAGAGTGGATGGGACCCTGTTTCTAAATAGGGTCAGATTCTGAAGTTTTGGTTGGGCATGAATTTTCAGGGAGGGGAAGACACAACTCAACCCATGCAACACTCCTCTTCTGAAATTAGTTTCTGAATTATCACTCTCATTGTGTTTTCCATTTGTTTCTAGTTTCTTATGCTAGCACAACAGTCTGTCAGTGATTAAACCGAGTTACCCAACAGCTCCACTGACCCTTTAAGCCCAAATTGCTGCTTATTCTCTCTAAATTCCCATCCTCTCTTGCAGCCTTTGTATTTGCTTAGCAGTTGTAGGCCTCTTGCTGGGTGCACCAATGAGTCTGTCCACCACTCCTCAGCAGTTCAACCAGAAGAGCAGGGGCAACCAAAGCTTTCTCTGATATGTTCTGAACTGGGAATGAGAAGAGCAAAAGCCCAAAGTTCCATTTACTTTGGCACTCACTTCATGAAGAAGCCGCTCTGAGAATGAAGTCAGCACAGAAGAGAGGAAGAACTGAAAGGGGGGAGGTTCCAATAGCACTGATGTTCTTTTTTTATGATTTTATTTTTTATTTAAAAGTCAGTTATGCAGAGAGAGGAGAGGCAGAGAGAGAGAGAGAGAGAGAGAGAAAGAGGCCTTCCACCCAATGGTTCACTCCCCAATTGGCCGCAACGGCTAGAGCTGTGTCGGTCCAAAGCGAGGAGCCAGGAGTTTCTTCTGGGTATCCCATGTGGGTGCAGGGGCCCAAGGATTTGGGCCATCTTCTACTGCTTTCCCAGGCCATAGCAGAGAGCTGGATTGGAAGTGGAGCAGCCGGGACTAGAACCAGCGCCCACATGGGATGCCGGCGCTTCAGGCCAAGGCATTAACCCACTGCACCACAGCGCCGGCCCTGTGCACTGATGTTCTAATTTCAGAGACCGAGAGCAGTCTCACATAATCCTCCCAAAAATCCATACTTTGTGTGTGTGTGTGTGTGCTTGATGATACAACCAAAGAATCCTAACACAGACACTATCCTAGAGGGACATGCTGTATATTAGTTTCCTGGGATTGACACATTATCACAACCTGAATGACACAAACAACAAAAATTGTCATTCCGGAAAGAGGACTGAAGTCTGAAATCAGGGCATCAGCACAACCATGCTCCTTCTGAAGTTTCAGGGGAAGAATTATAGCTTCTGGTGGCTCTGGCAGCTCTCTGCTTCCAGCTGTGGTACTCTAATCTCTGCCTTCATACTCCCATAGCCATCTTCCCTGTGTGTCTGTGTCTCCAAATCTCTCTCTCTTTCTATGGACACCACCATTTCATTTAGGAACCACTCCAAACCAGTATGACCTCATTTAACTTTATAAAATCTACAAAGATTCTCTTTTCAAATAAAGTCACAATGATAGGTTTTGGATCTGCTACATATTGTAGGTGACAGATGCTAAAATTTAGACTTGGCTGAGTAAGGATATGGTGCAGAACCTTGACTAATTCAAGGAGGCAGAATTTATTTGTTGCTGGCATTAGAACAGTGCATTAAGCTATCATCTTTTTTCTGTTGGGAGTCAACCAAGGATGAGATGGATGTGTTAAGTTAAGATGGATGGTGGTAATAATTGTATAACATTGAGAATGTACTTAATACCAGTGTAGTGTATGTAAACTACTTAACAATGGCTAAGATGGTATATTTTCTGTTAGATGTACTTTACCATAATAAAAAATTGGAGGTTAAAAAAAATAACAGACTAAATCAGAAATCAAAAATCTTCCAAAAAACCAATATCCTGGTATAGGCAGCTTCATAGGTGAATTCTACCAAATATTTGAAGAATGTAATTATATAAATAAGAAAAACCAGCTCAAAAATAATGTACTAAGATGTATACAGATGTCTCAAGTAAAAAAAAAAGATAATAAACATCTCCTCTAGTGCTAGTTGGCCAAATTGGTCAAATAAAAGTAAAATAAGGTATTATGGTTAAAAAGAAATATGAAAATTAAATGTATAGAAGAATCCACTAGAAAAGTACTAGAAATAATGAGTTCAGCAAGTTTGAAGGATAAAAATAAATATTACATTATCAGTTGCATTATTACATATTAGCAATGGACATTTGTTAATATGAAACTAACAGAACAATTACTTTTAAAATCATACCAAAAAAGATATAAAATTAGCAAGTATTATAAGACATGTATACAAAAAACTACAAATCATTACTGAAAGAAATTAAAGATCTAAATAAATGAAAGACATTCAATGTCCATTGATTGAAAGACTTTATATTGTTAAATAATAGCATTTCCCAAGTTGATGTACAGATTCAATATATATTCTATTAAAATCTCAGTGAGGTATTTTACAAAGAGTTACGAACTGATTTTGAAATTCAAATAAAGATGTAAAGAAGGGGCTGGTGTAATATCCATTGGGTTAAGGTGCAAGGAATGAAGAATAGCCAGAAAATCTTGAAAAAGAACAAATTTGGAAGACTCACAATTCCTGAATACAAAACACAACAAAAAACTATAGGAATGAAGGTAGTGTGGTATGGGCATAAGGATAGCCACACAGAACAATGAAACATTTATTTTATTTATTTGAAAGCCAGAGTTAGGTGGTGGAGTGGGTAGAGGATTAGAGAATGTGTGTATGTGTGTGTGTACATGTGTGAGAGAGGTATCTGCTGGTTCATTCCCTAAATGTCTGCAGTGGCTGGGGCTGGGTCAGATGGAAGCTAGGAGCTTGAAACTACATCTGGGTATCCCATATGAGTGGCAGGAACCCAAGCACCTGGGCCACCTTCTGCTGCTTTCCCAGGTGCATTAGTGGTAAGATGGATCAGAAGCAGAGCAACTCACACATAATGTTAACTGAACATGAAGAACATAAAATTCTATGTATAATATTACTGAAAATGTATAAAATATACAGAAACAAAGAGTAGTGACAGCATACTCTATTAAAATAATTCTATAAAAAGTTGGCCAGTTTTATTTCAGTAACATTCAGTTACTAATCACATTAAGTCTATGTTTTATTTCCTATCAATCTAAGACCTTGGTTAACAGCTGTGTATCAAGAGGTTCTTCCCCCTCTAGAAAGTCTTAAAAACCACAAGAGTGTGTGTCGTGATAAGAGAGAAAAGCATGTCTTGAATTTTACTCACTGTCGTCACTAAAATGACACTAAAAGATAATCTTTGCAAAAAAAAAATCATAAACCTTGGCTGGCACTGTGGCGTAGTGTATGAAGCCACCACCTGTAGTACCAGCATACTATATGGGCACCAGTTCAATTCCCGGCTGCTCCACTTCCGAACTAGCTCCTTGCTAATGCACCTAGGAAAGCAGCGGAGGATGGTCCAAGTCCTTGGGCCCCTGCACCCACGTGGGAGACCCAGAAGAAGCTCCTGACCCTTCGCTTTGGATCAGCCCAGATTCGGCCACTGTGACCATTTGAGGAGTGAACCAACGGATGGAAGATTTCTTTGCCCCTGCCTCTCTGGAACACTGCCTTTCAAACAAATAAGTAAATCTTTTTTTAAAAAAAAAACATTATAAACCCACATGAACAAATGAAAACAAGA